>NC_050735.1:2550918-2869783 GCF_014529535.1 Bradysia coprophila | reverse complement strand
TTCGGCGGAAAAACAGCGTCGCTTATTCAACGTTTTGTCGGCGGTATTGCTATTAGGAAATGTAGAATTTTTCCCGAAAAAATCCACCTACCATGTGAGTTGCATCGCATATTTTGACTTTAAAACTGTGAGACTTATCCTCGATCACATTTTTTCCCTTAGCATGACGAAAGTGTACAGGTGCGAAATCATGTGGTAGTCGGCATCATATCGGAGTTGCTAAAAGTTAAACAGGACACTCTGCTGGCAGCGTTAACCTCGAAACGTGTAAAAGCTAGTGGTGAAACGCTGATCATGCAATATAAATTGCCGGAAGCTATAGCCGCTAGAGATGCTCTGGCCAAATGTTTATATGGAGCATTGTTCGATTGGATCGTTTTGCAAGTGAACCATGCTCTGCTAAACAAAGACCAGGCTATACACACCGGACATTCGATTGGTGTCTTAGATATATTTGGATTTGAAGATTTCGGATCGCAAAATAGTTTTGAACAATTGTGTGTAAGTTGAACGATCCGAGAGTTATTTCGTCACCGCTGGCTCATGATTTTTATGAAATTTATTTTCTTTCCTCTCTTTATCAGATTAACTACGCAAACGAACACCTTCAGTACTATTTCAATTTGGTAAGAGAGATTGGTGGCGGTTTTCGATGAACGAAATTAATGTTTGTCTCCTTACAGCACGTTTTCAAGTATGAGCAAAATGAATATAAAAAGGAGGGCATCAAGTGGCGAGACATAGATTTTATGGACAATTCGGGATGTTTGCAATTGTTTGAAGTGAAACCGACCGGCTTGTTATGCATACTGGATGATTTATGCAAGTGAGTTATCCGTTCAGTTTGGTAGCAATTCGTTACTGAGACTGAGACTTAAAGGGGAAGGCTTATCTCTCCACTATACGTTCTTCACACGGCGAGCTTGAACAATTCTAAATAAACTTGTCAAGTATGTTGGGTTTCTCATTAGATGTAGTTTAAGGACCACCTCAGGATACAACATAAAAAATCAGAACGAAAAGCGCTTTTTGAAAATTCAAAATTTTTGACCCGGTTTTAAGTACCTTCTGCTCAGACTACACAACATTATGTCAACCATAAGCTGTAGTTTCAAAAGATAGTTTGATCATCTTTCAAATGACACCAAACTGTCGGTTCCAGAGTCATTCAGTACGACAAAATCTGAAGAGAAATCCAATATGCACGACAGGTCTATTCAAATTCAGTCAAATCCGTGATCAACGTCCATTTCTCTTGAATTTAAAATTTCAACGCCAAATTCTTCGTCTGAACAACTGAACTAGTTAAAATTGAAAAATTCCCTGCATGGTGAGCTCAGCCGTCTAATATTTGCATTTCAATTTTTTTCTGCATTAGTTTTCCCGGTGCCACCAACGAGACGTTACTCCAAAAATTCAACAGTGTTCATAAGGATAGTCAATTCTACGAAAAACCGCAAAAGAAGGAAAACGCTTTCATAATCCGTCACTATGCCGGAAAGGTGAAATATCAGGTACGATCATGAAACTACACTGAATGAACTGATTCAACATTGAAAAACGAATCTTTGTTTCACCCTAAACAGGTCACGGAAATGCGAGAGAAAAATCTCGACCTCATGCGACAGGACATCGTGAGTGTGTTGAAAAATTCCAGTATGGCATTCGTTCGCGAATTGGTTGGCGCCGATCCGGTGGCTGTGTTCCGATGGGCTATTATTCGGGCATTTTTTCGTGGTTATTTTGCATTCCGGACGGCTGGCGTCAAACATCGCAAAGAGCGAACGGATCAATCGCTTACTAAATTGCCTGGCAAAAATCGATTCAAACCGCATAATGATCTGATACTCAGGTATGTTAAATCAGTAAAAACTTTGACGAAAATAAATTCTTCTGTTCGTTTATTGTTGATCAAATCTGGAAGCTCATACTTGTAACTCATTCGAATCTCTACATCCATATGAACATCCAAACATAGCACAATATTTCTCCAGTCGATTAACCAACTCATTAGTAGAACAGAACCACATCCATGTCATTCATTAAAACCATAAAGCGACCAGTGAGCTCTAACGCTTTACTTAATTGCGTACCAGCACATTGCACAATTTATTGAAGCTCACGCTCAGCTCATAATTGCGATGATTTGATAGATAGACGAGGAAAACCATCGACTCTACCAAAGAGAAATTCTATTTCAATGGAATTGCAGAATCTTGAACACTTAACTCGATTGGAATCCGCAAAATCAAAAGCTAGAAAGCCTTCTGCATACATTTTAGCATTAGACGTATCTCAAGTCCATTGAACATTTAGTTGGAAAACTAGCACCATGGAGTGCAATTATAATGAGGGATTCTATTGCAAAACAGCCGACCGAAATCGGACGCATTTTCCAGTGGAATTTTTTATGAGTGCCTAGAAAGGTATTCGACCCAAGAAGCCAAAACCACTTTTAAAAAAATTCGTTGATGCTTGTGTGGCTCGTGTGAGGTGATCAAAAACTGAAAACTTACACTTTTCTTACAGAAATTTCCCCTAGCTACACGAGCCGTACAGGCTGTCATTAGAATTACACTTTTCTTACGGAAATTTCTTGAGGAACCCGAAACGCACATTGTCGGGTGGGGTGTCATTAGAAAGGTAATGGCATGTACTTTCAGCGGAAGTAGAGTCTTACGGAAGTTTGCTACCATCTACGATGTGATATAACCACTTAAACATTCAAACGTCTCATATTTCATCGTTGATGCTTCCAAATCCCCATAAAACCCAATTCTCCCCGGAAGAACATGCAATTACCTTTCTAATGACACCCCACACGACCTTGTTCGTATCGAGTGCTTCGAGTACTTTCTATAAGAAAAGTTCAAATTTTCAGTTTTTGATCACCTCACACTGACCACACAAGCGTCGAGGCAATCGTTAAGTGTTTTTGACTTCTAGGGTCGGATACCTTTCCAAGCACACATAAAACATTCCACTGAAAAATGCGTCCGATTTCGGTCGGCTGTTTTTTCAAAAGAATCCTCAATGTCCAGTGTACCCGAGTAAAAATAAAAGTTTCAGAAGGTCGAAAAAACGTATACCCACGGTCTCAAATCTATGATCTTTTCACCAGAGAAGATTTACCTTCCTAGGACAATTTCTAGCTCGTAGCTCCAAGCACAACTTCAGTCACAATTTTCCACTTCAATTGTGTTTCAGACCCCTCTGTTAGGCTATAACTAACTGACTAATTAATCAACGACTTGTGCTAATTCTAACCGATGATGATGCATTTGAATTAATTTTATTCTTTGTTGTGGACCTTTTAGCCATCTAGTGACAGTGTCATCAGTAAACCTAACCATATATAGAATTGCGTAAGTGACACTAACCGAAGACATTTTTAGTGTTCTTTTTACTCGTTCTATTTAGTTGTGAGTTAAAATGTATTACACTGAATGCTGAAAAGTTGTTGATGTGTAATGCATGTTCAATGTGCATTTTAAACCCCGTTTAAATTTCAGTTTTCATTTATTATCGTTCTGACCTTCTTGCATGAATTAAAAAAGAAAATATTTTTTCCCCAATTTTCTTCCATTTTTTTTTCTGTTTGTCAATGTGCTCATAACTGTTTCTTCACATGAAAATTTAAATAAAAAGTAAACGCGTGAATAGTACACCAAACGACACAACGACGACATTTGCTCAATACCAACTCAACGTACAACCAAATAAAAGTCCACGAAAATCCTGGTCCAGTATCGCGTACAATAATAAAAATTTCCCCGACGGAAAACTGGGCTACGAACTGCAATCGTTAACATCGAACGTTTTGACTAGCAACAACAGCAAATTGTTTGGCAAAGGTGCAATGAAATTCGAACGCCCCGGTCAAGATGTTATGGCCCGAGCGTCACAGATTGTGCAGTAAGATTATGCTTATTAAATGCTTGCCTTTTCCACATTTTAATTGAATCATTGAAAAATATCAAATTCGTTCGTTTTTCTTATTGTTCTTGTTTGCATGATACTTTCTAATGAATTAGTTCAATTAATTGGACTGCCTAAACTAACGAAAAAAAATTTCCCCTTAATTTGAACCAGAAAAAATAAATCATTTCGTCCGCGCGAACGTCCCAAGAAGGGATTAAAGAATTTGCAAACCGTCAAAACATTGACAGCCGGACAAAATTTATCGAATCAATCGACGGTGAAAACGCGAAAGCAACCACTTACCGTAACAGCACAATTCCAGAATTCGTTGACCGCCCTGATGGACACACTGAATCAGGTACGACGACTCTCCGACTAAATTGCGACAGAATTTCGGTTTTAATTTTCTGAATTTTCGCTCTCAGGCAAATCCATTTTTCATCAGATGCATCAAGTCTAATCCGTATAAGATTCCGAATAAGTTTGACGAGCCGACCGTAATACGACAGGTAAGACACTGCACGTTTACAATTTTCGACATATTACGATGGCATTCACATCACAATGTTCCTATTATTCAGCTACGTTATACGGGAATGCTTGAAACGGTTCGGATTCGCCGTGCCGGATACAACGTTCGTCTCACTTATGAGGAATTCATTCAATTGTATCGAATATTACTGCCGAAAGGTCTAGTCAGTTCACAAAAGGATGTGCGTGATTTCATGAACACAATGGATCTGAACAAACAACACTATCAGCTAGGTGAGTATTTGAGAACGTTGTTGCTTTTCTCGACGTGGTTAAACCATTGCTCTTCTCACAATCATTCAGGTACTTCAAAGATTTACATGCGAGAATCTCAGAAAATTCGCTTAGATGTGCGATTGCACACCAAAATCATCGACAGTATCATTCGAATTCAATTGTGGTTTCGCGGTATATTGCAAAGGCGTAAATTTACGACACATCGATCGGCTGCCATTACCATTCAGTCGTATTGGCGGATGTATGTGGCTCAGAAGCAATATCAACTGAAGAAAAGTCAAGTGGATGCTGTGGTATTGATTCAAGCGACGTGGCGAATGTTTGTGACAAGAAAATGGTTCAATCGATTGCGTAAAGGCGTTGTTATTGTGCAGGCACACATTCGTGGGAAATTAGCGAGAATAAATTTCAACAAGGCACACAGACAGGTGAGTCGATTTCGTTATGGTCTCGGGTTCTACGTTGCTAATCACACCGTTGTATTGCAGAAAGTACTTAAGGAACGAAACAAACTACGTCCGACACAAAGTTTACCTGCCCACGAGCGATCAATCGATGCCGGCTTCGATCGTTCCATTAACATTCCATATCACAGTTTCGACGCAGACATTCACAATCCGTCAAAATTAATTCCGTACGCCAATCGTGTCAATGACAGTCTAAACGATTTTTCATTGCTGCAACAACGGCACGTTTTGCATCGGGCGGAAAATCAATTCCGAACGTTAATCATCAATTCAGCAGCAACCAATAGCAACAAAGATCCATTTCAAAGTTCGACCAGTCTGCCGCATCACGACTATCAGAATTTGAATTTCGCCAACGTTGACTTGAATCAAGCGAAGCGATCGGGTGATGAAACAGTGGTGGATAGTCGCAGCTCAAGATTTTACGATGTGGAACGTGCAACCAAGCATTACTATGATGATATCGAGACGAGCAAACGGTGAGTGTTTTACAATTTTATTTCAAGAGGGTATGTTGTCACGTCAGTCACTACCAAACTTCATTCTTCATAGAGGTGACGGCCTGAAACGACCATTGTTCATTCCATTACTAACAATATCAACATTTACGAGTTCATATCTCTCTTATACAGATACGATCAATCAGCAAAGACTCCAGTACGTCGAGTCGACTCTGGTCCAGCCGCCGATTCACTACGATTCGATTCATCCGCTTACAAATATCCAATGAGCAATGTTGACGTAGTGTTGGTTAACACAGCGCAATCATCAGATCAAAATAAGTCACGAGCATCGGCTCCAGCGACAGCGACTCCATCAAAATCACGTCGTGATTTAGTTAGTCTCAGTACTGGTGACGAATTGAATTCAAATTACCAGCATCATAACTACCAGAATTTAGCGATGAAGACAAGTCCACAGCATTCGGCTTCGTCACAAAACTATGCTCAATTCGGCAAAGGACACCCGCCCAGCGATGATGTTTCGGGAAAGATTCCAGCGTACACAAATACCCCGAAAGGTCTGAAACATTTCTGTTTTGTGCTTCGGGACGTTTCATTTAATGAGAAATTTTGATTTTATTCAGGCAAAGCAGCTGCTTTGTTAGGTACAATATCCGAGGACAAACATACGAGGGTCGACAATATCATATCCAAAGCCCGTCGCACAGTCAAATCGAATCTCAGCGATGAATTCGTTGTATCCACATCGCAGCCGCATCATCATCTACTGTCCCGCCAGAGTCCAGTTACCAGCGACTCACTACGACGACGCAATTCGGATCCGAGTGCAAAAATCACATTACTGGATGTTAACCGTGGCAATGACATGTACCAATCCAGTACTCACATCAACATTGCGGGACATCGATTCCGCAAGGCGGCACGAATTGGCAAAGCGGAAAAATGCGCCAGCTGTCAGGAGAGTGATGCATTTGTCAACGAAGGTCATCGGTGTTTGGATTGCAAGGTTTTAGTGCATACGAAGTGCATCCAAAACGGTGGCGTCAAAACGTTACAGTGTGAAGCGAAACGTTCGAAGCGATTGCGGAAAAATATTGACAAATCGACGCCAAATTCTAAGTATTCCGGAACACGCGAATACACCGACTCGACGGATAAAATCATCAGCGATGCTAAAGAGTTACAGCTAATGCAAGACTTTATAACGCAAAAGATTTGCAAAATGGACAACGACTGTGGCAAACCGTCAGAAGTGGATCGGGTGTTCAAGCAGGCATTGCGGGAATTCAAAGACAATCTGGTGGCACAATACAGTGTGGCGCATAAACAGAACTCGGATACTTTGAACATTAAGTATCGGGATTTGATTGCAAATTTTGAGCATGTGATGGAAACGTGTTGCGGCCGAAAGGATGATTTCCCGCTGACAATGGGTGTTAATGCATTTCGTGGTTTTTTGAACGAGTTCATGAATTCTAGGGAAACGGACAAACCGAAAGCGAAAAGGAAAAAGGAGAAGAAGAGGAAAGTGGACGAGCATACCAACTACAATGGTAAGTTCTTAGTTCTCTGTTGTTATAACATATCATCAGTAGCACAACGTCATCGGATGATTTCATATTTGTGTAATTATTACATTTGTAACTGAGTTTGCTGGTTCCACTGTGCTTTCTTGACTTCTCGAGGTAAATTCCTTTACGTGATGCGGTAATGTAAATAGCGCTTCGGGTCGGGCCATAACCTGAATTTGGTCGACCCGAATCTGACCCGAACCTAAGCTTTTACTTTCGGGTTTGACCCGAACATGACTAGAACCTGAAATGTCAGGGTGGATCAGTTCGGGTTCCTGAAAGTTTCAGATTCGGGTTGAATCCGAAATCGAAAATTCTAGGTTCAGGTCAAGTTCGGGTCGAACCAAAAATCTTAGTTCAGATTCGGGTCGAAATGAGGTTCGAGTTCCAGTCAGACCGAACCCGACCCGTTCAGAGAATTAATCACAAGGTTCGACGTTAGCATATCTTATCCTATATAATGTCGAAAAAATCGAATTTGTTGGTTCCGGAAATTGAACCCATGATAGTCAATAGAGCAAGTGCGCGTTTCATAAAAATATTTTGACGATTTTGTCTTTCTAGGTCACACATTTCAACTTACAATCATTAACATTCCAACTGCTTGCGAGATTTGTCAATTATTTTTACTTTGGCCAATCGAACGTGGACTGGTATGTTGACAAAATGATAAATGTGGTCACAGTCGATAGTTTTCATTTTTATTATCAATCTAGGTCTGCCAAAACTGTCGTCTGACGTGTCACAAAAAGTGTTACCAAAAAACACACACCTGCAACAAAGTGTCCAGTCCATCCAATAATAATACATCGCACACGGCAATACTTAATTCCACACTATTCGGTGTGCCATTGACCAATCTGTGCACGGCCGAGGGTGGCGTTAAGATTCCCGTCAAAATCGAACAATTGATAACGAAAATCGAAATGCACGGATTGTATGCCGAAGGAATTTATCGTAAAAGTGGTGTCAATTCGAAAATCAAAGAATTGAAAACGAAAATGTCTGAAGCGACTGCTTCGTCGGAATTGGATTATGAATCGTATAATGTGCATGTGTTGGCCAATGTGCTAAAATCATTTCTACGCGAAATGCCCGAACCATTGCTGAGCTTCGATCGATACGACGATTTTTTGCGTGCCAGTGAACTATCTGAAACGGCTGATCGAATATCCACTCTAATGTCATTGATAAAGAAATTGCCGACATCGCATCACGCGCTACTGGAACGATTAGTTTTTCATTTAGCACTGGTTGCACAACGTGAACAATTCAATCGAATGTCGGCCAGTTCATTAGCTATCGTCTTTGCACCGTGTGTGCTCCGAACGAATCGCCAGATTCCGGCACAGGATAGTCTGAACGATATTGGCCGGCAGACGAAGTGTATCGAAACGTTGATAACGCAAAAAATGATGAATGTGAAGAGTACATTAGCTGACATTGATACACTAGACACTGCCGCCCATACAGCCACGACACGTCTGAGCACGTTACGCAGTTCTAAAGTTTTTACACCGGAAGAGATGCCACCACGACCACCAAACATCGAATCGGAAACGGAAGAAATGCTGTTGGAGGATCATATCGAGGAGATCAAAAAGGAAAAGGCAATGCTAACGTCAACGCTTCCCAGCCTAGCACGAGCCAGTTCCGACGACGATCTACTCTCTACCGATATGGATGGCGAAGGCGGTAGCTTAGACGATCTGAGTAGTGGTCGATGTGATCGGGATAGTCAATTTGTAGGCGATGAAAGACATTTTTTGAAAGACAGCATTGATTCATCGATTGGCAGTTTGGGTGATAATGTTAGTCGGAGAACAATCGAAAGCGATTCCATAGCTAAAGATGATGTCGATATGTCTGAACCGGTTGCGGTTAGTTACAATTTACGTGATCAAAACATTGATTTCGTTCCGCCAACGCGTAATAACGCTAAAAATAACGACCGCGATGCATTTATAAAGAACAGCTACTCGGTTCCGAAATCCCATGCTTCGGGCACATCATCAGCGTCCATGTCGTCAGCCCGATTGATACTAAGCCAAGACAATTTACAGTTTTCAGTCCAAAGTGGCGTTGATCGGCCGAAATTGATGGCCGTTCGAAGTATGTCAACGTATGATGCGTCGTCGGTGAAACCAGTTGTATTAGATAGTGCGATTGAATTGAGCGGTAATGGTGCCAGTAAGGATAATAGAAATAACAATCGGAATCCGAAACGACGCGGTAGCATGGACGATGAACCAATCATGGTGTGATTTAGTTGTAAGACAATTTCAAGTCGTGTGATGAAGAGATAAATGGAGGGTGAGTCTGTTTTTTTAAAAGAAAAATATTTTTGTTTAATGGTTCGTCCAATTGCGAATTGCCTCTTGATGTTTTTGTTATTCCTTTTCGAAACGAAAATTATAAGATTGTTTGATGACAACAAGAAGAAATGATTGTTGTTCAATTGAGAACTTTGTACAGCTCAACATTCACTGATTCGGGCAACTTTGCGCTTTGTAAATGAATTAATTGTGTCGTAAAACTTGGATTCGCTAAATGCTTTTAAAATGTTCGGTTTTCCCGAAGCTTACCGGGAAATGATTCTCTATTTCGGGCGACGTCTTGGCTTTCGATTAAATTAGATGCATATCCCTTAGTGACCGTTGTACACTTGAGTAAGGAAGTAAGGTTCATTTAGAATGAAGCAGAAAAATGTCCCAATGGATCCTCAGTTCGTTTTGCGTAAAATATTCGAACACATCATGTCCAGAACGGTCACTGCCAATCTCTCGAAAATAATTGTCGGTTAACCTTTCTTGAATGAAAGTGTTTTCTGGCGACAGTTGAAAATGATCTGCTTTTTGGGCCCACCACTTCACTGTTTTAATGTTGGTCAACTTTAATACACAAGCAATGACTAAAGATTAGGTCCGGACTGGCCATACTGGGCGAACGAACCCGATCTGCCGTTTACTCTTTACATGCAGCTCGGTCAGAGCCGTTCAGATAATATCCAACCAAACATGTGTTCCATTTAACACAGGCTACATGAACAACATTTGTTTCCAAGCTGAACTCGTTGCTCATAAATTTAGTCACATAGAGCATTCCTAGGACACGCGAAAATAATGTCGTCGAAATGGCTTTGTTTAGAAAGTTCAGCGACACTACTATTCGAATTCAATTTTCGTATACAGAATTCTAGAATTATTCTTCTCAAAATTCAGTCACGAGAGGAAAGGATTTTCCAATACATTTTTTTATATGCGAAGTGAGTGAATTTTAGAATTTTTCTCGTTAGTATTTCTGCCCTCAGCATGAAAAGTTGTATACGCAATAATGCATCTGTAGTGGAGTTTGACTTTAGGCACTTTCGCTTGTCGCCCTCACTTCGTTCGGACTACATCTCATGAGATTGCCTAAAACATACTGCCCACAACAGATTATCTGAGATACGTAAATAACTATTGTATCGGTTTTGGACGAATTATTTTAGGCACTTTCACAAGTTCAAGATTTAAACCAGAGAAAATGCCTTAAAAATCGTCCAAAACCAATACCATTTTCACCACTCGATGCAAAGCGAAGCGCAGTTGACATCAAAATAAATTCCTTGACTGAAAATTTCAAAAAAAAATTTTTTTTTTCTTTCGATTGATTTGCAGAACGGATTATATGAAATTTATTTGCTTATTAACATCCCAGCCAGGCAAATGAATTTCTGGTTTCTGTTCTACAAAGTGGACTAAATGAAAAGATTAACCAAACAAATTATTTTTGCTAACCGTATTCGGACCGACAGGTGATTTTTTTACTAAGGCATTCGTTAGAGTAGAAAGCAGTAAAAGGAATTTCGATCAAAAAAATAATAATTTCTTTTTTCTAAATCAATTTATCAATTGGATACAATTGTTTTTTTTTTTCTTGAGTATGTAATGTACTAGTCTAGCCGATAATTTGTTGAAAATAATATTTTTTTATTATTTTAAATATTTAAGTAAATTGTTGTAGTTATAAAAATAAATAAAAATTAAAAAATGCAATTGTCTAACACTAATCATTGAAATTAAAAATAAATAAAAAAAAATTAAAAAATTATTTGTTTATAAATATGTAAAAGTTAAATAAATAAAATTGAAAAATTGTTAAATATTTTAAATATAAATAAAAAGTTCTTGTGTATTATATGATATACTCTAAAATGAATAAAAGGAATAAGCCGGAAAAAATAAGAAATAAAAAAAACCGGAATCATTTTATAATGCCAACCGGGTGGGATGAGGAAAACGAAAAAAAAATTAAATTGAATTCAATATGTTTCATTAAATGGAGATTATTGTTCTGAATATATAAATATATTTAAACTGAGAAGCAATTTATAAATTAATTAAAATAAATAAAAAAAGGAAAATAAATAACAAAAAATTGTTCTGATATATAACAAATAAACCAACAACATAAAATGGAAATTAAATAAATAAAAAATATTCTTAATGTTTTAAGTGTTACTAAATATTGGAACAGAAGAACTGGCACGGTGTTTAAATGACAACTAAATAAATAAAAAGAAAAAAGATCTAACTAATTACAAATTTACAGTTTCTTTTCCAAATCCATTCATATTTTCGTATACATTTTTATTTCTAATTATTACTGAATATATTTGAATACGCACTTTGTCCTGCTTTGCTAAACATTGTGTGAATACCGGCACACTATTCAGAACAGACAAAACATTAGGTGGCATCATTTATTTTGTTGATTAAAATTCCAGCCAAAAATTTAAGCTCTAAAGTATTCCACACATAGTTTGGAACTGGTGAATGAATGAAGACTGTTAATAAAAAGACTTTTCGCAACAAGTGACAAAAAGTAGGACCTTCCGTTGTCTTTATTGCGAAAAACGTTGTATACAACTCGGTGATAAATGATTTTTTAGGCACACGATGTGTATTGCCTTGCGGTCTCGAGTGACAATCCACACATCTAGTGCCTAAAAAAGCATTTATCACTCGGTTGCATAAATAACTATTATGTACTGTAGTACGCGGTTATTCATTTTGGGTTACTAAATATTCATTCAATAAATATGTAAAGTTGCTACAGTAGATAAAATCGTGTTCCTCACTTGTATCTAAATTCTAATATACGTGCACACGTGTTTCCAAACTCGGCTTCGTCTTGACGTTTTTCACATCTATTGCACAAAGTTTACATGCAGGTCCATGTAATGAAATGGTTGTTTATGACATCGAGAACAAAGTACTTTAGTTGGCTCTAGATGTGTAATTATGACATGAGGCCGCACACATCTTGAGCCTAATAAATTACTTTGCATCGTACAACGATTTATGTAAGAGAGACGTATAAAGATTGCAAAGGCACATTATGATGCTGAGTTGCATAAATGGGCCATTATCTACTGCAGTGCGATCAAATGCGTAAATTAAAATTCAAATTCACGCCGTAAGTGTGCCTAAAATTTGAATTTCAAGTGAACGAGTCGATGAAAAGTTAAACCGAAAAATACATTTCAACGCTTCCTTGTATGAAAATGATGCTGCGTTAGAAATTAATTTTGAATTTCGACCGCACTTACATATTTACGCACCAGCGCGTTTTTGATCGCTTCACATCGCTTGACAATTATCGCATCTTTTGCACAAAATTTGCATTTAAGCATATATTAGGAAAATACAATTAGGAATTAGGCTTTGATAAGTGACTATGTGTCCGGGAAAAGCGACAGGACCGAACAGGCTCGAATATGCCCTTGGGGGCTACCGACTACATACTACTCGATTCGACATACGTCTATCTAATAACACGGATTCGTTGTTGATGTGCTGAATGCTTAGCGATTCAGCCACATATAAAATTGATGACTTAGTCATCTGGTGGTTGAAAGTTCAGCAAATGAAGATACATTGCACTTCGTATCTATAGAAGAATCAACCCAAGTCTTTTATGTGTTGCTTATGAAGGTTTGAATAAACAATTTCATTCACAAATCCAAAGGCCCTTCCATCGATGTCATCTAATGATACAACTTGGATAAGGTTTTGTATATCACACTTTTAAAAATAAATGAGTGAAGCATTACCGTGCTAAGTAGATTCAAATAAGCGAAAAACAGTTCAGTATTGAAAACGAATTCACACAATTTTGAATGAATAATTCGGTTTTTAATTTTTGTTCTTCTATACTATATCCAATAACAACGACTTACTAAATTTACTTGTACATTTTTATATTTAGAAAAGAAATGGTGACTATCGACGAAACAATAATTTAATTTTTTTGCATTCTTTTTTGTAATCCTTATCGTTTTTAAAGTATAATCTAAATTTTGGGAACACGAAAGCTAATTTTAATTAAATAAAAAAAAATTAAAATAAAACTAAACAAAAGAAGAAAGATAAAAGATTGCTTGGCAATAAAATTTGTTATATTTTTTGTGAATTTACCAGTAGAAATGTGTATTTTTATGATCAATGAATTTGAAAACAATTTTAAATTTTACTTAAAGACATATAAATGTTAACGTTTTCAAATCGTTGTCTTAAATATTAATTTTCTCACGTCCATGAATGATTTATTTTTTTTTTCTATCAAATTGGGTTAATGAATCAGACAAAGTAAGAAATCTCGAAATTAAAACTATTTTTGTATTTGTTTTTCATCCGATCTAAAGTATTTATTTATCCCTTTTTAATCACCCATCCTTAACCATATGTGTAACCACATTAAAAAAGAAAAATCAAAACATAAAAAAAACATAGAGAAACCACCTTAAAATATATTAAATAGTAACAGCAAACAAAATCAAATTGTTGATCGTTCTGTTTGTTAACAATGCATTTAATTTGAAAAAACATAAAAGACGAAAAATGTGTGAAAAAAATGAAATTTTAATTTGAAATTTTTCTTTTTTTTTACTTTACAGAGAATAATTCAAATAATTTGAATTAAAAAAAAAAATTTAATTAAATTGAACAAAAAATGAATAAATTATAATTAATTATAAACGAGATATTATACTCCTTGTGAACATCATACTCTTCCATTTTTTTTTTATTACTATTGTGTATCATTTCGTTAATTTTTAATAAATAAATTTAATGAAATTATTACGACATTGTTTTACTTATCAAAATTTAGATGATCTAGCAATTAGGTAGCAACAAATAAAAAAAAAATCAGCAGATTTTCACAATAGTTCTTTGTTTACCGAGCGGAGAAAATAGGAGATTCCAAAAAGAGCGATGTTTGCCGCCAGAGCGAAGCTAGGAATTTTGATCGAGTTGGAATTTCCTATTTCTCCCAGAGGTGAACAAGGTTTTTCATGTATACATGTTTTTTCGTCGTTCTGCTTCACGAAACAGAAACATCGATTCCCCATGCTATTTTAGAAAACATAAACAAAGTGACAGTTTGAATGAGAAAAGTTCTATTTTCTCCAATGGGAGAGGAAGTACTTCCACTTTTCTCACTAGAAATGTGATTCATTTTGTTAGCAAGGAAAAGCTATAGCAAATATATATCATGTGAGTTTATCATAAAGGTTAGGTTGGTTAGGGTCGTTAGAGTGTATGAAAAAAGCTTACTTTTTTTGATCCCGTAGCAGTAGTTTTCACTAAATTTCTCCAATTTTCACGAATTTCTCAAATTTTCGTGAATTTTCGCAAAACGTTTTTTGTGAAAATTTGAGAAAATTCGTGAAAATATCCCGTAGCAATTCTGAAAACTCGAGACGAGAAACGAAAATTGACATAAGAAATTGACGAAAGTCCGCTTCTTGGGCCAGCACAGATTGAAAAAAGATAAATGCGGACTTTAAAAAAAAAAACAAAAAAATAAAAATTAAATAGTATCGATTTATGCAGTAGAGTCTGATGTATAATAAACAAGATAAACCCACTAATCGAGTGACGATCAGGGCTTATTGGTAAATTTGTGGGCATATTTTTTTGAATTTGAACTTTAGAGCCTCCGGCAATTCTCCGCTATCAAAATTTTTTCTCCGCCAATAACGGATTTGTTCTACCGTTTTTCCAGCTCTTTCCATCCCCGAAAGTTTTGGTTGTCCCCCCACATAACTCGGCGGTTCGCTGATGGTAAATTTTCAGAATCTGTAAAATCTATCAGCGGACGCCTGAGTTTCAATGGTAAACGAATAAAACTTGCTGGAGACGATAGAGCATGAAAAGCTATGGAACAAATCCGTTATTGGCGGAGATCGCCGTAGAGCATGGGTTTGAAAATGCAGACCTCCGCCAATGGGACGTTGAACTTTTGACATTTTTTGTATTTAGATTAAGAATGTTATTGTAAACAAAAAAATGTTCTACACTAGTGCCGAATTTTCAAGTTTTATACTTTTAATTTATACTTCAATTACGACTACGACCCAAATTCAACCCAAAAGCATACCTTTTTCGTGAGAGAATTAAGAAAAAATGACATGAGAAGAAAAGAGAGGCATATATAGGCGTATAGTCTTTTTTATGTTTGACTGATATTTGAAAATCAGAAAACAATTAATTAAAAATATAAATGTTTATAATTTATCGATAGTGTAGAATAATTTTTTGCTTAGAATTATGTTGTCTATCGAAATTATTGAAACTTCAGTCCCCCATTGCAATAATTTTGTATGACCAGCTACCTCAGATTAAATTTTTAACACTTTGAGGCAAAAGAGGAAGGATCAGTCTAATGCATGAAACTAGAGTTTTCAGTCTTAAAAATTGTAACGAAACAGACCGTTATTGGCGGAATCTGCCCTTCCAAATTTAATGGAATTTACCAAAAATTTCCGAAATTTACCGATGTTTTAAAAAATGTATGAAATCATAGCTTCCAGAAGCATAGCTGCATCAAATTCATTTTTCGTTAAATTAAGTATGTAAAATTTCGGTAAGCTTTGGTACAGTTCAGTGAATTCGGTAAATTGTAAATTGAACAGATTGTTTAGATGAGAGCTCTTGAAATTTGTAGAGTGAGGGAATTGTGGATCTAACTGGAATCAATAGAGACAATAGCTACAACTTAAGACGTCATCCAACTTTTTCCGATTAAAACTTCTAAAAAGAAATTAGAAATAAAAAAGATTTTTCGAGAATTTGATGCACGTCTGTAAACTGAGCGACGGTTTTAAATAAAATTAATTGCAATCAACCTACATCGCATTCTATGCATCAAAGAGCATTCAAATGATACCACACTCATCATACTGACTATTGTACAAGGGTGAAAAATTAGGTAAAGCATAAAAAAAATGAATTTTCTATAATGCTTGCCCTCCGTTGGTAAATAAAGACGCAAATAAACTTTATTGTAAAATAATAAAGATATGCCCACTCATCTCACTCACCAATGGAAACTTGAAACTCCAAACCCCCGGATTGAAATCCATTTTTTAATGAACTTTTTTGATCTTACACTATCAATTTTGTTTTCTACGATTGCTCAAACGAAGGTAGACTGTACGCCATTGCCATCCACGACATATCGTATAAAATCAACGCACTTCAAGCATGAGTGGTACTTCAAATAGAGTACTGAAACTGGACAGAGTATCAGGGCAAATCCATGTAATTTGGGATTGGTGATGTAGGAACGACAATTTTGAGAGTATTTCCGGTGTCCTATGGCTGTCTTCTCTTCGAAAAATTTTTCGGGGATCCCCGATTCATAAACAAATACTTTTGGTCTAGCTAGCCGTTCCCCACATAACAACACCATGGAATTGGCTATCAAACAAACGTGAAACACTGTAAAAGCATTTTCATATAAAATATGGTACTTTCTGCAGCTGACGAGCAAATGACGAGTAAAATATGAAAATAATAAATTTCTGTTGAAATACCTGCTGTTCGTGACTAGTTGAAAAATTGACAATTTGGCCAGTCTGGCACAACACATCACTTTTAATTAAAATTTTATCTACGGAACGAAATGGAACTACTTCTGTCCTGAGTTATTAGAGTATAAATAGTAAAACAGTGATGGGCCTTGCCTTCCATACCAAAAAACAACAGGTTCAAAGAGGTACCCAGTTGGTATAAATGGTCTGGATCAGAAGTGGGTATCTAGTTTTCTCTATGATATGATGAATGAACTTACTGTGATATACATCCTGGATTAATTAGAATAAATAAAGTGCGCGACCACTCGCTCCTAGCGCTCAAAAACTAGTGGCAGAACAAAAACGTTCTTTGTCGAATTGTGAAATTTAAGATTGGTGCGCAGTTCAACTGAATAACTCTTGTTCACTTATAACGTCCTAGTCCTGGTCACGGTAGAATATGGTCGAAATATCAAAGACTTTTCTATTGACTTCGTTTTTAAATCTACCGCCCATTTTCATTATACGTAAAGCCATCGGCGCACGTTAAGCATAACCTTACAATTGATTGTTATCAACCGAGTTATGTCAACCTTTTGTTTACAAAATTGGAATTGCATTTAAAATCAAAGTTGTCGATGGGAATGGCCAGACAATAGTGTGACGAGAATATTCCTCCATTTTGAATTAGATCGAAAGATTCAGAAACACATCTTGGAGAGTAAAAATGAACCCAACAGAAATGCCAGCTACATTCGAAGATGCCACATCAAATATACCGAGTAAGATAATTTTCTCCCTCATGCAAAATCTTAATTCATCAATGACACTGCGTTTGCGTTTATTTCGTTGCTGTTAGAAAAGAAAGTTAAAACAAAAGAGAAGAAAGTCAAGGTACCAGATCCATCTGTTAAAGCCTTGAAAAGAATTCAGGCAGATGTTCGCCGTGAATTGATCAACTGTGAACCAGGTGATGAATTGGAAACGTTGGTTCAAACGTTGCAGCATAACGCTCACGGACAGCAAGCGAAGAAAGATGTATTGGCAGCATTTCGAGCCTACTATCCATCAGGAATATTTAAAGACGATCAACTGCATCTGTTCGGTTCGACGGTGATGGGACTTGCATTTAAGGGTATAGAACAATCGCACTGCATTGAAGGGATAATTTACGATTTACATTGATCAACAGATTCGGATTTGGACTTCTACGTCGAACTACCAAACTGCGAACAGCACAGATCCAAGAAGGCTCAGCTTAAAGTGATTCGGAATATTCTAGAGTCCTCCAAAGAGTTTGCCAATTTTGAATCGATTACAAAACCACGCGTTCCAATTATAAAATGCATTCACCTTGGTACACCCACTAACTGTGACTTCAACTGCTCCAATCGATTCGGCAGTCTTAACAGTCCGATTGTTGCGCATCTTTTAAACTTTGACCATCGCATTCACAAATTGGCCATCATCATAAAATATTGGACGAAAATCCACGATTGTGCTGGTGTAAATCGCATATCGAACTATGCTGTCGTGTGGATGCTGCTATATTATTTGCAAACATTGCCGCAACCGATTGTACCGCCGATCCATGTATTTCAGCGAGATGTACCTCCATCAATGGTTTCGCATTACAACTTTGCTTTCGACTATTCGATACCGAATCAAACGGAAAACCAAAACCAATGGCCGGAGTTACTGCTTGGTTTCTTCAAATTTTACCGTGATTTTGACTACGATTCGCAATTGATTTGCCCGCTGTATGGCAAAACATTTTCCAAAACGGATGTTAAGGCGAAAAAGGTAATCGAACTGCAACGCTATGAGCGAATTTTATCGACCGATCGTACCGAGAAACCAATACGACTGGACAGAAAAGCTCTGTGCATACAAGACCCATTTGAGATTACACGTAAGGTTCCCGGCGATATTTCGATCAAAAACTTTCGAAAGATCGTTTCGAAAATTGGACGCGCAGCTGAGATCGTTGAATGCGAACTAGAAAAGGGTGACATAAAATCGCTGTTTCTACAAATATTTGACGTTGCCAAATTCGATCAGTATGTTAAACAGAAGTTCATCCAAGAAGAATTGGAGAGACGGTCGAATGTGGCCAATGAAAGTAAAGAGAAAAAAATGATAAAACAACACCGCAAAGTGGTACAACAAACGATTGATACGGAGCGCAATGAATGTTCGTCGATGCCGAATATATCGATCGCATCAATTGTTCCCGGAAATGAAGACCTTGGAAAAATCACATTGCAGTTAAAACCGACAGATTTCGTTTTGAATAAGATCGACAAGCACAAGATCCAAAGAAAATGGGCTAAAGAAGTCATCGAGATGATTGGCGATGTAGCACGGGACATTTTTTGTTTAGACTTACACGACAAAGCTTCAGATGAATTTGCAAAGAAATTCGATTTGGTTGGAGCGCGTAATGTATTTTTGAACCGAAACACAGAATCTTGTGCTAAAACATGGAACGAAGAAGTGATTGACTCGACAGATCGTTTCAATCAACCGTCGGAGATTATTCCTTTGAGTATATCGGTTGAGATCACCGCCGATGTGAATTTTGATTATGTTTCCGTTGAATTCAATGATGAAATCAAGGCGAAAACGAACAATTTCTACGGAATATTCTGTGCGCATTTCGTGGAGCATATTGACTATTTTCTCAAAATTTATTCCGTTCGTCGTAATAAAACGGTCAAATCTAACATTGCCAACGCGAGTCGAGCAACAGTTAAAATGACTACTAAACCAGCAGCACAACATTTGTCGAAATTATCGATCCCACCGATTGTCTCTCAAAATTCACAAAGTTCGACAACCACATTACAATTGAAACCAAACGAATTTACATTGGCCATGGTTCGTGGTGTATTGCTGAAAAACGACAAGTGTAGTAACGGAGCCGCCAGAAGTGAATCAGTCCAAGAATTATGGGCTCGAGAAGTTATCAAAATGATTGCCGACATATTAAGCGTCATTTTCCGATTCGAACTGCAGAATGATATATCCCACGCCTATTTGCGTAGGTTCGATTTAACCGGAATGGGGGATGCGTCTGATCGAATATTTTTGCGGCGAAGTCAGAAGAAATCAGTTGGTGCCGACACATGGATCGACGAAATGAGAGATTCGTCAAATCGTTTCAATTCGAAATCATTGCTTGATGTTCCGTTAAAAGTATCGGCTAAAATCGTCGCTGATACTGAAAATTTTGATTTTGTTTCCATTGAATTCATTGATCAAATCAAGACAAAGAAACGAAATTTCTACCGAATATTCTGTAGGCATTTCATTGATCGTATTGACTATTTTCTGAAAGTTTATTTTGTTCATCGTAATGAAATGGCCAAATCTGCCACTGGAAATTCAAATCCAGCACAAATGAAACCAACCCCAGAATCAACAACACTGGAAAAATCAACTTCGGCGTTACCGTCAAGCACTACAATTGTTTCTCAAAATGCACAACATCCGAAAGACACACTCCAGTTAGAGCCGACCAAACGTATGCTGTTCGTCATTAGAGATATGCTTTCAAAATCCGTGAACGGCGTTGACAATGTATCAGTGAAACAACACTGGGCTGAAACAGTCATCGAATTCACTGCGCAAATACTGAGCGACATTTTCAAATTAGGAGTTCATCCCAAGACACACGATCGATTCCAGAAAATGTTTACTGTGAGCGGAGCTTGTGATGTCTTTTTCGCACGAAAGCAGCAAAAGCTAATTGATGGTAACACTTTGCACCTTGAGCTGCATGAGACTATGTACCGTTTTGTTTGCTTCACAAAACCTATGGTAATGTTCGCTAAAATTTCAACTGATGTTAAAAATTTCAATTCGGTTTCCATCGAGTTCAGCGATGAATTGAGAACATGCGACGACAATTTCTATAAAACATTTTGCCAACAGTTTAAAGACAACATTGACTACCTATTGGACGTTTATTTTGTTCATCGACATGAAATGATTTTGATGTCAGACACGCTCCAATGTAAATTCGTTAAATACGAACCACCCAGCGATTTCTTGTAATTAGATACATTTACAGCATAAAAGCATCAACGCTGCCTTCATTTAAAGTTTGAATTAAAAATTGTAAGACTATTGAAACGAATACACTTTCTGTTAATCATGTCGAAAATAACCCAATTCTATCGACCTACGGTAAGTAATGCTAGAAGTTCCAAGTCATGACCCAAGTTAAAGGAAGAATCATCACCTGATGATAGCAAATGAGTTAGAAATACCCCAAACGGTAAGCACAATGAAATAACAAAGATATGATCAAATTTACAGGACTGACGACTCATAGTTCACGTTACTTTTTATATTTAATCATTAACGTAGTTTATAATGTCGCTAGCACCCCACCTCCGAATTAGGGCTTATAAGTAAGGGCTCGTTGGGGCTGACAAATAGGACTCGAGTTTAGGTCTGTCGAACCATGCGAGTTAAAATTTTTTAAAGCAATGTCGTTTCAGCATGGACGAAAATGTTTTTGACTTTCCAGTTGATGCACAGTAAAATATAGTAGACCGTACACCAACGCACTTCAAGCAAAAGTGGGCAAAAGTGATACTCTAAATAGGGTACTGAAACTTAACAGTGCTCCATACAAAATTTTACACTGTAAAAAGAGTGGGGATAAAATTTCATACAAAATAGTACTCTATTTGGCAGCTGTCATTAATAGCACTTTTGCTTGAGGTGCGTTGCGTACACTCGATTTTGGTTACCTTATCAAAATTATATCCGAACCCGAATCAAAAATGTGCCATCATACTTCGAAAAACGCGGTACCATGACTTTGTAACTTTTGTATGAAGCAAAGCCTACGACTTTGACTTTACGTGTGTTTGTATTCTTTAAACAGTTTCAGAGAGGTGTATGTAATTTCATGAAATAAAAAAATTTGTATGGGGAAGAAGCTTGTCCGATTTTACTGAATGCTGTTTTGCTCCCAATAGGTCCCTGAATCAAAGTGCATTCTTAGTTTTTGGGTGCATTTCGGAAAAACTTCTTTTTTGTTGAGGATGGTCGTGCGGAGTAACAGGCCCATCGCTATTATCTTTTATGGACAGCGGTAAATACCTCACTCACTGTTCAAGTAGTGGGTGTGCAATCGTAAATCGCCGGACCAACCCATCCAATTATTTAAAAGAAACCCAACGGAATTTTGTAAACTTAAATTTATTTTATTTTAATTCTCAGCCTAATTTTAGAATAACTTAAACAAAAAAAAAAAATGTTTTTTTCATCTTCATCTTCTGATCATTTTCCTTTCTTTTTTTTTGTTCGAAGCATAGATGTTGCACTTTAGTATGTTAATCGTCCAAAAGAGTCCATAAAATAAAAAGTAAAATACGAATTTCTAATTTGAAAAAAAAAAAAAATTGAACAAAAAAAATCTTAACGCTTCCTCAATTAAGTGTTCCACGGCAACCCTGGGCACCACACAAACACGCAATTTTCTCGTCTTCCAATGGAAATTTGTAGTCGTACGTAATCTCTTCATCGACACCGATCGGCTGTTTCGAATAAATCACAATTTTCTTCTCCGATTCGATCGTGATGACCTTGGCGTAACAATTCGGCTGAAATGAGAAACAAACGTAAACGTTGAAAGGACTGCAAGTTAGGCTTCAATTCAGTGGACATTTAATTTTCTCCTAAATTCTGTAAAGGACATTAGACTGAGTAACATTATAAATGGCGAGAGTGTCACCCCGTCAAACGAATTTGGATTCGTTGACCGATATGCTGGTCGATCAAAAATAAAACCATGATATCTCGACACACATGTTAAACCATCAGACTCTAAAGTTATGATGGCGAAGCCGTCAAATACTTACATTGCAACTGTGATTGATGAACCTCGCCAGATTACCACATTTGGTTGCGTCGATAATTGTTTCCAAATCGATTCGGAACAAATACGAACTACCGATACCAATGGCCTCATATTTCGTTTCACGCAAATCGGCTACCACCGGCCGAATCATTTGACCGACATATTCTATGACCATTTCATCGGCAGCAATCGGTTCCATAGCGAACAGGCCCCAGTCATGGATCGCGGACTTGGCAAATTTCAGTTGTTTTTTCCGGAATTTCAGTTGATTGAATTTCAGCAATTCGGATTCTGTGCTAGCACCGAATGCAGTCAATAGGCGTCGCTGATTCGATCTCGCTTCGCGTGAGGCACCCTGCATTTTTGATACCATCTTGGCTTGGATGTCCGAAACAACGGCTGTATCGTATACGTTCAATTTCGCATGATGGTACTTGAATCGGGCCTTGTCCCTAATGTCCATTTTATAGAATCCTTCCGTTCTGGCGCTACCACTTTCATGCTTCTTTCTGTCACTCTCGCGTTTTCTTTTTCTCGAAGCTGGTTGAGCTGACGTAGCACAGTGTTCCATCCAATGAGTTAAATTTAACCAGTCGTTATTGGCGTCATCTTGCAGCATGAGCTCGTAACTCTGGCGCAAGTACTCTATGTCTTCGTTATCGATTCCCTTCGTTAGGAATTCATAAAGCAACATCACTTCGTCGTTTATGGTCCGTTCGGGGTAACGCTCTTCGGGAACAAATGGTTGTTTGGCGCGTTTCTTCGCTTCTATGGCTTCCGCAAGTGCAGCCTCTTTCTCTGCTTTCTTCAATCGAGCATAAGCTGAATCTTTCTTTGGTCTACCAGGACCTTGCTTTTGGATCAGCACGGGAGCAGGTGGCGCGTCAGGAACGGCATTGTTCATTGTGTACCCATGATCAACAAGATGATTGTTCGGTTCTGCTTTCGACTGTTTCGGTTTGGTTGATGGTAATGGTTGCGGTGTCGTTGGTTCCACATATGGGGAAGCGGATGGTGGAAGAGAATAACAATGCTCCATTGCAACTTGACTAGCTTGGCTTGTTTGACTTGAGCCACCATCCGACGAGGTTGGCGAAAATTTAACAGCACGCGTTGATTCGAATGCATTCGCTTGCTGTAAGGAGTTCAATATCTGTGCCCCATTCGCTTTCGATGTGGACTGTTCGCTGGCAATAGGTGTTGTCAGTCCAGACAATTTATCTTGTGTTTCTTGTTGGAGCATATACTTAGATAGTGGATCGGATAGTCTGGCACCTGGTGTGGGAGGAAGTTTAGACAGCGATGGTGTAATAGGATCGCCAGGACTAGGTGCTTTATCCGGAAGTGCATCGAATTCTTCGTCTATTGTCGCAGTTTGTTCAAGTTTCTTGCTCTTTTCCATTTCCTCTTTCATGCGTTCTTCTAAAGCTTCTCGTTCTATTTGAGCCATGTATTCCGTGTTACGACGACGTTTCTCTTGATATTCTCGCTCTTCATCAGAATCGCTATAAATGCGATCGTAATCATACGTTGACTTCTTCGATGGTGGTGACTCTCTCCCAGGCGTTCGAGGTGTCCGAGGACTTTGCGACGCACTCTTGTCATGCAAATCAGTAGAAGATTGAACTTTATCGGATGGCATGACAGACCTCGGTTTAATCTCAGGTGTTGGCGGTTTATCGATTTTAGCGCTATCATCGTCACTCGAGTCCGAATAAATGCCCACTTTCCGACGACTAGACGCTTTTGTTGCTTGTTTCCGATCCAGATTGACACTGGCATTGCTGTCAGAGTCTGAATAGATTTGAGTGTCTTTGACTCGTTTACTCTTGTTGGCTACAATTTCATGTTTATTGTCACCATCTTCAGAAGATGACGCGTTTGAACTACTATCTGAATCACTACTGGTTTCATCGTCACTTGACGACGATATACTGGATATGCTTCCTTTTCGCTTACGATCTTTGAAGTCACTACTTGCACTCTTCGACTTTTTCTCACTGAAACTGATTTTCGAACTTTGCTGTGTATCATTTTCACCCTCCGAATCCGAACCCTTCACCATATCCTCAATGTCACTGTCATTGTCCTTATCCCAATCGTCTTCATCGTCATTGCAAACCGATGGTTTTTTAACCTTAGGCTTGGGACTGGGCACTTTACGGATTCGTCGGAAGCTTGGCAATTTCGGTATTTGAGCGCGTAGCCCTAATGTTAAGCCACTGTAACTGTCCAAGTGATCGAGATTGTTATTGAGCAATTGATTAATATCCGGTACTTTGCTCATATTCGTTGTACTTTCCGTTTGCGTCGTCTCTGAACCTTTGTTTTTGTTCTGTTCGTTATCGTCCCACCACGTTTCGAATTTCTTGTACGCCGTGTTCTCGATCATCTTCTTATTGAAATCCTTTTTCAGAATGTTCTTCAGTTCAGCGGTGACTTGATTGATCACAGTCGTTATTGTCGATTCGTAGTGGTCGTCCGTTGCCAGATTCTTTTCCAGTTTCTTCGGCGAATACATCATCGGTGCCATATAATTGTTATGTGGAATAATTCCAGGAAATCCTGGAACATAAGGTTGCATGTAGGCTGAATGTGGGACCATATACTGATGAGATGGTTGATATGGATTATAACCTGGTGTCGGATAGTAATAGCCTTGAGCGGCAGACGGATACAAATAATTACTTTCCGAATGAGATTTCGTGGATGGTGGAGGTGGCGGCGGTTCTTGCGGTAATGGAGGCTGTGAAGGTATTGGAGGCAACGGAGGTGGATCCATATCTTTTTCCTCCGTTGAAGACAAACTTGACCAACTCATTTTGTCATCATCCTTTGCTGGAGTCACTTGATTGCGAGGCGGGCTATCGGTTTTTTGCAGCAGAATGTCATCATCACTCGATGAAATATCGCTAGCATCGTCACCGACTAGCCGTTTTACCTGCAAACGAAATGGTATTGTGTCAATGACAGTATTATGGATGCTGCTTCCAGCTACGGTAATTACCTGCGATCGTAATCTGTTCTGTTTCTTCAGCATTTTCGATGCATCACTCGACTTGGAACTATGCGATGATTTTGAATGGATTCGATGCTTCCGTGACTTAGTACGCACTTTGGTGTCATCGTTTCGAAGTTCTCCGTCTTCCTTATGATCAACTTCCGGATCACTATCATCCATCTGCAGAAAGGGTGGAGCGGCGCCAAATGACTTCTCTTTAAACATCATAGCTATTCTAGTATCCAAATCAATTGTAGCTTGATCATCATCTCCAGTTCGTTTCGTCTTTTCATCGTCGGCTATAGCAGGTTTCGTTATCACTGCTGGTTTAACTGCTTCGAGCTCAGCGTCCCAGTCTTCTTCCTCGTCAACGTGATTAGAAGTTGGCGGAGGAGGAATAATAGGTCGACATGACCAAGTGTCATCTGGTGGAATTGGAGCTATTGATGATTGCCATGGATGCTGATGATTCCAGGTTCCAGATGCAGGCACTGTTGAGTAGGAATAATCGCTTGATGATTGAGGAGGTATGGTCGGTTGGGATCCGTATGACTGATATGAATAGGCCTGATCGTACGATGCAGCTGCATTGCTTGTGTAGCCACTACTTCCGAAATTCAAATCATTTTTACTTGATGACTTCGACGCATAGTCACGATCACTTTTCGACTTATAACTATCTCGATATTTGGAAGAGTCACGGCTGTTATCGCGTTCGTCGTCACGATATCGATAGCGATCTCTATGGCTGCGATGGTGATCACTTCTATCACGGTCTCGATCCGATTTTCGATGGTAGTGATGTTTCTTTTCCCGTTCATATTTGCGATTCTTTCTATGCTTGTCACTTCGATCATATTCATTCCGGTCGTAGTCGTTTCGGTCATAATCATTTCGATCATAGTCCGCTTCGTAATGGTCCCGGCTGTGCGGACGCATATAATGCTCGTCGCTGTCACGTTTCCGATCGCGGTCACGATTGAAATGTGCGTCTAAGCTATCGAATTCACTTGTGGCAGCATCGAATTTCGACGGGATGATGTCAGTTCGGGAACTTTCGTCGACTGTTGGAGGAGCGACTGGCGGCGGTACCGAATGAACTCTATTCTCCGTTGTGGCATTCTCAAACGTTCGCTTACATTTTTCGCCAAATGCATCGTGGAACACGTTCAACACCTAAAAATTGAACAAGAAAATTTTTATAAAATCGGTGGGTATGGTGTGGAAGACGTAGCATAGAAGTTAATGAAAATTTGAGAATGAAATCGACGAAATTATGTCCTTATGTCTCATAACTGGCCGACAGATCTTTCAGCAACCAGCCAAAGACTGAATTTGTGTCTCAATTCTCGTTGTTTGCTATCCGGTCTAATTATACCACGGACCTACCTAATATGTGTCGATGAAATACAATCTTTAAATGACGCAATTTTTTTAGCGCAAGCAAGACACAGCACAGTGACAAAAAAAGTTTTGTTTTCTTGTTGTTGCTGGTCAACTCACCTTTCCCATCACCGACGTATCATTGTATTTTGCTATGCAAGCCTTAGCTGCCTTTACATTTTCGAACACGATTCTCGCCAATCCCAAATGTTTGTTCGTGACCGGATGATAGTAAACATGCAATTCGTCATAAGCGCCACACTTTTGAATCAAATCCTTCAGAAATTGTTTGTCAATGTTGTCGTTCAGATTTGTTATTGTTATTTCGATAGCGGGCGGTTCGCCGACATAGTTTTGATCGATTTTGAATCTAAACGAAATGTCAGATTTTATTAGACGGACAGCGTAAACGGAATGACCAATAAACATTATGCAAACCTAGGCACGGGAATTTCCAATGGTTCTAGTCGCGTTCTAAGCTTGGCGACTAAATGATTGCGCGGATCCCGTGGAATAACTGCTGGTGGCGCTGGATCGTTCGGTATGACGCCTTCATATCGATAGACTTTGACGCCACCTTTGACAATCATCGGATCAACCATAAGTTTGTAGTTTTTTGGGGTCTTAACACCCCGATTCGCATCGATTGCTCCATTCATCTACAACACAAACGTCAAATCAAACAAATATAACCTCAATTTGTTGACTTTTGCATCTTTTTCCTGGTATGTTTATTTAAAAGAAAATTAAATCATTTCAAGCGTTTCGTCAAAACGTTGCTGATATTTGAACAGTGCTCAAATGAAAACCTGCCTTGTTGTGCTAACAAATAGCCAAACAGATATCAGGAAAAACAGAAACTTGTATTCAAATAAAAAAATTGGCCTTCAATTTCAAGCGCGATTTGTAAAAAACAATTTCTCGGTCTTACCAGCTATGTTACAGGTTATCCCCGTCGTTAATATCGAAAAACAAATTATCTTTGGTCGGTTAACAATGCAAACTCTTGTTTATCGGGCAAAACTTAGTGTACTTTTTGTAAATATTTTTTTGGCTGCAATATACAATGTATCACGTTCGAAGCAGCCGTCAAAATGAAACATTCTTAGTTGTTGGTAGCAAAGTGGTGACAAATATCGTACATTTTCAGCTGAAAAATTTTGATGATAAACATTCTTCAGAGCGTTTTTGGATATGGCTATGATATACGCTTTCGTTTCCATTGTATTGAAGGTTTGATTCGAACCCTTACGTCTTTTCAAATTAAATTTAATTTTACGAGGTATTTCGTTTTGGTTCTTAAAATCATTGTGTGATGTGGAATAAAATTAAATGTGGAATGTGTCAGTGTTGCTGTATTATGTCATTCGTTATTCGGTTTGCGCTGTAGTCACTGCAACTACTAACAAACAAAAAATGTTGAAAGTAGCGTCAGGTATAGGTTTGTTCCAATTATCTGTAAACCCGAACTTTGACAACATGAACGACAACGATTTCATGTCAAATTTCATCCACAGAAGGCAATTTAACATTAACTTTCAGCTTGACGAAAATTTGAACGAAAAATTTACAAAGAAATTTGTTGACGTTTAGGTTATGTTTAAATCTGTCGATGAAATCGTCGACGTTCGTGTTGTCAAAGTTCGGGTTTACAGTTATTTGGAACAAACCTATCGATATCAAGGTTCTGAAAGAACAGGTTAAGACACTTACGAAGGCGGGTGAAACACAAATCTTGACAATTCAAAGATGTATATTGTTTGAAAAGTCAACTTGAAAACATTTTTTTTGGTAAGTTGAAATCGTCATATAAAATTTTCCAAACCTAGTTGGCGTTACAGGAAAATTTTGATCACACCGCCTTCGTGATCAACTAGAAAGTGTCTTAACCTGTTCTTTCAGAACCTTGATCGATATGAACATAACTTAAACGTCAACAAATATCTTTTCTTTGTAAATTTTTTCGTTAAAATTTTCGTCAACCTGAAAGTTGAGGTTTTAAGTTGCCTTCGTGGATGAAATTTGACATTTCGAAATGACCTTGGAAGACACCTATACTGCTCCAATATAGTAATAAATAGATTAAGGAATTTGCTTATGTATTGTCCGTTGACAAGTGGGTCGCCACTGGTTTATTGGGAGGTAACGCTGATCGCCTGACGAAAAAGGACTTCACCTAGCACAAATTAAAGACCTTGAACATATGTTCGACATTGCAATGTGGACAACGTAGAGAAACTTAATTTAAAAACCCACTGAAATCCCGTGCTTCCATCTATAAACAACACATACTGAACGAGCCAATCTTAATCTATACTTGTGTATCTGTTTTGTACAAATGACTTGAGGCAAGTCCGCAAGTTGTAGACAGATCAGAGCCTCAGATCGATGGTCCCAAATAGATACACAGTAATTTTTCATGCTAAGGGCCGAAAACCCGAGAAAAAAATCCAAAATTGCACTCATTTTCGGCCTAGAAGCGAGAAAACCGGTTCGCGATGTAGGGCAGTAAAGTTAATCCGAGTGGTTAAATCGGATGAATAGTAGGCTTTAGGGCAGATTGTCATTTTCTTAGATACACGGAAACACACCACTGATGATTTTACATATATAAACAAGTTCACCACATCATCATGGCAACAAGAATCATCACGTGATGTGAATTTCTCGATGAAATATTCGACATTTTATCCAAGGCTGTAAACTGTGGTGAATTTTTTTGCATGTAAAATCATCAGAAGTGGTGTGTTCCCGCGTATCTAATAACATTGCTATCTGCGTGACCTCCCCAAGTTTACAGCCTTGATTTTATCGTCAAGTGTGGTGTGTCACTCGCGTGACTTCCACATTTATGCTGAAAACAGACGAAGCATTGAGAATCTGTTTCGATGGAATTTTTCATTCTTTTACTTTCGTTAAAAATAAAAAATGCACTTTTACACCTTTACAACGGACCGTTAGAGGATCATATGAATAATGTATTTGAAATGAAAAATTAATGCACAGGTGGGACACGATTAGAACAATGAATAATATGATGGAATCAGAATCTCAAATGTTCGTCTGCTTTCAGCATTATATTAGCCTTGGGTAAATGTGATTTTCAGAACCGGATTTTTTTTTGATTTTGTATGGATCATTTTCTATACATGAATTTCGCAGTGACCTGGTGTTGGTGTAGAGATATTTTTGACACACAGGTTTGTATGAAATTGAAACAGTTTTTCGTTGGTAATTTGGATTTTTATAAACAAAAATTGTACGTATGATCTTGACGACACATATTGAAGGGTTAACTCCAAATGAAAGTTACTCCAGCTCCCAAAAGACACCTTTTTCCTTGCCGTTTTCACATATAATATGTACTTTCTTACAGCCATCAAGCGTTTCATACCCGAAATCCAGTGCCGCCTTTTCCATATGGGCAAAATGGGCAAATGCCCGTGGCGCCCGAAGTAGAGTAAAAGAAAATGGCGCCCGAAATCCTTTAAAATGGCGCCCAAAAGCTAAAGACGGCACTGCCGAAATGTAAAGATTTCTGCAAATGCATGCGTAATACGCATTGCGTATGCTGTAGGTAGTGTTAATCGCAGCGAGTTATATCATTGATTTTAAAAAAAAACTGCGGTTTTTCAGTGATGAACATATCACGTCAGTGATGTCAGCTGAATAAATTGTGTGTTACCAAAAAACACGGCAAACTTCATTTCGATCACTTCTGTCAGCGAAGGAGACTGAAAAAGTGTTTCATAACACCTGAAAAATAATTTCTTTTTCATCTTTTGAAGGAAAAAATAAGCAAAAGGTCTCAAAATACAGTTCTATTACTGGAACTTGTTTCACATTGGTGTTTATTTCATTGCAGTTGATTGCTAATATGGCAGCAAAATTCTTGAAATCATTCTTCCCATCGGTTAAGGCCCAAGAGGAGGCTGAGCTAGTCAACCCCCAGGAGGTTTTAAGGGTAAATAAATGAAAATTGCTACTGTGATCAAAGACAACTACAATAGATCGACAAATCTTTGTAGGAGGAGTGCAACAAGGACGGACACATTGAAAGTCTATTTAGCAAATATCAAGGATGCAATGACCGGGTTAACTCCAAAAAGCAAACCACCGAGACTTGTGTGGAAGAATTGTTCGACTATCTTCATGAGTTGGACCATTGCGTTGCTCACACTTTGTTTTCGAAACTAAAGTAAACAAAAAAAAAAGTGTTGACCGTAGACCAGTGTCACCCAAAACGTCTGTTTAATAAATTATTTTGCTTTAATGTAGTGTTACAACTAAATTGTTCCGAACAATTCGTGAACATGAAATCTCATGCAAATTGCAATTGATGCAAGATTTTGTGTTTCATTTAAAATTGTTATGAAATGGCGTTGCTGATTCCGGCTCAATGGATGTGTTTGGTGTAGCGCTTGATTCCTATAAACCGTTGGAGTTAAAATTTACTTTTCGAAGTAGTAGTACAATACTCTATTTGGCCCAAAAGCACATTAAATTACCTCTCAAATGACACCCTACACGACCATGTACGTTTTGTGTATGTACCTCGAGAAATTTCAGTACAAACAGTGTAAGTCTTCGGTTGAAAACTTTAACTGCACATATTTCAGTGTCGATGAATTTTAAACACAATAAGTCCCTATTCGGCTCAATAGTACGTGTGATTACCTTTCTTATGACACCCCACACGACCCTGTACGACTCGTGTAACTGGAGAAATTTTATGAAAAGTACAAGTTTTCGGTTTTTGATCACCTTTAACCAGCCACACAAACTTCGAAGAATTTTTTTGAAAGTGGTTTTGGCTTTTAGGGTCGAATATCTTTCTAGGCACATATAAAAAAGTCCACTGGAAAATGCGTCCGATTTCGGTAGGCTGTTTTTCAAAAGAATTCCTCATATCGACTCTTATCAACAACTTTAAAAACCAATTAGAAACGGTGTTTGATCCAAGCCTTACTGTAGAGTCCAGTCGTGTGTCGGACGGTTTCCACAGACGCAATGCAAGTTCTCCACGGAGAACTACCATGGGATTTGGAGGCAACCCGTAGAGGTTCGCTCTCCGAATTCCGTAGAGGCATTACGCCGGTGGATGGCGATCCGATCACGGATGAAGAGTGAGTTGCTAGGGTTGAGTGGTCCTCAGTTCAAGGAACTGTTGACGGAGAGGTTGCTGGGTGTGTGGCAGGGCAGGTGGGATGTCTCGGAAAAGGGACGCCTCACTCATAAGTTTATTCCGAGTGTCCGATTTGTTCGTGAGAATGAGTGGCTGGCCTTTGGCCATCTGTGTCTTGGTTATGTATTAACGGGACACGGTAGCATGAATGGTTTTCTGCACAAACGTGGTCTGTCAAATACGCCGGTATGCATGTGTGGAGCACCTAACGAGGACGTCAAGCACCTACTCGGGGAGTGCCCGCTCTACGAGGATCTTCGTGATCTGAATGGTTGTGGGTTACTCATCCGTAACGGGTCGCTTGACGTTAGCGGGGCACTCAGCGAGATTGGAGCGTTTGAAAAGTTGAATCAGTTTGCGGTATCGCTATTCGGCAGGAGGTCGAGGTTGATGACGTGGATCCGTGAATGATGCATGTGTACGCCGTTATGTCTTGAATGTGGTTGATTGTGGGGTGAATGACCGGCGCAGGATGAGTTCAGCTGGTTGAACGGCTAAGGCCAATTCCAGACTGTCTCTCGGAGAGTGGCGACTCCGCGCAATTCGAGCTAGTCGATCGGAGCTGGAAGTTCATGCTTCCATCCGAAGTGGTCTTCGATACCACCTACCCTACCCGAGGGTTAAATCGGTACCACAGGTGTTGGGAGCCCACCAGGATTGCACTATCCTCCTGGTCCCAACTATGGTTGAGGAGCCTATCCTTGGCTGAAACGTGGTAACTGTGGTTCAAGTGCGTTTAATACGCTGGGGTACTGCTCCCGGGTGCATTGCAGCAAGGGTTGTGATAGGCCCTTGCCCCACCTTTGGCTATGCTGGTGCATGAAACACCGGCATATGAAGGCAGTCATTTGACGCGCTGATTGAGCGTATCTCAATCTACTCCTCTTAGAGAGGACGAGATGTTATGCCTTCGGGTGGGTAATCTCGTTAATCTAAAGATATTATTCTGTAGAGTCCAGTCATACAAAACCTATCTCTGAAAGAGTACACCTAAACAGCCATAAATTAAACTAGTTTTTTCATAGTCGGATAATTGGAAACCTCAGCTTCCTCAGGTGTTGGCAACATTTTCCTTTCAACGTACCAATGCTAAGACTAGATTATTATCCCGAGTAAAAATGAAAGTAGGTCAAAAGTGTGAAAAGAGTGGTCTCCAGTCTCCAATCTCAAAAGACAATAGGTTTTGAGTTTTGATTACTATTTTCGAACTTTTGAAACTTCTATTTTCACTAGAAATTTGTGGTGAGGTCGAGGTGGTCAAAAAATATATGGCCTCTATATTTTTTCTGCATGACTAGATTCCCTAGACATGGCGAATACTATTAACTTCAGACAATTTTAAAATTTTAAGGTTAGTTAGAATTATTTTCAACTAAAGTCCGACTCCGACTCCGACTTCACTATACCCAGCGAGCGATGTATTCCATTCGCTATGCCTCCTAGATTACGCTAGGCCAACCAGGTATGTGGAAAATGGACAAACACACAAAGAACTGACCCTCAGCTGGTGTACAGTTCGACTAACTACGATATTTATGTTTAGTTTGTTGTTGCTATTCCGATCTCCGTGGGAGATTCACCATCTATCACATTAGTGACGAGTTTCCGGTCTCTCTGAGAGATTCACCTTTCATCTATGATGACTATCGTGCGTTTGCTCTGAGAATGGTTCATATTAATTGTCTTTATTTAAGATCTCCTTGTGAGATTCACCTTTCTTGAATACTCAGGTTTAGCTGTTAAGAATTTAATAACAGATTATAACGATACAAACTTGTGGTATTATTCTTCTTCTTCTTCGGATATATTGCCGTCGTATATGGCCTGTTCTACAGCTTTCATATCGAATTCGTCGTCTCCCACATTTGGTAACAGATCGGTGGTTCCCGATTTTGCTGCTTCTTTAAGTAATGTGTCTTCCCATATGATACACGGCCGACCCACTTTGTACTTGCTATTGATTCGAAAGCGTCTCGCGACTTTAAGAATATGATCGTGTGGTCTTCGTTCAATGTGCCGGTGGTAGCGTATTATTTATTATTATTATTTTGTAGCATTATTTTTGGTTGCGTGCTGGATGGCTTGTCACTCGACGTATCGGACATAATTCGTAGTATCTGACGTTCCATATTTGTAAGCGAGATTCTGTTTCGGCGTGTCATCGTTGATGCTTTCAATCCATATATAGCTACTGGTGCGATAACGGTATTGTATATTTTCGTTATTAAGTTCATTGGAAGTTTGTGCAAGCGTAAGAACGGCAGAAGTGAATGCGTAATTTTATATGCCATTTTGATTCTGTCGCGTACTACCAAAGGCCGGTTTAGATTGCTGGTTATGTATGTGCCCAAGTATTTCATTTTCTCCACTACTTTGATGTTTAGTTTGCCCACTTGAAGCGTTGGTACATCGTTCAATTCGACTTTGTGTGGATCTCGGATTAACAGCTCGCATTTCTCGGGGTTGATACGAAGTCCTACCTCCTGAGCTACATCTGAAAATTCTTCTACGAATCGGTCGAGGTCATTTTTGTTGTCTGTCAGCAGTATCAAATCATCGGCATATGCTAGGAGAAGAGGAAGTGATAGATTAATTCCGCTAAGGTCGTAGTTGCCCAAGACTTCTGTAACTGTTTCCAAGATCGCATGGAGTATAATAACGAACAGATTGGGAGAAAGAGGACACCCCTGTTTAACGCCTGTCGTTTTGCGGTACTTTGTTGTCCTGCGTCCATTATCTTGTAATATTGTTTCCTCGTAGAGACAAGCGTTGATGATTCGATTGGTAAGATGTTGTGGTACTCCATTATGTCCAAGGATTGTTGCCATATCTTTCAGTAGCACTTGGTCAAAGGCTTGTTTCAACTAAATTAAATTATTTTCAACTAAAGTCATGCTGAAATTGATTTATTTTACCTTTTCGTCTAAAATGCGCGACTGACAGGATCAGACTGGCCATACTGGGCGTTCGGGCAATTCCCAAAGGTCTTTTGCCTTAGTCGGGTGAAGTCCCGACAGGGCTTTTTTAAATTTCAACCATTTCTTGTTCAAACAAATGAAGCCTATTTTAGCGAACATAGACAAAATCTTTAATTTCCAATGAGGCCTTTCCGGTTATTCTATCTTCTATTTCCAATCAAAATTTTCTTACTGAGGACTTTCACTCAATTTTTTTTTTCGATTTCCAATCGAAATTTTTCTACTGAGGCCTTTCTGTTGATTTTTTCGATTTCCAATTCAATTTAAAAATTAACCGAAAGGCCTCACGTTACTGAGAGATATAACTGCTACGAGACCACTCATCCAGTCTCGTACAGATCACGCATAGATGTTAGCAAAGAGACTACTCGTTCCGTCTGAAGCGATCTGAAAACATGTAAGCAATGAGACCACAGACCACTCATTCAGCCTCACAAGGTCTGGCAAAGACATTTATCGAAAAGAGACTACTCGTTCAGCCTACAGCATTCTCATTCGTTCATCCAAAATGTATTTAGCACACAAAAAATATTTTGAGACCGAAATGAAAATTCCAGCAATTTTGAGACTGGAGTTAGACCGTTGAGAATACGTATTTCGTGGTCTCATGAGACCGACATTTTTACCCGGGACTCAAGGTTTTCTTAACCTGTTCTTTCAGAACCTTGGTCTAAACCTGTTCTTTCAGAACTTTGATAAATTCAGAGGTGCCAGTATTTGGTATGAGATTGGTATGTAAATTGACAATGGGGATATTGTGTGGGCTTCTGGTGGTTTACCTTGTGGCGACTGGCCAGATATAGAGATTGCCAGAGATCAGTACGTGCGTTACGCAAAAAAAAAACGAAATTACGCTGGCTGATAAGGATTATCGATGTAATATATATTATGCACCTGTTGCCAAGATTGTTATTTTGACGTGTAGGACATTATTGCCCTAGCCGAAGGCGTGGGCCATAATGAATACACGTCAAAATAACAGTCTGGCAATAGGTGCATATCATATTTTATCTGTCGAGAACCGATATATTGAGATAAACAAAAACTCCCTAGAGGTATAAGCTCGAGATTATCGTTCTAGACAGATAAAAAGTATTTTTACATGCTTTTGTTTTCACTAGGCTCGAAAGTGGCTTATTACACACCTAGTGAAAACAAAAAAAATGGTGTAGGTTTCAAAAGCATGCAAAATCCATTACAAAACTCTGGATAAAAGTCGTAAACTCTAGTTTTCGTCTGGATATTGACCTCAGCTTCGCCTCGGATCAACAAAATTCACACTAAAACTCTACCCTTGTTATGCAAATAACTATAGACATCCCACAAACTTATACGAAAAGAGAATGTTGGCGCGATGACACCACTTAAAAAGTTGTTAAGAATAAGGAAACCTTTCGCCGATCCTTTAATTTATAAAGAGCTACTAGTCGATTTCAAGTTTGAGCAAGTTCAAGTCTTTTTTATATCAACCGTGGATTTCGATGAATTTAAAAGCGACGGAGACACTATTACAAAACGTCGATAACAAACATTCGGCCAAGTTATGGGTATGGTTTTCTCTAATATAGTACTCGATTACAGTCACAAAGGAACACACTCTTTCGAATCAGGGCCTAAAGTAACATATAAGCTCGTGGGAAAAATCCCCCGCACTCCCCTTCAAATCCCTCGGTTTTTAAAAATCCCACAAATCCCCCCGACTCGAGGGCCCTGAGATTAAAAACAGGTCATCAAAAACAAATCTTTAATCTAACTAAATTCAAGTTGTTTACCATAAATTCACTGAAGGAAGCGTACTCGATTGCTCAGTTAATGATAACAAAGGTCAAAATCAAAAATTATTACTAAATACAGAGCTGAACCACGTTTTCGTATTTTTGCTCAATGCTCGACTGAAAGCAAAACCATTAGAAGATTCTCAATGAATCTTTGGATCACGTCCTACTGATCAGAATGTTTCACAAGAAAATCATTCTTTGCCGAACGGTTTAACCATTTCCACGGCAGAGTAAAATAAACCAGGCAGGAGCGGTTCATTTTCGAAACGTCAAATAAGGGACCTAATACACTGGATGAAAATGAACTCAAATGAACACTGACATAAATTGAAAAATTTTATTCGCAAAAAATACAGGGCTCCTAGATTATTCAGGTCCTCAGCCAAATCAGCGCTCCCGCCTGGTTAACTTTACTCTGTCGTGCCATTTCCGATTGTAACCTGATGCGCTAGCGTTAAAGATAAAGACAGGAATGGTTAGATCATGGGTATTATGTATAATGTCACACCTTATCTGTGAACCTTAAAAAAAAATGAAAATTTCAAGAAAAAATCATCACCGGGAACATTTATCGCTAATTTTCTGTGGTGAGACAATATTCGAGTATTTCAAATATAAAGTCTGAAGGAGTAATTATCATGCTTCGTTTCGTAACTTCGTATTTACAAACCTAGGAGGAAACAAAATACCGAAATGCCACTCTGTATCGAAAACTCGGTTTTCATGTTTGTGCGCTGAAAGTTTGAACTTTAATTTGTCTTATAAGCTGTTCTATAATCAGGGTTTAATTCTAGATGGAACATACCCCGAGCCCTCAAAATTTAAGAAACTCTTTGTAAAAATCCATCAGCTAGAAAGAATTGCAGAGATTTATTCCCTAATCTAAAATGACCTCAGTCTCACTCTTCGATTATGGATGGTGGTTTCTTGCAAAACGATTACAACTTTCTGGATAGAGATCTGGGATCTGGGCCAATGGTTGATCCTTAGATTTTTTGAAAATGTAAGCTCAAGATGCAGCTGGAACGTTACATGATCTAAAATGGACTCAGGACTAATGCTTTTTTCAAGAAATTACTTTTATTAGTTTATTAAAGTTTCTTCAACTTCTTGAGTGTTTCTTCAATTTCTTTAATGTTAGTCTCAAATATCAATCCTTCTTAGCTTCTCCTCGAGGCTTGCTTTTAAGATATTTCCTTATTTCCTCAGAGGAGTTTTTTCAAAGTTTTCTTTAATAATTTAAGACTTTTTTCAGAAATTTAGAAAAATCTTCATGAAAATAAACCGTAAAATCGAAACTCAAACTCGACTTTTACTCCGAATATATTTTTCGCTACGGGCCCTTTTGACAGAAATAAGAGGCCCTTCTAGACATTTCCCCCCGGTTAAGGCACTGCTTTCGATTATTCCAATACAAAGCATGCGAGTTTAATTAACGACGTCAATCTAGGAGATAATGCACTATGTCATATTTGCATTTGTAGATATTGTAGAAATACTAAAACCGATTGATAATAATTTGCGTTAAGTATCCGCATCGTTCGCCGGGTAGTGCAGAAAATAATGGACAATCAAATAAAATTCATTGAAAATTACGTTTTCCCCAAAATTATTGCCGAAAACAATGTTCTGAATGATTTGAAATTTATTAGAGCCGATGTAAGTAGAAGTAATAATTCAATTGACGGTTTCAAGGGAAACATAATTTTCGCAAGCTTGGTGTTCGAAACGAAAGATCGCAAGTTAGAAACGATTTTTAGTGATAAATTTTCGATGCTAAAAATGGAATTCTTTTCTCTTCATTTTCACAAATATAGAAATGTGGAGAAAAAGGTTGTCGTGAAACTAATGAAACCACCTTCGCCTCTACGAACAACTATGAATGCAGACTATCAGTTTATCAATGAAGTGTTTATATATGAAACGATCATCCCAACGTTCCTGGAAAAATTTCAATCAAAATTTAAAACTATCGAAAAATCTCTTTGGTGCCCGCAAACATATTTAGCAGAGTCCGGTCAATATCCAGCCCTAAGTGATAACACGGAAAGCATATTGGTGATGGAGAATCTAACCGAAATAGGTTTTACCTTGGGACCTCGCATTGATTTGACCGTCGAAGAGTTGACATTAATGACCGAAGCGATTGCACAGTTCCATGCTTGTACATATGCGTTACGTATTAATAACGACCCAGATTTTGAACGGTTGATTAACGGTCTAGTTCCATTTAAATTTCCAAATAAAACCAATCCGCATACGTTACATATACCGCTATATACTAACGCTTTAGAGAGAATCTGCTCATATTTCGACAATAATCCTAAGGAAATTGACAATGAAATATTCGGAAGAAATTTGAATATTTTGCGAACAAAATACAGCAATGATCCAATGGCATTAATGAATCGTTTCTTGCGATCGGACAATGATTTTAGCGTCATTTTGCATGGAGACTACAATCGAAATAATGTTCTATTCAAGTACGAACAGAAGACGGCTGTTGATCTACGCTTTATTGACTTTCAGGAGGTGAAATATGGTTCGCCAGCCATAGATCTGTCGTTTTTCATGTACATAAATATACATCCGAGTCTGTTTGAGAATTGTTTAAACGAAACGTTGTTAAATCGGTATCATTACAAGTTGATTGCATCCTTGTGTGAATTACTTGATTGTAAACCGTGTGACGCTAGATTAACTGCATATTGCTGGGACGATTTCTACAAACATTTTAAACAATTCGCTTTTTACGGTGCCATGGTAGCGGTGATGTTTTGTAAGTTAGAAATTTCGAAATGTAATTGACTTGTGCACAGACCTTAAATGGATCTCTAAAAATACAGTACCATGGATGGCTTGTCCAGAGGATGAATGCGCTCAAATGGCCAAAGTGGTTGAACGAGATGCATGTTCGGAAGAGTTGAGACAGCTACAACTTCATTGCGGTGGCAATGTAATCGACGAAAGAATAGTTGCAGTCCTGAGGAATGCTAGTAAATTAGGCTACATGGATATGATAATCAGAGATGACTGAATGATGATGATCATTGTTACTAACATAATGAATTAAAATGGATTTAGTGGAATTTTGTCTTTGTCCTAAATCCCAGAGAATAACTAGGTGGTGCAGGATTCGAGATGAAACTTCGTTCCATCGGCGATTTACCAGTCGGCAATTTAACAGATCGAATGTGGTAACATTATTAAAGATCTCATCCAGCATCTGAAACAAAACATCCGAGTTAGTAAGAGGCAGATGGTTCGAGATCTTTCATCATCTTTCTGTTGTCGCACATTTTTGGGTTGGTATCGGATGCTGAGACGCGAACGACAAAAGATTGACACTATAAACAGTCACTGTGTTATACGTACCTCAATCGGCAAATCTGCAAATTGGAAATCGAAAAAAAATTAACATAAAGCTCTCCCCTTATTAAAATTTGTAAACTTTCACTAGCGAATCGTATTTCTTATTGGAAAAAGTCAGTTTTCAACTAGTACAGTCCGGGCCTGGTGGTTAATAAAAGGAATGCCAAGCTTTTATTTCGATGTTTGTGACTAGCGATAAGCTTTTCACATGGCCTACTAGATTTGCACTGTGCTTGGTTGTATTAAAAAATAACTGAGGGCGCAAAAAGGCTTATTGAATTCTTAAGTCGAGTTCGAGTGGGCACCGAAAATAACTATGTCACTGATGGTAAATAGTATAGAAATTGTACGAAATCAGAAGGAAATGGAAAATATTTAAGACACGACTTGCCAGCGACATTTTTTGCATTTCACTTGAAACTTTTTTCTACAAAACGCTCAAAAATTCGTTGCCTAACTTCACTAAAGTCTATGGCATAATTTTCTTATTTCCCAGCGCCTTATTTTTTTCCCATGGTCTATGGTCCAAATGGTCTCCATGTAGACGCGGCACTGCTTAACATTACTGTTATTTGCACATTCGAAAAACGATGGAATGCTGGTTGTTTCCTTTTATACGCTGTCTGTGAGTAACATCTAACCGAAAAACCAATAAGGTTGTGAAAGAACAGGTTGAGACATCCACGAATGCATCAAATTTCAGAACCTTGCAAACAACAATTGATTGAAATAGTAATTTCCCGCAATATTCAAAAATTATTTTCAAATTCATCAAACGCTGTTCTTGAAAAATTTCTTGCGTGCTCCACAATTCGTAAATCGTAATATTTTGACAATTTTGACGTTACAAGGTTTCGTTTTTCTACATTACGTAATGTACTGTCACTGGATGGTCTTATACGATATCAATTCAATTCCTTTTTCTAATTGAAAAGTAAGAATTTCGCAGCAAATTCTTCCATTTCAAAACTGTAAATTTCTTTTTCATCGACAGTTTGAACACCTGCGGTGATTGTAGAACAACTCCGTCATGAGTTTATTGAAGGTCCAATATTATGATAAGCCAGAAGGGCAGGATGTATTCGGTAAAATGGTAGCAACAAACAGAACCGCTCTCGCATTTGGATTGGTCACCTCGACCTATGATGTCCTGTTTTATACGAAGCCGCAAGGCTACATTAAAACCATTGGACGGTATGGCTATTTTTGTGGTCCATTTGTGGGTATGGCAAGTGCTTTTACAATGACTACTTATGCTGCCAATAGACTTCGTGGTAAAGATGATACGTAAGTTGAATATGGTTTTATTTGTGTTACATTTCTGTCATGGATTTCTACGGTTTCGGTTTCTTATTACTTGTTCTCTCCAGTCAATTTTCTCGACAGTTGGGAGTCTATTCATTAACCGAAGGAGTTGATCTCAATGTTTTCAAAAATTGCTTCCCATACGAATTTAAGTCAAACGAACGTTCGGTCTTGAACATTTAGCCCTTCCTTGTCGTGAAAACAGAGACATTGACAACCACCTATCGTTGAAACAATTTGGATTTGGATTGTTGGCAAGGCTCATTTTCATCGTAATTTACCTTTTCAGATGGAATTATATGGCTGGTGCCTGTGCATCCGCAGGCGTATTCGGTGCTTGGCGTCGTAACTTTGTTTCCGGATGTACAATGGCTGTTTTCTTCTGTATGTGGCAACCATATAAATAAAATAGACCAAAAGATGCAAGGAAATAATTTCATTTTTCTCCATTACAACCTTAGGCATTGCTGCGGCCGTCAAGAAATTGTCAATAAGTGAAGGTTGGGAATTCTTCCCCGCATGGGATAAGCATATTTACGGGAACGTTCGACACACTAAATCATACGATTTCACTTTATTGGAAGAAAGACCAAAAGGATACACCACCAACAGAGAATGAACGGATTCAAGTTAGTTATTGTAAAAAAAACGGGAAAAAATTTAATAAACCGATGAATCGATTATGGTGTAGTAGATTTTGAATTTGTTTTGTTTATTACATTATTCATTGAGGCCATACAGTTCCTTTTTTATAGATTTGTGCTGGCCAACTGAGCTCTGTTATTATTTCTGGTAGTTAGATCGATAGATTACAGTATCACTGACATTTAAGTGTCGTCGTCAATTTTTTTCCAAGGCTGTATACTTTGGGGAGGTCACGCAGATACAGATACGCGGGTTACACACCACAGTTGATGATAAAATGGCCGATTTCATACAAAAATTCACCTACTCTGATGATTCTCGTCGTCTTGATGATGTGGTGAAATTTTTTACATGTAAAATCATCAGACGTGGTGTGTTTCCGCGTATCTAATAAAATGGCGGTCTGCGTGACCTCCCCAAAGTATACAGCCTTGTTTTTTTCGACTAATCATCGCTGAAAATAGTATTGCTTTTAATTTTACTGTCTCTCCCGCCTAGACTCTTAAGCACAGACAAAAATCCCGGCGAACGTCAAGTAGATTATAGATGGCACATTACATCAATGCGCAGATAGTTGTTAGGATGAATCAATTTTAAAATTTTAATCCAAAAAGCACATACTGTTCCATAACGTGCCGAGCCCAACGTTTATTTTAGTATAACATTAAATTTAAAAAAAATCATTTTTGTGAGCTCTTCAAATTTAGTGAAAATGTTCACTCAAATGACGTCAATGTAATTAACGATTTTTCTGGCTCGCTCCTAGTTTTTTCTTATGAACTGGATTTGTGTTAGTAGCAGAATCTGTTACCCTCGCTGTTACCTTAACCATCGACAGAATCCAGAAATATCTTCAGAATTCCCTGCAGCCTGCAGTTCTATAGTTCCCTACTTCTAGGATAGGGAAGACAGTGTCATGGTTCAATTATTGTTACCAATCGACCTCTGACGACTTGTTAAAAGTCCAGATGTTAGCCGAAAGAATGACCAAGAACGTAAGAAATGCATAGTGTCTAGAAGAAAGAAGTGGTAGGAACGTCAGGATTCGACATTCGGATGAGCTACTCCGTAAACATCGGAAAACGGGACCAATGAAACAGTTATGTCACACGAAAAAGCTTTTTGTAAAAGTAAATTGTAATTTTCATAGGGAAAATCATCAACAAAATCTAAAATCCAACTTTCCATAATCGTTGAACAGAAATCAAGGAGAGGCGAAGTAGAAAAAACTTAAAAAAATCCTTATTAGGACATGCATGACTTTCCCTGGTCATATCTCAGGCTCCTGAACATGGATCATGGCCGGCCAGAAACAATTGAATGTAGCTGTCGAATGACACCACCTTTATGAAAAATATATTGGAAATTTTCAAGGAAAATGGCTTCGAAGTCGATGTATTTTCCGAGACACTTTTTGGAGGAACAATAATACCGACTGCATTCCAACTCCTCCAAAAAAAGTTCTTCCATGAAATATCAGTCATACTTTCCAGAACAGAAGAAACTTTTCAAAAAAATGTTAAAGAACGTATGGAATTACACAAGTACCAGCACTATAGAGGGGGCTTCAAAGAAAAGTCACGCTAATTCTGTTACAGTAATGATAAGTTACGTATCGTTGGAAAGCTGAGTGCAGGCTCTTTCAGTATATTTCAGAAATAAAAACATTATTTAGTTCGACAAATACGAACTAAGGATAAAACTCCAACGAAACATCAGATTGTCCAAAAGTTATTTTTTTTTTCAAAAACTCTTTTGTTTTGAATTCTTTATGAAATTATAGATTAAATAACGGTTTGACCACTCATAAGGTAAGCGAGGTAGTAGCTGACCGGCTAAGCAATTTTTCAACTTTGGTCATCAGTATCTCAGGATGATTTCGATGAAGCTAAGTTTTTCCTTCGTCAGAATTTAATTTGATCTGTTCCCATTCCGTAGAATATCAGAAATATTGACAATTAATTTATTTTTATTGTAAAAAACTGATTTTACTGAAGCACTGTTTTGATGCAGTAGCTGACTACTAAAAAACGGATGTTTTTATACCTGACCAGTCTTGTTGCAGTAGTTGACCGCTACAAAATTAAGACATTTTTCACATTTTTCGCAATAATTTCGCATTATTCGACACATTTTCACTCTTAATTCACTGATATTAACCAATTAACCAATATGATAAAAACTCATAAAAACACAAAATGTCAACGAATTTTAATCACATCATTTTGTACACAACAATGCACATGGAAGGTGAATTTGTCACATGAAGAAAAATGTACGGAATTTGGTGCGGTCAACTACACAAACATGGCATATTTTTGATGCAATGTTTTGACCACCATGTAATTAATCAAATATTAACTTTTAGACGCTATTTATGTTAATAATATTAATTGTCGAACTATTTACTACCTAAAAACACCAAAACTTTGTCCATTAATAATTCTTTTGTCAATAAAAACCTTAAATTAGACCACACCGATCTTACGATTTTCTTAAGAAATGTGCAACTTTGTACTGAGATGGTGCACTGGTTTCATTTTGTGGTTTTATCAAATAAGTAAACATAATAATCGCATTATTTTCATGAAAAAATTAATCTTTAGGCTCTAAAGATCAATTATAACGTTAATTTGCGTATTTTCATTTGTAATTATTTTCCAAAACTGATAAATAATGTAGCTGGTCAGGTACACCTGCACGGTCAGCTATACCCTCGCTTACCTTATTGCATCTTTAGTTCTTAGTTTCACTTCAAAATTGTGCAATTTTTTGCTAAAAAATTACTTACGTGAAACCATAAGTAAAATTAAAAAATCTTTTTTGGAAAAATTATCAGGGGATGAGGGGACTCGGCCGGTAATGGTTAAATTTAAATATTAAAATCGATCCACCCACTACGGACTTCTGAACATAACATTTGATAGAACTTTCTACTATTGAGTTGACTACAGAGAATTGGAAGAGGGTTGTTACGGACACATTATTTTAAATCCTGCTTTCCATCGACATTTCATCTTTATTCTTGATTCAAAACAAAATTTCAATTACAAAAAAAAGTGTAAATAAAAACCTAATTAGTATCTTAACTGACCGGCTATCACGACAAACGAGAAGTGTAAACCAATATCGTCATTAGCATCTACACCAACTCCAGTTTTTCTACATCAGTTCTCCATAAAATAGTGTCGAGGCAGAGGATCGTTATCCACGCCTCAATTACCGTTCTGTATATCATTGTTATAGACGTCCATTATTTTCTCGATAATTTGCCAGGACATTTCCTTGGTCAAACTCTTGGAGAACACCTGAAACACAATCACCATTTAATCAATCAAATGAGTCATCGGTTCATTTTTAAATGGGGTCCATCTCACCCTGTACCAAACGCCATTGTCATCAAAATCGTCAGTCAACGGTACTTGAATGCCATAGATTTGAAATGTCAATAATAAGCAGCAAATTGCAATGTCTGCTGGAGTGTAGTCTAATATGTAGGGGCTGGCATGAAAATCATGTAGGAATGAAGCTGCAGTTTTTGCAACGGGCATCGAATTCCAAACGTTCGGCCCGAACCATTCTTTCAGCGACAGCATATAGTGTAGCATATACTGTGAATCAAGGGGAGACTCGGTCAACCAAATTGGAATAAAATGTTCAACGAAATCAGGACATCAGTTCAGCAACTACACTTGTACCATCATTATTTGGTCACACGTAGTAGATCACAAAGAGTGAGTGCAACTGCAAACGCAATAAAATGGAGAAGCTCACCTTATGTGGATGTTCAACGTTCATATCGAATTTCAACATTCTCGTTATCAACAATTCTGCTTGAACTATACCATCTCTCATGGCCCAATACTCATCGCCAAGCTCCAATGGACTGGCTCCTGCAGCAAATAAAAATTTGCAATTGAACGAAGAGCCTTTTTTTTCGAAATTAATTGACAAAACTCACCCCGATTCAATGTGTTGTGAGCAACGTTAATAATATCACGAATTTTAATTGGATCGTCCTTTATCTTACCGGCTAAGTACAGTGATGACGATGCAATTAACTACAAATTTTTACCGCAAAATATTTAAATCAGTCGCCGAATTTACGTCGCATTTTAAATTAAACTCACAAATTCATCGTATTCAGCCTGGGTCACCTCTCTGTAAAATCGATGGAATATAACTGCTGCGGTTGCACATGTTAATGGTTTCATGTTCAGTTTGATGGCACATTCGAATATGAATCGGGGAGCAACAGCTTGTTTGTTGTCAGCGGTCCTGCAGAGGTTAGGATTGGGTTAGCTAATTTGTCTAACTTTGGACGAACTAGTCAGAGTGATGAAAGGTGAAGAAAAGGTAAAAATGAACGAACATACTACGTCTTATATCGTATTTGCGTGTTGGTATATCACTTCATGAATGCACAGACTTTTGAAAAAGCAGGACACACACTGAAGTTCCGGAGTTAAGCGTAAATCAGTGAGAAATACTAATATCTGACACTAGTATGATACGACCCTGACCAGTCCACTAAATTTTATAAATGAAATTACAAAAAATTGACGTTCGTTCCACTTACTTGTAATCAATTGTAGTTGGAGTCTTAGCTGTTTTCGAGAAAAATGCATTGGAACGATGCTGAAGAGCTGCCATTTTTCTGCAATTACAATTCCAAATTTCGGTAATTTATTGCTATAGACTGCTCTACGTTCGAATTTTAAACACTCGTTATCGATTACTAAATACAATTTAAACACAACGAGTCGATATAACCGTATTCAAACAAAATGTTTAATCAAATTATCATCTAGAAATCGATGTGAATTTTAACAAAATTATGATGGAGTCCACGTAAGACTCAACGACCACAAAAAAAAAATGTTGTAAAAGAAAGGTTGCAAAATATAATTAGAAACCTGTAATAAGTAGTCCAAACAGACGGTTCGTATATTGTATGCAACAATTGTTGAATGAAACGATTTTGCTGGAATTTACAACTTTGTGGATTATTAGCAAGAGGTACCGCTGCACATCAAATTCAATTTTATTCACAAATCGCTCATGATCGTTTTATTTGATGTTTTAATTGAAGATTTGTGAAAGTTTTAACAAAAACTTTATTGCTGCAATATACAAAACAGCATGCCGCTTCAAGTGACAGCGAGTACGACTGATGGTACGACTCTTTTGTCATCTGCGCAGTGCCACCACTCGTCTGTTTTCATCAACTCAATTATAAAAAGCTCCATCTAGAACTCAGTTATTCTGTTCTATTAAGGCTATAATGTTAAAGATTTTTTTCGTTTACGCTGCTGTGTTTCTAGCGATACTTTTTTATTGTTTCCACCCTCCACCTCCTCCAATAGCAGATTTTTTTTATTTCTAAATTTCGAAATGAGGGCTATGTGCTACGTCATCTGTTATCGACAACGGCGACAGTATAAATAAACGAATGGCTCTGTGATTTTTCTTTAAACAGTAAACAGTAAAGTTATAACTAATGAAGTAGCAGATTTCTTGTGTCATCGTGTTGTTAGAAAGATGTGGCCAGCACCTCTCGACATATTGTTCTTTCACAATGTCTACGGCTAGAACTAGAAACGCACAGCCTACCTATCAGCCTTCAAATATTTATATGCCAAGCATGTTAATGCTAAGAGCAGTGCTTTGTTTTAGTCTACATTCCTTTTTACTTTTGCCAAACAGATTCTGTCTATAGACGTATTAATGGTTAAAATAATGAGGAGAGAGGATTCATTTCCTTCATCGGTCGAATCTGCATCATATGTTCATCTTTCGATTGTTTCCTTGATTGCATTAATACGAAATGTTTCAATTTGTCTTAGATTCCAAATTTCAGATTGGTTTGTTTTCGTTTTCTTATTTTATTTAAGAATTGAGAAATTAAAAAAAAAAAACCTTAAGTTTTTTCTCAACATAGGCGGGAAAATGGTAATTTTCTCACCTCAGCTGAAACTTTAAGAGCCTTTTTTGTGAAAAACGTTGGGTGGTCCTCTGGAAAAAGGTCGAAAATTTCTCTACGCTCTTACCCAAAGCACCTCGCAGTGTAATAGTTATTTACGTCACACGGACATTTCATTTTCGCGAGACATATTAAGTTTTTCATGCTTGAAATTTTTACTCTAGGCTCTCTTAGGAAGCATGAAAAGTATTTTTTTCTATTACCCTGCTAAATGATTTGTCTTTCCCAAAATAAAATCATCGAAATGAAATTTCCAACTTTTTCCCACTAGGTGAACAAATAACTATTACGCTTGCGATGTGATAACTGGGACAATTTTCATTTATTGCTTAATATTTTAAATATTGTGTTGGAAACGACCAGTTAGGTACTTTTTCCTCAAGCGCGATAATGTCTCATTTTCCACCCGTCGAGGAGATTTTTTTTAATGAATGGAGAAGAGCAGAGAGTTACGTTTAGTTAAGACACTCGATTTCTCTTTAGAAACGTTGTGCTGAACATTGGTACTCACTATTTTATTGACTTTTAGTTGTCTCTAATGTTTTTTTTTTGTATTTTTTCAAAATTTTAATACTTATAGGCTCTAAACCATTGTGTTTCCGTCTGAGCAGAAATGGCATATCGTTACATCTCGAAAACATTTTCCAATTTCCACACAAATTATTACCTTCCCACTTCTTAAAACATCTGTATATGAGATGGCTGACAGAATTATTAAACGCATGCTTTTAGCTATTGATTTTCCGTTGATATAAAAAAAACAAAAATTCTTAGTTGATGTATTTTATCTCGTAACGTTAGATCAACATTTTCATAATATAATAGAAATCTCGTGAAATGTGAATGGTAATAAAAAGAATTAAAATGTTGCATTTTACGTGTGTGTATGAAGTGGAAAAATTGAAAATCAGCCATAAAGATTCTAATAGAAAATTTAATTAAAATTGATATCCGACCCGTCCACTCGACTCGTCAGAGTGTATTGTGCACAAATAGTTTTGCATTTAATTGAGATAATTCCATCTCGAAATCAATCTTTTTCAAATAAATTTCTCTTTTCTCTCGATTAATTTCCATACATTCTGTGTTATGATTCAGCAATTGTTCAATGATAATTATAAATAAATCTTTACTACACTGCCTCATATTTTGCTCGTTTTTATTCCCATACATCATCTCTGTCCATTACAAATTTCGTTTTGGCTGAGTACCCTGACATCATTCATAATATAAAGTCCGTTATCTTAGCCGCAGTTAGATTCTATAACACGAACGGATGGGTCGCTCTTAAGTTTTATTAAGACGAAACGTATCTTTAAGCGCCGAACTGTTTTTTTATTTTTGTATTTTTTTGTCCGAAAAGAACATTTTTAATAAACGAGAAATATTGTGTGAATTGATGGGAAAATAAGATTGGTGATTTGTAGTGCGCGTTATGATTTTGCACTTAATGGAATTAATTTTATGAATCAGATGTGTGAGGAAGATAAAAAAATCTTTACAAATTTCGATTTTTCTTAATTATAGAAATATTTATAAAAACGATCTTTTTGGTGCAACTATTTATAAAGTATATATTGGCTGAGACTAAAAATAGCCAACCGATTTATGTGTATTTATACACAGATGTTAACCGGAGCAAAATATTATGTGATTTTGTTGTACATACATATAATTTGAACTTTTGCCATGTATTGTAAACTTAGTGCGATCTAAATCGTTTTGTTAAGATTGTCTAGTTCGGGAGACCGATACTACTTGAACTTCTGTTGAATATTTCAATGTTATTGCAACGCAGAAAAAAAAATATTTCGAAAAGTGCAGAGAGCGTAAAACACACATACCATGCCAAACTTCCAGTGACAATTATTAATCTATACACAACGTATTTTTGGTTGTGACAAAATGATTATGAAACCATTTCCGATTCACAATTTGTTCGACAAGAAAATTCATTTTTTTTGTCTCTTCAGGCTTTTGGGGATATCAGATCGATTGATTCCGTTTAAGTCTATACTTCAATTACGACTTGTTTCTGTCCAAATGTTTGTAAATGTTCGGTTTACAAATAACAGAATCTACTACTTCATATGAGTTTTCCAACATAAGACCATTATTTTTGTCGTTGTTATAGCCATTTGCACGAGGATGTTAAATGGGTAATGTCTTCGTAAAACGAAAGTCTTCAGTCTGACTGTGTCATCTGTTATCGACGCGCGACTATTTTTGGAAAAGCTTTTTTCCATGTTTTCACAAATTTTCTAACATTTTCAAGTTTTCCCTAATTTTCGCAAAAAAAAACAAAAATTAGGAAAATTTAGGAAAATATTGAAAAATCTAGAAAAATGTTGAAAAATTCAAGAAAGTATAGAGAAATGTTTCCATAACAAAACGTAACTAAAGAAGTAAAGACTTTCAATGAAACACTAGACGAGGCTTTAACAAATGAAGTAACAGCTTCAATCGTGAAATGCTTGCCATCTGTGAATGGTTAAACTAATAATTTGATTTTCTTCTTTTACTCAACCACCGAACCACTTAAAAATCGCAATTTGTACAGACAACCTTTAAATGCAAGAGAATAATCGATATATGCATTCAGACGATCTTCCTCATAATATTCTCTGAAAGATATGAATGTCCATGACTTTATTTATAAAACTTCACCTTTTCATGTAAATATATACATTTTTCGGGCGACATTTATTCCATAAACATTTTTGTTGTTGGTTCAATTTATAGAACAATTGACGCATCAAAAGGCTATAATTTCATGTACTATAAGATTAAGTAATAAACTTCTGTTTGTGTATACAATATACAGACCGCCAACACTAAGTATTACGCATTATTTGAAGGAATAAAGAAACGTTAATGTGAAAAAAGAAAATGTTTTCTAATTGAGTGAGTGAGTGAAAAACTAGAAAGAAATTACCGTAGACACCAAAATGGCCACTTCTGCGACACCTTCCAATGGGGGATTGGGAACGAAAAAATCAGTTTTCGTTCTGATAACAGTCGTCGGATGTATTGCAATATTATGGCCAAAAATTCTTTATTTTGCCATGTTTGGCGGCCAACAGACCAGCAAGGCTTTCATTAAAGATCATCGGAGCGGAACAGGTGAGTTGATTTCATCATTAGGTCTTATCAGTAAACGTTCCGGAAAAAGTAGATACCACGTAGGTAATCTGTATTAGAGAAAATGTGATTGGTACGGAGAAATATTCCCATAAATCACAGCGGGATTGTTTTACAATTTAAATGGTAACAGTGACTCTCTTACTGTTTATTCAATGTCTTCTATTAATACAAGTAGTTAATTTCGTCCTTCTAAAGTGGAAAAAGCTTTACATGGAAAACATTGACAATACAGGGAACGACAGTGAAATTTGGACATGGACTTGAGCATGCTGTTTTTCAGCTCATTCTCATACATAACAATAGTTGAGCTTGCGCGTGGTAGTAGTGGTAAAGACGTTTTAGCAGTTTTGTTGTATGATGAGTGGACAAGCTGAAAAACAGGTGGAGCTAAGTATAAGTTTTACCGACGTCCAGTGTATTTCAACGTCAGAACTTTATGATAAAATAATAGGTTTTAGCCTAGATTCTTCCTATCTGTTAATCTCTTCGTTAGTTTTTTCCATTATACTTCAACTAATCGAATTAAAAATTGCAACAAATATTTAAATTAATTCTCTTTCTACTTCTGCACTCAATAAACTAAAATCAGCGAAATTTCATACTTTTTCTGATCTCAAAACTGTGCGGGTATTACTGTGGTTGATATGCGTTGTAACTTTGTTGATAAACAATCTTGTGTATAAATAGCACGTACACCGTTTAAACCTTTGATGCTACTACAAATTTCTGCACAATTTCGAATTCTGGTGAAATGAACATTTATTTTGAAATTAAGGCAAGAAAGTAATCTGGAAGATGTTGGGTTGGGAAATCAACTGATTTGACAGTCAATATTTACTTCCTTATTTGTCGTTAGTTTTTGCTCTAATGCAGACAAATAATGCACAGCGATGTCACACGCTTTTCTAAACGAAATATAATGAGAAATGCAAAGGTCAGAAGGATCAGAATTCAGATGCCTCCATGAAGTCTTTACATTTTTACGTTTTTTAGTTCGTTACATGCGGATTTTTTTTTACAAATATTATTTCTATTAAAAGGATGTTGTGATGTCGTATTGGACCAAGACATTTCTGCAAATATTTCCGAAGCCATCGCTCATCCGGGTTTCAGAAAACGCCTCAATTTAATTACTGGTGAAATGAGTAGGTGAAATATTAACTAAGTTGGTTTTGAGACACCGTAACAACCGAATCCCTTGCTAACATGTTTATTATTTAACCTTGGATTCTTTATCTGCGCTTTGTTGATGCTAACACACGGAAGACACTTCCACAATAACCAAATAACGAAAACGACTTTTCTCTAACACAAATCTGCATCCTCTTGTCCCTTATCTCTTATTTGAACAGGCGTTGATTCTTTCATTTCTTAAATTAGGCTTACGTCAGGAACGTCCACCACATTTACGACCGGATGGTATTCATCCAGCCATGCGTGAGCGTGGTCGAGCCATACCAGCAACATCAACAGTGCCAATAGTAGTGGAAGAAAAGCCCATTCCGGCTACCGCTACACGAATCGTCGAAGGACGTGTAAGTTTTCTATGACACTTTCGCTATAAAAACTCTGGCTGAAAGTAATTTTTTAATGTTCTTTATAGCCAGGACCGATACCTGGGATGCGTCCACCGATGGGTGCAGGCTCGAATCATCAAGCCAACCACAAAGGGAATAGTTTAGGTTTCATAATGCCACTTTATACAGTCGGGATTGTTGCATTTTTTGTTTACACCATCATGAAGGTGCTGTTAAATTCATATGTAGCTGGATGTGATTGTCCTTATTGAAAAATAAAATTTCAGCTCGTCATGAAGAAACCCATCAATAACACACCATATGCTGAAGCCATTAAATCGAAGCCTGAATTTCAGGATCAGGTATTCGGTCAGGACAAAAGTGTCTATAAGAAGAGTGATGCAAGCCTAACAAACATAGGTGCGTACATTTTGTTGCTTTCGTTTACTTAAAATTGTTTTTCAATTTAATTTTTAATGTTGCGACATGGACAATACAGGATGGAAGGACCATGACACAAGTAAGATTTTTCGTTGATCGTTCATACTATACTTTTAGCTATACATAAAATATGTCCTTTTATTTTCTGTTCAAAAATGCATTTGATTAACGTGACTGTTGAGCTTGAATATGTCGTATAACAAAATGCTAAATGAAGAAACATTTGGAACATCAATCTGTTGAAAAGAGGTCTCGATAGGTAGTACGGGGATTTAGTATAGTCTCGCTAACTTATCATTTAAAGTAAGTTTCCATTCAGAGACGAATAATCTGCAGAAAAATTCAGAAATTCTGGCTTACGATACTCCCGAGTTTGGCTTTGTCAATACGACTGAGAATCGCCTTAATATTAACAAAAAAAAAAGCTTTCGAACGCAGTGAAATAAGCTCCAAAGCATTGAATTGTTGTGATTTTTTGTGCTTAAGTGCTTAATGTATCTAATGTTTCATTGTACGTAATTTTTCATTCAAATTAACTGCGCACATTCGCGGTGTATCTGCTACCATCAAGTCAGGATCCAAATATATTTTTCTTCGCAATTCTAAGCTTGTGCTCTTCTCAAAAGTAAAACCAACGAAATATGAGATCCATCACATGCAATCTTCAAACTTCATAGAATAAAAAGTTCCGAACAAGGAGGTGGATCGGCGCTGAAGAACACCCAACCATCTATTTCAGTTCATCCATTAGAATTTCCATATTACGACACTCCCATTGGAAAAATCAATCATGTTACTTGAATAGTATTTGATGTATCAAGACAGTAAATGACGATTCATTCGAAACCGTTCTCGCACGATAAATCGTAAAGAAATGATTTCCCGCACGGCAAATCACGGCAAAATATATGTCGTATTTCAGTTGTCCGGTGCACAAAATAAACTCTCAGAAAAATCAGATTCTTTTGAATGTCGTTTTCCGTTCACCTCATCTTAACTAATCTCAAACTGATCGGTCTAATAATAATGGAATCTGAATAACGGTTGCACTGTTGATATAGTTATCTATATACATTCCTTGGTTCTTGAATACAACAACATGTGTGTCGAAGATGTTAATATTTTTTGCGATTACCATCACGGAGCTATTTCCAGTTTCTTATTAGTAGTCACTGTTTCCATAAAGAAAATTTTAATTGCGCATAAATCAAGCCAAAAGTCGAATCGTGTGCCAGGAATAAACTGTATGCTTTTCTGAATCAAACACATAAGGGGGCGAATGAACGTAAGCTTCAAATTTTGAAAATCATTTCTCTCCTTCAACGAAATTGACACGTAAATTGCAGCTTCGGCATTTTACTGTCGCCCTATGCACTGTGTAGTTCAAAAAATAGTGTAGACACTTAGTGTTCCCAATCTCAAATTCCTGTAATTAGGATTTACCAGCAACTAACTAATGTTGTCACGTCGCTGCATGTATTTGTTTAAATTTCTCTTCTAGGATGGCATATTAATGGGAATAAGCGTAACGCCGTTGACCTATACGCAGCTAACCTTCATCGCGCTCCCAATGATAGTGAGCTCGAATATCAAATGAGGGAAACTGAGCAGTTGCTGGAAATTAGTTTATTAAAGAAAAAACTTTTGGAAACTGAACAAGCAATGTCACGCATCATTGCCGATATGGGTTCAATTTCAAAAGGCCAGGTGAGTTGCAATCATCTCAGCTTATCATCGTTTTAAATATTAATTAGAAAATCAACTCAACTCAATTGCGATTTTTTTGTTGTATTGCCAGCTGAAAAGAATCATTAATTTCACTGATAAAAACTGAAAGGGTTGCATGTTAACAAAACTAAAAGTATAAACCGAAAAAAAAATCGAAACGTTTACCGCGACGGACAGTCAAAGTATATTTACTAAAAACAACCAACACAGACATAAAAGGACATATTTTATGCATCCCACCTTTTGATTTAAATACATTTTTAATTTGTTTTTTGTTTCAATTATTCAACAGTCGTCACGGCTATTCAGGGTTTAATAGACGCTGCTGATGAACAATTAAATAAGAAACCGAATTCAACAAACTTAAGCAAGGTCAGAAGATGTGAAATATTTTGTGGTTTTCGATGAGTATATAAATCAAACACTGCAAACGTTATGGTTAAGTGCGAGATGCGCATGTGAATTGTTCAATTTTCGACTAAAATCTATAATTAAGTTTTTGATGGGGTGTGTATGCGATTGGGCCCTAGTTAGAAGAATGTACATATAACATCTCAACTTATAACTCGACGTGTCGCATCAAATTCTGTTGGCTTTTACGAATGTATTAGACAGAAAAAACTCGGATGCACCAGTCTCCGGACATGTAGCATGTATTGTTCTTTCGTTGATAAACTTTTTTATGAATGAACGATAGGTGTACGACGACTCTTTTATAAGACTGCTGGCGGCGCCATACTGTACGATCAGTTTGTAACATAGACTCAGTTGAACTTCATTTCTATTTTATTTTCTTTTGAATTAATTTGTGGCCATTATACAGTGCAAGCATGGAATCATATCGATAGGGATTGTGGGCGTTTAATTCAGATTGCCAAAAAAAACGATTTTCCTCTAGACAAGAAAGGATACTTCTAATTCTAAATCAGGCAGAAACTTAACCTTTTAGAAACGGCTAAACATATCTTATTGATAGCAACGATAAATAAGCGATAAACTAAGATTAACTCGGTCTGATATAGTAAAATGAATGGTTAAACAAATGAAGTAAAAGAATTTGTGTTAAACACTTGTTTGAAATAAAAGAACTAGCAGATTTAATCATTAGATCGTCATACCTCCGCCGTTTCTAAAAGGCTGATTATATGTTGTTACTAATGTCATGATTTGAGGAGAGCTACGTTAAATCGTTCGTTTTACGTTTTGATTTTTAATTTTTTTTGTTTGATTTCTTGGTTTGTTTGAGTAACTTTTTTTTAATCAAAAATTTCGACCAATTTGAATGATTTGTCCTCCAGTTTCCAAAATATCATACTCACAAAATTCTGCAAACATTTAATGGTCTTATACTGTTGATTACAAACGAAGAATGTAGTTATGGACTCTGGTCGCGATCCTAGGGACAGTGACGTTTTTTGGAAAAACATTTTTCCTAATTTTCCTAATTTGTAAAACATTTTCCCGAATTTTCATAAAAAAATTTTTTTAGGGAAAGTTAAAGAAAATTCAAGAAAACGTTTTCCCAAAAATAGTTCTTGCTATACCCCCTCGAAGGCGTTTATAACAGAAATTTGATTTTGTCTAACTGAATGTTACCTATATTTCCCGACCAACTTATAGTCGGATAACTATACAAATAGACTGATGTTTCGTGCAACCTTCTTTAGACAATTCATCCAACAATGTTTCAGCCAAATCTCACTAATTTTGTGTTTGTGTCTTAAACAATTTCTTTTTCCACGTGAAGGATATTACTGGCGATCGCAATTTACATGCAACTAATGGAAATTTGAAAGTGTCTCCAGAAGATCCGGCCAATACTGTAAAGGAAGATGAAGAAGTTATACGCAAACTGAATGAAAAGATTAAGATTTTAGAAAATGGTGCGACCAAATCGAATGATTTGAAGACGAAGGATATCCACAATGATAAATCCGTGAAGGTAAGTAGACCATTGAGCGGTTTTTGATTTAATTTATGGAATGATTATGTAACTCATATATGAAACGGACGAGCGAAAGATTGTGATGTCTGGAAGTAATACAGTAGACAGAATGTGTAGGCTGAATTTTTAATCACTTCACAACATGCTGAAAGGATACAGGATAGTCTTTGTTTGTGGCCAACGGGTGTTATGATCTAAATTTGAATGTGAGCAAATGTCTTTGAGTTTGCGAAGCTGGAAATTTTTGTTATGGTTATCATTATGTCATGGCGTGACAAACACTTGATTATATTCGTCTAGTGTTAGACACTTCGAATTTCTCTCCTGTATGAGAGAGCGGTCCTGTATCAGACAGCGGTCCAACAATAGCACCAATTTTTGTGAAAATTCGAAGGGGTTTCGATAAAACGCTCAGATGTTCGGATACACTTCGTTGCCGAAATTCCGTTTTTATTTAATTAATATTTGTTGATGTGTACAGGTGATGGGAATGGAAACCACAGAGAGCTGCGAAGGAGGGCGAAAATGGTTACGCCCTTCAACGCCATCATACCATGTGAGTTTATGCTAGAAATAAGTATAGTAACGCATAAAGAAAGTGCCTTGCGTCTTAAATGTGCTTACAAAACTGCACTTTTCGTCATCTTTAACTTTACATAAAAGTAAATTTATTGACTGGATGACACAAAAACCGATTCGTTGTAACCTTTTTACAGGCAATCAATTGTTGTCAGCCTTTCCTTCTTTTTATAAATTTAAGTTTGATGCTTAACTCTCTCACATTACGAGTCAAGTGTTTTTCCTGTCCGTGCAGCCATCAGCAGTGTTACAACAAAAATCATCATTGGTTCACTTGCTAAATTTTACTGCTAGCCACTACACTATGTTCATTAATACACTTTAACTCCTATAACGCTACTATAATCTCGCTTCCACAAAACTTTTCTTCTGTGTTACAAAACTATATTCTCCCAAAACATAACACCCGTTGGTGCAACACACACACAGAGAGTGATAGACCGGGGACAAAAGCAATTCTGAACAATTTCAATGTGCAACCACAATATACGAACAAATTACACAACAAAATCAATTTCAACTAAAACCATAATCTGCATCATGTTATACCATCATTGCTCTGGGATGAGTGGACAGTAAAAGCCCAAGCAAAATCACAATAAAAAAAGCTTGTGTCTGTCTGTGATCGTTTTATGGAAATATTTGTTACAAAAAGTTGTGCGATTACCACTGATTGTTTATTGTAGGCCGTGAACAATGAAAAACCAGACGCAGAGCCGCAGGCAATATTCTTGGAAGGCTCATTGCCGCACGATTCACAAATTCTAGTTGCTGATTCTGAGACAAAAACCGAAAATGTCTTCGACGACGATTTGGATGGTGGTAAAGAAGAGCCAGCGGTAAGTGATTTTCTCAAATTTTCACTTACAGTTGGAAAGAAGATGGCTCCTCAAATGCTTAGCAGTTAAAACTATTCCTCCTGTTATTACTTCTTGGATATGTAGCAATCAGTTGATATGTAACTCTATGACATTACAGGTTGTGATTTGTAGTAAAATGACCCTTTCACTGATCAACATGGATCCGGTCGATAAAAGCGGACGAAATGCCAGCAACGACTATGATGAGATTGATGATGACGAGGCAGAGATCGATGATGACGATGTTGAAGAGGTCGAAGAAATTGAAGATGAAGAAGTTGAAGAAATTGAAGAAGTGGAAGAAATCGAAGAAGCTGAAGACAGCGAAGATGAGAAAGAAGTAGCGATAGCAAAGAAAAGAGACGAGAAAGTATCAAACGAAAAAGCCAAATCGAATGGAAAAGTTGATAAAGTTGAAGAAGAAAGCGGCAGCGAAGAAGAAGTTGAAGAGGAAGAGGAGGTTGAAGAGGAAGAAGTGGAAGAAAGTGAAACTAGTGGCGACGAATTAAAATCTTAAGGTAGGTCGTTTACTGAATCTGTAATATATTCAATCATAGACAACATACAATAAATCTCGCAGAAATTGGTTGGTAGTGGAAGAGTCTTGACATTGGTGATTGGCAGTCATATAAATAGCCTTAACTTCTAGTTCGCGAGACATGCAAAACATGGTAGCAAAATAGATCTATTTCTTGTGGAATATGTAGTGACCCCTTCGATCGTATTCATCATAAAGATGGACGTCCCAACACAATTTTTGTTCGACTTAAATGTTGTAAAAATTGAAAATTAATTTTTTTATGTGGTAAATTGCTTGTTGCTCAAAGTGAATAAAATTGTAAAACAAAATGGAATTTATAATTTTATTATCTTGTTATATTCTTGCTTAAGTTTGTTAAAACATTTTTGTTGTTTTTTTAAATTATTATTGTTTATTTAGTTATACGATGAATTCTCTTTTTGGAACATGTACATGCAACTGTGTAACATTAATTTATTTTAATAATTTAGTTTATTATTAGTACAATGGTGTAATGGATAGACAACATTTCCTGTAACATTTTGGGTTTTCTTTTTGTAAATAATGTGAAATCCTTTTTTCAAAAATATAAAGAAGAGAAAAAACTACTGGAAAATGGATTTAATTTTCTCTGATTGAACACAGAAACACACACCAACCAGTAATGATTAGAACGAAGAAGATTTAATTTATATTTCATTGAAGTCATTACCAACCAATCGGAATATCATATCCGACCGCAACCTTTTCCAACCATTCAATCAGCGGTGCATAATATAGCAACAGCGAGTCAGCCTTAACTTCTCTGCTGCCCGTTAAGATGAACAATGACTCTGTCCATGGCTGTGAATTTCCAATTTTCAGTGCTTTTCTGTAAGTGAAATGGTAGGATGATTGAGATACGTCTTTCTACCCCTGGCCAATTGGGATGGAGGAAATGATTTTATGTGTTGTGAAGAAATGAAACAAAAAATTGAACTGGAGGAGCTGTATTACGACAAACATTCACTGTTTTCGTGTAACCTCTTGCCTATATGTGAATTTTGTTGTAATGTTGGTAAAGTTGATAGAGAATAGTACATTACTTACCAATGGGACAAATGATGGAAATGGTACTTCTACTTCCTCTGAGGCGAAGCCAAGATCGGTAAAAAAGGCATTTCCATCATTTGTACGATATTTTACAGGAAACTTTGAGTTAAAGTTAATTTTACCACGCGTATTTGAGTAAAAGATATTAGCACACCTACAACCAATTTGTTTGTTCTTCAACTATCCCAGAACCATCGACATATGATTGAAAAATCCACAATATTTATCGCATCTGATCTAATTCAAATGAATAGCCGAAACTATGACCTGTGCTCGTTACTTCTCTCAATATAATGAGGGAAAATGTCATCTGCATTCTCGTTGCATTCCAAACAGTAGAGTCGATATGGACACTATTTCTATTACCATTTCCGGAAAGGCTGTACTTTGACTAAAACCATCATTATACACATGGACAGAAGCTTCCGAAAAAGCAATCGGTTGTTTAAAAGAAACATTATAGATCAACTGAGCGGACCATCATATCTATTCGGATTAAACTGCCTGCAATAACCTTTTACACATCGTCTCAAGTGGTATAATGGATTTTCATATTTTACGACCCTAGAGTTGTAGTAAAGTATTTCTTCTTTTTGCAGTTCGTATAAAGCTGTGTACACAACTAGGGGATTGCAAGGTGAAAAGTCAAGTTAACTTGTGTTGCTTCGCCTCGGATAAACATAATTCATACGTGTGAAAATAACTATTACCGACTGATAGCGACGACAAGCGATGACCTCTGGTTTATGTAGTCTCATATCGAAAAGTGTTTGTAACTAAGGATCGATAGGTAGTAAGAGATTGTACATATTCATCTCATGAAAAGAATCAACAGACTAGATGTACCGTCCATGATCGTGAGCACAGTTCCTATACTTACCTCAATAATTTTCCTGCACGTTTTGAACCATATAAATCGCATCGATGCAATGGCATTGGTAGCACTTGATTCGGCTTTATTTCACCAAATACAGTTACACGGCACAGTCCATGAAAAATTTGAGCTTGAATGAAATTGGCCAAGAAATATCTGCAATTTTCGTTGGACTCAGTCGAAGTTGATCAAGACGTAGAGAAAACCATAAAATTTACCTGACGTAGGGAGTATTATCAGCAATGTGATACTTCGCGCCTGGATCGAAAAATTGTGACCTGTCCTCATGGTCCGGTGGATGAATTCCTTGCTGTTCTTTCGCCAATTTCCAAAAGTAATTGTTTGCATCGTCGAATGACACGTCGCCACTGAACAGATCCCAGCGAAAAATGTCCAAAATGTATGCGAAAGGAATCTGTGGTATTTGGGCCAGAGCTTGCCGTAGCAGTAAAGAAAGGTCGAACGAATTCATTGATCCGTCGAAGCTAGACGTAAAGTTTTGGTAGTTTCGCATTTTATCTATTCGATCGGAAATGGGTGGATAGGCCTTGCCCAAGAAATCGATCATTGAAAGTGAATGCTTGTGTCGACGGCTATCGTCATCGGAATATTCCTTGAAGTCATTGTTCGTTTTGTAGGCATGAATCATATTTTCAAACGGCTGACTAAATTTGGGCAGCTTCTCTGCGAACAAATACTTGTCTGGTAAGATGTTCATTCGATTCAGGTGTTGCGGAGTCATAACGCCTAGGAATATAGCATCACCAATGCTTTCTTGTAGAGCACTGTTGGCGTCCTAAGTTAAAAACGATGCAAATATTTGGAGTGCGTAAGCTCAGAGTTATCATTTTTTAGGCATCGCGTCATTATAAGTTCTTGTCCAGTTCTTGTTCACAATAAGTAGTGTTCTAAGAACCTAAACGAAATAATTTAAAAACATTCAGAATATTCTTCTCACCCTAAATATTGCCGGTTGCATCTGGTAGGCCATGTAGTACTGTATATGTCCCATTTCATGTACAATCACATAAAAATCTTCTAAGGTAAGTTCAGCACAAACAATCATACTGGAAATAATTACGATTATTTCATGAGCAACTAACGGACAGATTAGCTATTGTCGAACCGGAAATCATCCAATGTGAACATATTTGCAGCCGTTCCATGACATTTGAGACCACTGCCACTTTTGCGGAATAAAGATTTCTCCCAAAATGACTTCGTCATTCGCGGCAAGCCCATAGACGAATAATAATCGTCTGCATGTTTGACCATGTCTATGACAGTCCAATTGGTCTTAAAAAAGTTTTCATCGAGATCGACTTCATTGAAAGGAGCTATCAGTTTCTCGTACAAAATCCAGCTCTGCGCCCACATGCTGCCTAAATCAACAATTTATTACAAAAAGTCCTACAAAATATGGACGTAAAGTTGCACTCGCGGCTCGCGGTATATTGCTACAATTTAACCTGTTCACATCTGTTATCGACAACTACAGTAATAAGAAACGACAAGCTCTGACTAAAGAGTTCTTATATAGCAAAAAAAAAGTTCAAAACAAATGAAGGAAAAGATTTCTGAAATCAATATCTGAAAATCTTCTATCAAATGAAGTAATAGATCAGATAGTAAAACTGTTAATATGCTTTCCTCCTGTGACAGGTGAACCAACTGTTGGGGTGGGGTGTTAACGTCAATAGAGAAGTGTGGTGGACACCCACTTTCCATATGAATATTTCACCTCACGTCTATAGTGATAGTGATCTATTTTTTATGAAAAAGCGGGTGCCACCACTCATCTAATAAAATGTCGATTGACGCTACCTGCCCCCACAGCCTTGAATTTAACATGACATTACACGCTTTCTGCGTCAAATGTCCACAAAGTGAACACGGATATCGCTTTTCATTACATGACTAAACATACCAAGCAAATGAGCAGGAATTGTTTCGTTTTTCACGAATGGTTCGAATTTGTGAACACGTTCCCATAGTAGATTTCGCAGTACACCATGTAAAAGTTCATAAAATGGCTTCACCTCATTGTTCAGCGATGTAACAACGTCTCTTAAATTCGGTATTTGCTCCTCTTCACGCCATGCGTCTCCCATATCCTTAAAACCTGTTATTGAATTTAAAATTTTAAAGATATTTTGATCAAGTTATCGACTTGCAGTTTACCGCTTCTTCTAGCACCGAAGTTCATGTACTGCACAAGAGTTGGATAAATTTCCCCGATTTTATTTCCAACAGCCAATCTCCAGCTTTCCCACACCCATCGGAAAATAATCGAGAAATCGAGAACACAATCTCCATCGTTCAATATTGCAAAATCACCCTGCATGATACGTTCCAGATCCGGTTCACCATCATAGCATTTAAATGAACCGCTGAAGCTTTTATCTATGCCAACCTTAGAATAGGCCTGTTCAACGTTCGTCGAATCTTTTGTCAAAGCTATGCGATGGAAACTGCCATCCGGATCTTTAACGAAGGTATACTCCCAAATTTTCGGCAAGTTCGAGCACAAATCAAGCATTTTCGGTAAACAGACTTGAGTTTCGGTAAATATTCGTTGCATGCTAAATAGTAGCGTCGACAGGACCTCAGTTTCCATATCTGAAAATGCCGGACTTTGGCACAGAATATCCATCATCCTGTTGTAAATTTCATTGACATTCCTCGGTAAATAAGCAACATCCGAACAGCGGTTGTTTTGCCATTCTGACTTCGCTTTATTGAATTCCACTGAATCTTGAGACAGTTGTGGTGTTGCATTGACGCTGGAAATTTTAGTAACTTCTTAATCGGGCTAGTTGTAGATCACAGATCAATTTTATTCACACAAGCAGCACTTCGTACCATACTTAAAAACAGAAGGGATCCTTTTGTAAAGAATTGAGTAACAAGCAGCGTACGAGGTATATTTGGCGCTTTTTCTTGCAAGCACGTATTGTTTGCAGTTGCTTGAAATTTAGTGGGATTCTATCTGTTACCCTCGGCTCGGGCTGCAAACTTCCCGCTACTAAAAGCAATTTCTAGTAGGCAAGGTATAAACACTGAAAGTAGTAATGCGAACCATTGGATCACCAAAAATACGGAACGCAAGTTTCGGGTGAATTTAAGTGCCGCGTCATATTTCGTTTGGTGTAGCGCTAACAATTTTGTGTAGCGCTTTTGGAAAAGGATTTAAACACTCAGAAAATTCTATGGAAATCGTAAGTGCTACAATGAAGTGAACATGCACTGCACTCGAACTCAACAGAAACTTAGGTTACTAATAAACCTAATAAGATTTTACAATTGAACTCGTAGCCTGCGAAGGCTCAAAAAATATTCTGATGACAATTACCACAGCACTACTACTAGCACGAACATAGAAAATATTCGGTGGCTGATGAAATCACAATAGGCACTGCGTTTCTGTTATACATATAGATGACTCGTTTTCGTTGTATAAGTTAAAACATTCAATACAAAAAATCCTAAGCGGTAGCTCGTATCACTAAAGCCTCCAAATTTGACACTTGTCAATTCAGTGTTCATGCTAGTAGCAGTGCTGTGCAATAACGCCTGACTACTTTCAGATGAACCTGTAAAATTTGACTCTTTTTCGATCTAAGAATGTTTATTACAAATTCTATTACTTCGTTATTTTTAACAAAGTTTATTTTGCTATACAATAACACATAGGCACGTGACTATAGTTACGTATACGTAACAGATGAAAACTGTGTGTTTCACTCCGTTAAACTACTAAATATGCGTATCGCTTTAAAGCTGAGGTCCTCCACATTAATAATAAGTAATAATTTAATCAAATAAATGCATTAGTGAGGTCACAGCACTCATCAAAGTTCACCGAGGTTACATCGACTTTGAGAAATATTTTCGGCCGTTTATCATCAAATTTTATTAAGGTAATATTTGCGCAAACCTACAAAACCCCATTTTTCGACTTTTGGCCACTTACAACCAGCCAGGTTTGGAAGATCAAAAATATCTGAGACTGGTTTTGGGGCCTAGGCACCAAGGCCTAACTGGGCATATATAAAAAGGTCCCAGAATAACTAGTGCCGATTTTGGTCAGTTGAAATTCAAAATAATCCCTCTCTATGCTTTTCCAAAGAATCTCTCCCACCTAAGTCTACAGCCACCAATACCATGACTTACCTTAATTCCCAAGCATAGTATGCAGTGTATTGATTAACGGTTAACAGGCCTTCATTTAACGTTTGGAACCATTGCTCAACCGATGCATAAGTTTTGTCAGTTGTTTCTATGATACAATAAAAAATGTTAAGTTTTAAGTTATCTACATAATGTCTTTTCATAGAATATGGTATAAGACCATGAATTGCATTTAGCTTGAATTTGTAAAGACGCATTGATGTGAATGTGCCACGTGAGCACCATTTAAATTTCATTGAGAAAATTATAATGAATTGTGTCACATAATTTATGTGTACCAATTACGGTAACCATGCATTAATGGAACTCAATTTAATCTACCATTCATATAGTTGTGTCAAGCATTTATGAAACCATTTTATTCACCTGCCTCATTAGGAACGCAAGGTAATATTAAAATGGACAAGCCACTTTTCTTTTGATAAAATATTCGAGCTTCAAACTCAATAAAACTTCACATTTCTATGTCTTCACTATAATTGCATTTAAAAAAAAAAAAAAAACTTTTATCAACAGTGGCGGTAAAAGTTCTAATGAAAAATAGACAAGAAAGGGCAAATGTTGTTATTAGGTCTTAGCAGCAACTCGTACGGAATACAGAGTGTAAGAAATTCTGGAAATAACAACAATTACATGCTGCTTTTCTACAAATGAGTGAGCACAAAAACAATTAGGTTTTTTTTTAGAAATTTTCATAGCTTCCAATTCTTGGTAAAATGTGAAACACCAAAATATTGGCAGGACCACAGAGATAGGCTTCATAAGTCAATATCACGGCAGAGTAAAGTTACTTTTACTATGCCGTGTCAATATCCACGTATCACTTAAGTTATTGTTATTACGGATTCCTCAGTTTTCCGTTCAAAGTTGAAAACTTAATCGTAATCACGATTACGATTCCGAATTCGTATTGAAAATTACGAAATCCGTAATAAACTTGAATTTTTTATATGTACCTAGAAATCGCATGTACTTGTACTGTACTATTGAGGTGAATAGGGGCTTATTAGAAATACCTCGAGGTACACAAACCGTAGGTGGTCTATGGTGGTGGTCTGGTGTATCACTTGAAAGGTAATTTATGTGCTTTTGGGCCAAATAGGGTCTTATGTGGTTTGGATGCATCTACGATGAAATAGAAGTTGAAATGCATAAGTGCTCATATTTTATCGCATATGCATCCAAACCCCATAAGACCCGAAAATACATAAAACTACCTTTTTAATGACATGACATCTCACACGACCATGTACGTTTCGTGTATCTCGAGAAATTTCTGTAAGAACAGTGTAAGTTTCCAGTCTTTTTCGATCGAAACTTCAACTACACATATTTCAGTGTGGATGAATTTTAAACCCATTAAGTGTCGGCTCAATAGTACATGTGATTACCTTTCTAAAGACACCCAACACGACAATTTTTTTTAAAAAAAGTGCAAGTTTTCGGTTTTTGATCATATTTCACCAGCCACACAAGCTTCGAAGAATTTTTTTGAAAGTGGTTTTTGCTTCTAGAGTCGAATAACTTTCTAGGCACATATAAAAAAGTCCACTGTAAAATGCGTTCGATTACGGTGGCAGGCTGTTTTTCAAACGAATCCATCAAACGTAACTTTTTTTTGTTGACTACAATTAATACTAATAGTCCAATTGCATTAAGTCGACTTTAAATGAATAAAGAATTGAATTGATGGAAATATTCTGGAAACATTCTTTTATTTTACGAAGTGACTAATGGCACGCGCGTGCGATTAGTGTATAATAGACTATTCGCACGCGCGTGCGATTAGTGTTTAATAGACTATTCGCACGCGCGTGCGATTAGTGTTTAAGAGACTATTCGCACGCGCGTGCGATTAGTGTTTAATAGACTATTCGCACGCGCGTGCGATTAGTGTATAATGGACTAATCGCACGCGCTCACAAAACAAAACGAAGTCAACGAGTGATTCTTTTTACAAAATGACAGAGGTATAACTACTGATCCTTTCTACAAAATAAAACGAAGTCATCTAGTGACTCCTTTTACAAAATGACCGAGTTACAACTAATGATTCCCCCACAAAAAACAATGAAGTCACCTAATGATTCCTTTTACAAAACGAAACGAAGTCAACAGTGACTTCGTTTACAATATGTCTAGGACACAACTACTGATCCCTTTTACGAAATAAAACGAAGTCATCTAGTGACTCCTTTTACAAAATGACCGAGACACAGCCACTGATTCCTCCTACAAAAGAGAACGAAGTCACCTAGTGATTCCCTTTACAAAATAAACCGAAGTCAAAAGTAACTCCTTTCCCAATATGACTGAGACACAATTACTGATCCGTTTTACATAATAAAGCTAAGTCATCTAGTGACTCCTTTTACAAAATGACCGAGACACAGCCACTGATTCCTTCTACAAAAGAAAACAAAGTCACCTAGTCACTACTTTTACAAAAACATAAGCTGCGTCGACCCGTATGAAACACCTATCAGTGTCAAAGCTTCAATCATATTACAATATTACACTGTAAAACTGCATCTCTAAATAATTAATGAAAATCGCTTGAAAATGACTCAAAGAAGTGGGCAACAACACTAAAACCCAATATGGCGGCAGAAATTTTATTAGTGCTCTAAAAACAATACCTTTGCTTTACAGTCATACATACCTTTTAAACTAAAATAAAAAAATTCACGAAAATCAGATGAAATTTACACAAGATAGAAGCAAAAAAAGTAACTCTAACTTCCGATTCCATCATCCGATATTAACAATTTTTTCCCCTGTTAGGGGAGGTATAGATTTCGTCAGCTGTGCCTAACGATGCCATTGGTTGCATAGCTCCGAAGATTTATATGCGAAAAACCAGTCCCCTATAATAGCTCTAATTTTACGATTACGAAACGGGAGCAAAATAGTTTATCAAAATCTGAATCGATTTACTCAAGTTACAGCGATGACAAACATTACAGAAGGAACCATTTTTTTCGTTGATTTCGCATCTCTGGACAACCACGTAAGGTTTCCCCCTACTCAGGTAATGCCAAATATAACTGAATACTACATCTTCAGAATTGCTCCGAACTTTGCACCATCTGTGACTGCATCATAGGGACAATTATTCGAAAAAAAAGTTTTAACGTGCGACTACAACCACAACTCTGCTACTAGCCTGAATAGGGTACTAAAACTTCACAATACGTCACACAACTAAAAAACACCGGAATAAATATTTTCATGTAAAATAGAGTACTTTCTGCAGCAGACCACTATGATCACTTTAGCTTGGAGTGCGTTGAACACAAGCAATAGATATCTTTGAAAATTTGAAGGCTTTTTGTCGTTGGAAGAATGAGTGTTCAATGAACTCTGTTCATGCTAGTAGCAGTGCTGTGCTACAACACATTGTATATGCAAAATAAACTAGAATTCTAATACTTTCTGACTAGCCAAAGATTAGGGCGCGTGCGAATAGTCTATTAAACACTAATCGCACGCGCGTGCGAATAGTCTATTAAACACTAATCGCACGCGCGTGCGAATAGTCTATGATACACTAATCGCACGCGCGTGCGAATAGTCTATTATACACTATTCGCACGCGCGTGCCATTAGCATCGGCCTTTATTTTAACTACAAATCTCCATTTTCTAAATGAAGAACGGCACTGCAATGAGTTCAAAACGACTGTAAAATGAAAAAATACAATCGAAAGGCATAGATTAGGAGATAAGTAGTTACTTACGTATCTGCTGTTCAGGCTACAATTCGCGAAATTGCCCAAAATCTACCGTCCACAACAGATGCATAATAAACAACTTTCCATGCTGAGGGCCTCAATTACGAGGAAAATTCCGAGACATAAAAACTTAAATTTTTCATCCGTGTTACGTTTTACGTAATTGTTTGAAGATTGTTGTTTTGCCACGATGAATCTTCCTCTCGGCAAAATAAAAAAAAAAACTCCAAGCAAGGACGTAATATACTATTTTACTTTGTAAGAGTCAATTCGCCAAAACTTCGAACAACTTTTATGGAATCGGGATTTAAGCCGACGGCGATCCAAACGAGCTATGGCTCAAATGAATCGTCGTTCAATTCCGATAATATCATGGAACAACTTTTTTCCCGAAAAAATTTTGTTGGGCTGTCATGGCCCTTCGAAAAATTTTCTCCAAAGTGGTCGCGAAAATCGTTTTTTATCAATTACTCCAACATGCGAAATGTAAATAATGTCAAATTGTGCACGTTTATGAAGGTCAATGAGCTGAATATTATTGACCAACAAACGCCGATGTTCGACCCACCCAGCCGCCACAACAAGTGAAAAACCTCAAGTGAAATTTTTGAAGGACTCTGGTCGGTTGGGAAAGTTAGTAGCAGGAAGCTCTAACCCAGAGTTTTGTAGTTTACTTCTAACCCTTTCCATTGACACTTCACTCGACCATACTCACCGTCCCAGATAGAAATGGAATTGATTTTTCACAATGTATCTCAGCCCATCAAATTTTGGAAAATCTTCGAGCTCTAAAGTTCCCCAAATAACGTTTTTTCGAGCGAATTTTATTATTTATAGTTTTACGAGATAATAGTCAGTAAAACTAACGTGATATAGCCAGAAGTTGAGCCATAGATCTTTTTTGTAGAGGCCCAACTGCCAAAATGATCCAAAATTCCTAAATTCCTCATCAATTTTTTGAAAATAGTTAAAATGTTAATGAATTGTTCCTTCTAAGTTCGCGTATTTTTATCACGATAAAATACGCAAATTACCAAATTGCCTTCCATCAAAACACGCTGTGAAACTTTCAACTTACAATCAGTTTACTGCAATTTAAAAGTTATTGCATTGAGTGAGCTTCGTTCCAACGATTTTCTACACTAATAAACAAATCAAATTAACAAACTCTGCCGGTATTGTACAATGAAAGCTCTTGTACGAGATAAAAACCGTAACTGAAAGGTCAGGGTCAAATTGTTGGCTTCATTATTTGGTTATTTCCACCGGATTCATAAATTTACTGCACGTGTGGTCACGCCTGGTTGAAATTTAACTTATGAGAATATGTTTTATTGAAACTTTCAACAGTCAATAATTAAATCAGATGATCTAAATGAGTGCGAATAAGCAGAATGACTATGATCCATGAAAAACGCATTTGTTTGCTATTGTGGGAATAGAATCGAGTAAAGCTGAAAAGCTTACTGCAACCCACGCACTGTCATCCTAATTTAGTCTGACTCAAAGTTATAACATTGGCAATGATTTTGGTTCATATCATATTTTGTTGATCAAGGTTCTTCCACTAATAGGATTGCATAACGATGGCTATTTTATTGTTTTCAAAATTTCATGAAAATTACATCCACCAAAATTTGCACTTTGTTGTAGTCATGGGTATAATATTTTAATAGGATTGTGGGTGGTTCAATATTCACTTGCATATTAACAACGTAAATGTGTGATGAATGCAAAACATCATCGTCAAATTTTAATATTATACTGCAAGGATATGATATGATTGAGTTATTGTCAAAGTATATTCATAATGAGCCGAATTAAAAAAGGACTATGCATTGACGAATGTACATCAAGTTTGTTTTTGGTGTTTCGTGGTAAATGAATTAAATTTGTTTTTTGCCAATTATGCAAATATTTTGCACCAAACTTTGATAATTAAATTTGTAACGAACAATCGTATGCATGAACATTATGTACGGTCATTACATGTAAATTAATGTTGGAAACTGCATGTCAACTTTTGTTTCTCATTAAATCGATAATGTTTGCTTGCATCGAAAAATGCATTTGTTTTACCATCAAAACGGTACCTACTCTTTTATGTTATGAAGCGCATCCAATCATGGATCATGTAAAACAAATTGGTGCAAAATTTGTTGGAAAAAAGGAACTCGATTTCAAAAAGTTTCCAAACAAAATGGATGAAAATTACACCGAATATGAGAAGGCTACCGGTTTAATGAACAATAAACGATACATTTTCGAGGAATTTTGCGTTTCAATTACGGAGCAATGATTTTTTTCAACTAAATGATTCAATTTACAGTGCAGAGAAATGAGCATGGTTTTTTCAACATGATTCCATTTTATGTGTACATTTCATTGGGAATGAAGCTTAAAGTTCATCAGAATTTTAAAACCATAGCTCCTTAGCTCCAAGAACCATTCAAATGTGCTCGAGAATGTATGATTCGTTTTCTATTGTAATCACATATTCATATTCACCACAGGCTAAACAATATATGCAAAACGCAGCATAATTGTGGATCAGAATGGAATTATTTGTTGGTTTGCTCAAGAATGCGCTAGCCTAATGGGAAACAGAAATTTTGACAAGTTATTGTTAATCGAACTTATAGTTTCAAGTTATCCAATTAAGAAATATAACAAAATGAAAGACAAGCCAAAGTATTTACTTCAAGTCATCAAAATCTGTTTTTCAGGCAGATCTGTAGCTCTGAATTCGTCCGAAGTGGGTGAACATTGCTGAGTAGTTTCAACATTTGGAGGCTGCGTCTATCACTTGTTACCATCTACATAGACCATACTTTACATGTAAACAAAAAAATAATTTTATGCAATTCAGTGATGATATTTGCAACTTACGCCGCCTGCCTGTGTAATGTCATATGAACGTATTAGTGCGATAAAGGATTTGGAAGGGGTTTTATCGCACTAGTTCGATAAAAGCCACGTGTTACTGAAGTCACACTAAGATTATCTTCGGTATTTATTCGATTTTCTTGATTGCATAAAACGTTGTATGCAACACGAATCGTATGATGGTATATTATCGCACACGATGTCTTGCCAACCTTGGCTTCGCCTCGGATTGGCAATCTGACATTTAGTGCGATAATATACCTCCATTCCATACGATAATTGTTACATAAATAAATATGACAAATATATATTATATTATGCACCTGTTGCCAAGATTGATATTTTGACGTGTAGGACATTATTGCCCTAGCCGAAAGCGTGGGCCATAATGCCTACACGTCAAAATAACAGTCTGGCAATAGGTGCATATCATATTTTATCTGTCGAGAACAGATATATCGAGATAAACAAAAACTCCCTAGAGGGATAAGCTCGAGATTATCGTTCTAGACAGATAAAAATAATTAGTCAGGAAACAGAGATATATTTTTTCAATCCACGTCATTACTCGTATATAAACACTGAAGTTAACGCAAATCTGCAAGAACACACGGACCCCTACTTTTGGGTGAATATAGTTTTTATAATGTTGGACACAAGTTAAATTCACTTTGTTAGGTTGCAGCACATGCCAAACCTCAATACTAAACAACACACTTCCACCAACATTATCACGCCCAACGTCACGGATGTCACAAAACAAATCTTATATTCACCCGGAACTTGGGGTCCGTATTTCTTGCTATTCCCTGAGGATTTGCGTTACCTTCAGTATGTATTTTTACCTTGGCTTTTTTCTCTTTTGTTATGATCTGTCAGTTTTTTCTTTTGCGATTTAGTATGGAAATGAAAACTAAAATTGAGATATCTTTGCTGTTTTAAGTGGTTTTTCATATTTTTTTGGACCAAAATGTTTTAAAATGTGTTTGGAATCGATTGGCATTAACAAAATAATAAAATAGAAAAAATATTTTCACACAATCTGTTAATGCCAATCGATTCCAAACACATTTTAAAACATTTTGGACCAAAAAAATATGAAAAACCACTTAAAACAGCAAAGATATCTCAATTTTAGTTTTCATTTTCATACTAAATCGCAAAATAAAAAAAACTGACAGATCATAACAAAGGAGAGAAAAGCTCTCTCTGACGTATAAATTTATACGAGTAATGGCGTGGATTGCCAGTTTTCAATTCAATTCAATTCATTTTTATTAATCAAGGAACAAGAAGGAAATGAATCCTTATACAAATGTCCTTACGATTAAGCTTAAGATAACAATATTTACATTTGTTATGGGTGACAACACATTAACGACAATACAGGAAGATAATTAGCAAAAAGACACGATACTTGGCATAGTTAAAATTAAAACTAAAATTAGGCGTTACTATAGCGATTCGGGAAAGACAAAACAAAAATGGCAAAAAGGGTAATGGTAATCATCAAAATAAGGGCAAATAGAATTCACGATTTCTTATATTTCTTCGACTGTAATCGTAAAAAAAAATCTGTAAGCACTTTTTGTTATTTTGTTAAAAGAATGTAATTAAATTATAAAAATATTGTCTGTTTCCTGACTAATTGTTTAAGAAAAAATCAAAAAGAACAGCACTTCAGAAAATGAGTTCTTCCATTCTCAACTCACACCGAAATCTTTTTACGACTTTTTACTTAAAAAATGTTAAAATTTACGAATATGTTCATATCAAATAATCAATTTCCGTTTTTGGTAACAAATCTGACACTTTGTGTTAGCTTACTTGAAGCTTTAGCGAATGAGCTAAGCAGAGCCTATTTTTCAGTACTAAAACTGTGTATTTTTGAGGATCTGTTTCACAGATTATTTTTAGAAAATGTAGAAATTCTACTAAATCATGGCGCTACGTTAGTGAAGGGCCGTGACGCAAGTCCGTTCACACTAAAAAATTTGAAAAAAAAAAATCCGCAGGACTGAAGAACAAAAAAAAAATTGCGTCAAAAAGTGGTAGATGATTCGGTTTTCTTCCGTTTGAATTCCATTCTTTAAAGCAATAGTACATTTCATGCTTTGGGGCCGAAAATGAGGGCAATTTTTCGAATTTTCTCGGGTTTCCGGCCCTCTGCATGAAAACTCACATGTGCACCTGTTTGGGACGGTTGATTTAAGGCACTTTCGCTTGTAGACCTCACTTCGTTCGGCCTACAATCCGCGAAATTGCCTTAAATCAATCGTCCAAAACAGGTACACAAATGACTATTGAATGACAAGGGGCGAAAGTAAAAAAATTCAACCGTGTGCGAGAGTTGATACCCGCGCCGAAGGCAAGGGCCTCAATCGCACAGGTTGAATTTTTTTACTTTTGCCCCGAGTCGTTCATACTATTTTTTTTGATACCAACATCGAAAGTTGATACGTATCGCAAACAGCAGAACAAAATGTTGAAATATGAAGGCATTTAGCCAGAAAATGCGGGGGTTCAGGGGGCGGCAGCCCCCTGGTATATGAAAAATTTAATTATTTAGCCATCACAACAATAACACACACAAAAATTAACAAATAACTAACAAATCATTAACAACAAAAATTATCAACTTCGTATGTTAATTTCAATAAGAGCACTGGCGCACGCTTTATTTCAATTTTGATCGCAGTACACTTATTGACAAGAGTCGACTATTACATTATGTAGTCGACTTTCGCATTATGTATATTGACTTTCGCTTTATGTATTCTTTCTTTCTCCCCGCTCAAACACATAACTTGCATTTTTTTACTTTCGCCCCGGATTTCGAGGGCGAAAGTATCAACTTTCGATGTTGGTATCAAAAAAATAACTATTTCATGCTTCGGGGCCGAAAATGAGGGCAATTTTTCGAATTTTCGCCCTCGGCATGAAAAGTTGTATACGCATCTGTTGTGGACGGTTTATTTTAGGCACTTTCGCTTGTCGCCCTCACTTCGTTCGGGCTACAACTCGCGAAATTGCCTAAAATATACCGTCCACAACAGATACGTAAATAACTATCAAAATTTTAAAAATTTTCCTTCCACAACATCTTTCACTTGTGACGCAATTTTTTTTTTAGAATTGTCTTCCTAAAAGCTTTCGGGTAAATTTCTTTTGATAAAACTTTCGCGTACTTTCCTCATCAGTTGCCATATCTTTTTGCGTGTCGAATCTGTAAGCGTCGCCTAAACCTATATCAGTTCTTTTGTAAGTGGATAACAGGACTTAAGCGATTAGTTTAGACATTTTTGAAAATTTCTAGAATTTTTCGAATTTTTTAAAGTTTCCAAGGAATACTTGTATGAATTTCTATTATTTCTACAAAGTTTATTTTTGAAAATGAGAGTACGAATTAAAAATTTATTTTAAATTTCTCTACAAATTTCCTAATTTCTAAAAGTTTTTTTGAATTCTAAAATTTGTAAAAAAAAAGTTGTATAGAATTTTTTTAGAAAATCTCAGATATTTTTTTGTATTTGGGGTGACACATTCTGGTACATTTAACACGGCACTGCCATTAGGCCTTTAATAATTTTTTTTTATTCCGAAAAATTGAAACAATTTATGACAAATTGTGCCATGCATTACGTATTTTATCAAGTCTGTATACCGTTAAGATTTATTACATTTAACTTCCAGAGACAAAATATTTATTTTTAACCTGATAAACTGCCACGAATTCCACTGCCCAAAATAATTAATTTGAAAACAAAAACTGTAATCCATGATTTCATATTTTTATTTATTGTTAGCACTCGCGTAAGTCCCGTATCCAATAAACGAAAATATTTGCAATAACGGTTCGTCGGAATGGTACCACTCGATGGCTTGGATAACGGACTTCTCTGTTTAAAAACTTGACTTCAAGTACATTTTTTCCCGGAGATAAACTACGCTAAGGGTTTGTTATGTGATACTAAACCCGTATCGTTCAACAGCATTTATTTTTATGGAAAATTGAAAATCAACAGGTTGTGTAAATGCGCAAGACTCCGTTCAGGAATATTAGCTATATTATGCGTTGTTGGGACTTGTTATCTCTGATACACTCTTTCATTTACATATATTTGCAATGCACTACAACGTAAATTGTTTGTTGAACGTTCGGTATACTATGTTGTGTATATGATATTTGAGGTACATATCCCAAGTTATTACATTGGTTGGATCTATTTATGATCGGTTTTCAATTAATTTTATTTATGGAAATTAATTCTGCAATATTGTCGACCCACCAATCCCTTTATGTGTTTTCGAAGAATCGTCCAAAAATCACTCAATGGAAAACAATTTGCATTTTGCAAAGAAACACTATTCTTCTAAAGTTTCCGTTTGGAATCTTCTTCCGCACACCGAGGGGGACACAAAGTTCTGTAATAAATAATAAGACAAGGGAATGACTAATTACAAATTTTGCTTGCCATACATTTATGAACAGAGTCTCTGCTCCCGATTCTCGGAATTAAATTTGCTTGAAGCGATATTTAAAGAAGACAATTCCGTTGAGATGCAGTGCCAAAGATACATTTCTTTTCCACGCTGAAATTGGATACATTGACAAATGTCAGAGAGAAAAAGCATTAGCAGTGCTCATAGCATAGCAAATATTTGGAGGCTGATGTTATCAGTTATCAATATTGGCACGGCAGAGTAAAATAAACCAGGCAGGAGCGGTTCATTTTAGAAACGTCAAATAAGGGACCTAATACACTGGATGAAAATGAACTCAAATGAACACTGACATAAATCGAAAAATTTTGTTCGCAAAAAATATAGGGCTACTAGATTATTCAGGTCCCTAGTCAAATCAGCGCTACTGCCTGGTTACTCTGTCGTGATATTGGTTATAAGTCATAAGTGGACACACATACTTGTTTAAAAAGTTGAAGGCTTTTTGACGCCTCAAATAGAGGTGTTGATGATAGAAGAAGTGCTATGGCGGTAGTTACAAAGGAAACGAATCTCCAGGAAAAAGAGTTCCGGTAATTCGTGGATTGTGAAATTTCCAACAGTAAACCTAGTCTTTTAGAGTGGTGATGCATAATGCGAAATCAACACAATCGTCCTACAAAAACGGAGGGAGTAGATCATGTGTAGAATGATTTGAAGCCAACCGTGTTACCTTTCCGTCGAACTTATTGGTTCAACAGAAAGTCACCAAACAAGTTAACATCAGATTGAACCTAACGTTGACATGTTAAGATATTTAAAATTGGTTACACCCTCCCTCTGCAGTTATATTAGATCCATTTCCTATGTCTCTATAAAGCGATTGGCGTATTGAAAAGCAATAGTTATTTGTTCACCGAGAGGAAAAAAGTTGGAAACTTCTCGGCTGCGTTGTGAACAATGATTTTTCATGTTTGCGGTGTGATCAACCTTATTTCCTCCTATCACTAGACCATGAGACGATTGAGTTTTGTTAACGACTCTCTCCCGTTACCCATTCTCACTCAAAATCTACCTCCCGCAAATCCCAATTCACTGACTCATCCGCATCATTCAATTATTTACCCGCATAACCATAGCACATAGCACTTGTTTTTGACTATTACGTCGAGGAGGCTCATCTTGCAGTGCTATGACATAACTCGTATAGTTCGCTTATCCATCCCGCACTGCCTACTGAAAGATCAATTTGTTTAATGGTGTGGCGAATTGATGTTTTCGTTTCGTGGATAGAAACGGTTAATCACACCATGTACGTACATATGAAAAACGTCGGAGAAAGGCAATTCCAACTCGAGCGAAATTGCGGTTGTCGGTTCGCTTTTGTTAGAAATTCCTATCTTTTTTGAACGAACAAGTTTCCAAGTTTACCGTCGTAACTGCAGAGTTTTCCAAGAAAATGTTATTGAAATAAACCAGTCTCTTTCCAATGACGTCGAGGAACCGAAATACATTAAAATTTGTCCATAAGCTCTCGTAGAAAGTTGCCATAGAAATAACTATGATAATTATGAAAATGAATATTTCGGATAAAATGCAGTCCTTTGCAGGAAGCAATTCGTTTTATGAAAAAGTTTGAATTGTTTATTTTCAGAAAATGAAAGCTGTATACTTTTCATTGGATTCAGCATTCACGTGAACAACACACGAGCTAAAGGAAGGAAATGTAAAAAAATGCAACGACTTCGTCACATCATATGTTATTGACAACGAAATGTATGCTGGAACCAATGAAATGAAGTAAAAGATTTTGCATCCATACATTGATGATTCGGCCAAAAGGATGTATCAGACTCGATAGATATACAGTTGTGTTAGATTACCTTCTGTGAAACGTCTAAAATGGATCAATAAAGACTTTCTGATGCACAACACACTGAAAAGTGAAACAAACAAACATCCTTTGTGGATATGATTCCCTATTACCAGTGCCTATTATCATGAGCTCATCTTTCTTTTGTGCATTTATCATTCAAACAACGACTAATCCACCACTTGTTGAAATATTAACTCCTTTATCAATTTGTTTATTTATTCAATACTATATAATCGTTGTGCTGAAAGTATCACTTGTTTTTGATACTCAATTCAACGGGATGTGACCCGGACGAATCCTCGATTATTTATTTTCTTTGTCTAAAAGTTTTATTGTTCGTCTTTCGCACTTAATTTGATGTCATCGGTTTTTAATGTTTTTGAACTTGAGCGAGATCATGCCTTTTCGCGGTTATTTCTCTTTTGTTTTCACAAAATAAGACGATTAACTGGGGACTTCATTCGAAATTGAATTTGACGGTCGATTACGTTCAATTAGTCAATTATATTATCTCGTAGAAGTAACAGAACCGAATTCTCAGCAATGTGAACTGGACTCCTCCCGGTTGACAATAAAAACGTTTTCATCTCAATGTAATTGTTTGGAAATAATAGACGTAAGTTGATCCAAAATAAAATTTGTTATGACTGCTGTTTTTTTGTATTTACATTCGAAACGTTACATCAATGAAATGTTTACAAAGATTTACTAGATACTAGAGATTTAAACGAAAAACTCCACGTCTCCATTGAGATATATATAATAATCCAAAGTACCGTATTAACCTTCTGTACCATTTTTACGAAAGTTTATCCTTAAGAGTGATATTGCGAAAATTTGAACCATTTCGAAAGCACGATGATTTGAGCTAGCGTAATGCATGCAAAATTTTGATATTAATTCGTAAATGCCCAAAAAGGGCGTTAACATTATTTGTTTTTTTTTAGGTCATTTTTTAACTGGCTGCGCTATTGCTAGGAGTTTTTTTTTTTGGCCAAAAATTGATGTAGTTGATGTAGATGATGAAAAATATTTGACATACCGCTCATATGTTCTATATCAAAAATTTTTAACCATTTTTCACGAACTGTGTACTCATCTTAAAGGAAAGTACACATGTCGTGAAAAAATATGAAAAGTCCGAGGTTACATCAGGTTTACAATGTAAACTTTACATTACGCATGAAAAAAATGTGACATTTGTCTCATATATTTTCTGTCAAAATTTTGCATTTGAACGTTTTGCAGACTTTTTTCACCGACCAGTGAGCTCAGCTTAAGCATCGTGCTAAAAATACTAGTTGCGTTTACATGAAAAAAAAAGTCACTGCGTTGTGGTGCCATAAAATAGCAAATTCCAACGTCTTACATGTCCGACGCATAATCATACTGCTCGTGACTACTCATGTCACTCGTCTGTTTGTTCGTCGAACATGTGCGATATACATGTTAGACGTTGGAGTATACATATCCGAAGTAAGGCAGAAATGAAGCTGTCTGCCAGCCATTCCATACATACTGAACGTACGTTGACGAAATTTTTTTATCAGTGCACCTTCTGCTTCGAAGTCCACATGAATGTGTTTCACTGTTCGACACCCGTACAACGTTTTGAACTTTTAAAAATAATTCTGAATCGAGTTATTTCCTTCACTTCTGGCAAATTTACGCCGAATCAAAAAAAAAATGTTTTCTCAAATTGAACGTTGAAACAAACGAGCTGCAAATTGCCTAAGTTAGAAAACTCTCGTTTTTAAATTCCCGAAAACTGATTTAAATTTTCGCGATAACATTCTTAATACTAAGAGAATTTTGCTCCCTTCAGTCATATTAACGAAACAAGATATACAAGATATTTGATGTAATGCAAACACTTTGCTTGTGGCTAGTTTCACCTAATTGTGTGTAGGAGTGAAAATAACGATGTACAAATACCTATTTACCGTAGAAAAATATTCGAAGAATTTCCAAGAATTAAGATACTTATCGAAATGACGTGGAAAAGTAATCATTTCACTGATTAGTTTATCCATACGCTCGGATAGATATGCAAAATATTGACAAACCAATGAAATTCCATGGTACTTATGTTCGCTATACTATTAATGTAGACATGGAAAACCACGTAATTGCAGTGGTGAATTCGTATGCAGAGAGAATTACATAAGCATGCAACACTAGTTATTTACGTATCGATTGAGTAGGCCGAAAGAGTTACGTATTAAGTTTTGTATGCTTGCTAAGAGGACCGAAAGTATCGCTGTCAATTGAATTGACATTTCTTTACTTTCGGTCCTCTTAGCAAGCATACAAAACTTAATACGTAACTCTTTCGGCCTACTCAATCGATACGTAAATAACTATTGTATGCTTGCTAAGAGGACCGAAAGTAAAGAAATGTCAATTCAAGGGGCAGCTTTTCTTTCGGTCCTCTTAGCAAGCATACAAAAAAATTTACACGCACCAGCACCATGCTACGAAAGACACAAACAGCAAAAACGGTAAACAGAGCCAAAGAAAGAGAAAAAGGAAAAGATCGTTTCTGGTCCTTGGATTGTTTGGACGTACACTACCATCGTAAATTGACACTCATAAAAACGTTGTACGTATTGGACTATTTTGAAATTTATGTAAAGATTCTATTTTAATTTGACCTTCTTCAGCGAAGTGCAGACATAAAAAATGAAAATACGAGACAGGGCTTCGGGCATTCATGACTTGGGCATATATTTTAGAATTTTTTTTCCTAATTTGGCCCTCAGCATGGAAAGTTGTATACGAATCACTTCGTTCGGGCTACAACTCGCGAATCGTATTAGCTAAAAAAAGCCGTTTAGCATAAGTTAGGAACAACGTTTTTCCTAAACGATGTGGGAAATAAGCGACAAAGTCGCGATATTTCAACACAAGTTAGGAATAGTAATTTTCATCATAAGGAGAGAAACCACGAAATTACAGTTAACGTGTCGAACGTGACGAAGTCGAGACGCAACATACATACGTATGCAAAATAATTCTCTCGGCATACGAATTCACAAAAAAACAAAAAGAGCAAAAGAAAGTGAGAGAGTTAGCTCCGCCTTCGTACACATCAATTCAAAACAGGTCGCATGCGAGTAAAACATCATCTATATCCCTAGACCTGTTTACAAGGTCTGCTCAGAGAGAATTAAAAAACTATGGTTTCCGATAACTTTCGGCGTGTGATTTCGTCTGTTTTCGTACCATGAAACGTGTAAAATAACTAATTCTATGCTCATCTGTGAGACATAAACCTGGAGCAGTTTACCCCTCGTACACGCATAATCTAGGTATTAAGTTTCATCTAAATTGAATCAAAATTATAAATAAATGTGAATATAGCCCGAAGGATTCCAAATGGAATAACACTAATACCCCCGCACAAATTCGTCGGTATGAGCACCATATCCGTTGACAACGTTTCCATTGTTATGCGTTGAATCAAATTTTATTTTTATTTCATCTGGTCTTTCATCGACAGTCTCTTGATAAAGCTCTGCAATGTAGAATCTGCATGATGAAAGCTTTTTCAATAGTTTTACCACACATTTTGTAAGCAGCATGTAATCTGGTAGTGAAGGGCTGGAGCGTTTTACATATCGTTCGAAAAGCAAAACCAAACGTCCGAGACTTTATTACAATCGTCGACGCATTGCATTACTAGCACATTCAAATCACACGGCCAATGTAAATAATTCTGGAAATGTTGATCAATATAAGCCGTGTGTGTATAACGTGCAAGCAATATTTACAGATTATCCTTTTCTGTATAAATTTCTTTGAATTGAATATCTTCAGTCAGAGAATGTGTTATTCAATCTTTATGTATTCAAAAGTTTGTTTTTCTCGTTCTGAATGACAGTAAAGAAAATGTATCACATGGAAAATTTGAATTTTTTCCGCTTTCTGGATAAATAAACAAATTATATATTTAGATCATCGTGTTGGAGAAAAATATAAATAAATTGAATGAATACACACTTCGACGCAAACAAATTGGCAATCAATTTCTGTTATTATACTCTAGTAAAGTAAATGTTCGCTAAATTTTACTGCCTACTGTTATTCAAAAAGCCTGTGGGTTTATCTATCGTATTGTCAGTTATTTCAGTATCTTATTTAAAGATCTTGAATTTAATTGACGCCGTAAGTTCGGCTTACAATTTGAATTTCGTGTGAACGAGAGTGAGTGCACAAATGAATAGAAAAAACATAGCTTCCATCTTCCATCGAGATGAAAATTATGTTGGGGGATCCAATGTATAAACGCTGCGTTACACTATCCATTTTGAATTCTTTAGTGCATTTATAGTTTTTTGAGCATCTGTTTCGTACGAAGTTCGGGTCAATTCAACCGTGTTCAAAACAGATACGATTTTTAGACCCGTACAAAGTACTGGGGTCTTATAGGTTTACGAATACGTTTGTAACACGTCGAATTGGACTCCATGAGTAAGTGGAAACAACCTATTGTGGTTGTACGTAGATGCCAAATCAGCGAAAAAAACATAGCTAACGCCGACCCGTACGAAACACCTATTCGTATCAAAAGCCTTTAATGTGGAGCTCTTCATTTCTCTTACTTCATTTTCTTATCTACTGAAAAGCTATTCACCCTTTAAAATCACTTACATTATCCACTCTTTGCCTTGTTATCATATACAAATAAATTGCCGGAGACAATATAGACAGCCCCGAAAATTTTCAGATTAGTCTGATCTGTTCCGAGCTTTAGTATTTAGCTATATATAGATGTCCATATATACATTGTAAATTGTGATAGGTTATGACCGTACCAATCAGGGAAGAAAAGTTTATGAAATTACGAAGTGACTATTCGCACGCGCGTGCGAATAGTCTTTCCTTCGGCCGTAGGCTATTCGCACGCCGCGTGCGAATAGTCACTCTTATGTTTGTTGACTATTGGGACGCGCGTGCGAATAGCCATTGTTACAGATTTCGACTATTTGGACGCGATACAAATTCGTGAAACATGATTTCACGGCGCGTAAAAGATTGGATCTTGGCTTTCAGCAAAACGGTGTGTGAATAGGTATTTACACTAGTTTTATGAGAGTTTAAATGACCATTGCCATAGCTGATCCCCATAACTTACGGTGCAACGGCCTACAGGATCGGCCAATCAGAAATATGATACTCATGCATAAGATTCGAGAGCTGATAGGACCTAGAGTTTTACGAATCCTCAGGCTACATGTGATGGGATAATCTAAACATCGCGTTTGTCATGATGTCTAAATAAGTTACGAATTCAAGCTGACACAGCACTAACAAAGCCACTCTTTGAGCCAATATATTTTTTTAAATTTCGACCCTCCTGACGTCGTAAAATACCGGTTTCTTTAATTTTTTTATTTCAAAAAACAACGCTACTATTGCCTCCCCAAAGCAATGGGTGGGTCGAATTTTTACTTCGATTTTATTTTAATTATTCATCTCAATAAATTTAATCGCGAAGGAGAGAGGATTGATTTTAACATGTTAGCCAGCATATTACAGATAGTGTCTTGTTCACAAGTGAAAGTTACCTGTGCTATTTTTGACCGACGTTTCAAATTGTCCAATGATGACAAACTGCTGACTTTGTATGGAGAAATGAGGTTTTTCTCACATTATTCGTTTTGAACAACAAATTTCACGGACCGTGCTACAAATCATGATAGGACATTAAATTTTCGAAATATTTATTGTGAAATTTTCCGTGAAATAATGACGACTCCGCTCTACCTTTTTTTAGTGCGCCTGGAAATTGAATATAAGTTGTATTGAAAGCAACTGTCATACATCAGTCTAAATTGAGACTATTTTGAAAGAATGCTGAAAAAGTAAATATATCAAAAAAGAAGATTAAAAATGCGCAAGAACAGTTATTCCTTTTAAACAATGACACTAAAAAATTGTATTAATCATTCAGCTGATCAAAATTCTCATTTACACACTCAAAAATACAGTGTGAATACATAATAATAATTTCATTTATTTGTCATAAAGACCCTGAGCTCATCTTCACACAACGTTTTCTTGAAAAGCAAGATCCATTTAATACTGGAGAATCATGCTACAAGTTGTAGAGCCGCGCCGCGAAATCATATTCCACGAATTTGCCTCGCGTCCGAATAGTCTCCACCTGTAGGATCGGCTATTCGCACGCACGTCCCAATAGTCCACACCTGTAACAATGGCTATTCGCACGCGCGTCCCAATAGTCAACAAACATATGAGTGGCTATTCGCACGCGGCGTGCGAATAGCCTACAACCGTAAGAAAGACTATTCGCACGCGCGTGCGAATAGCATCGGCCATGAAATTATGTTCACCGGAGCGTGAGCTAGGTCTCTTGGAGTGAGCTCTTATCCGGCTACTCGGCCGTACAGTGAACGTGGAGTATTTTGTCAATATCTCGAGTAAATTTTGACCGAATTTCGTGATTTTTTTTTGTTTGAAATGTACTATTTCCGGTCTCCTAACAAAATGGCTGCCGGCGGCCATATTGGATTTTATTAAAAGTGATATATCTTGGGAAAAATGGTACTTAGAGAGTTTCTGTTAACATAGAAGTAATTGGTTATGTTGTGTGGGTTGCTTCAGGCATTCCATATATGGACATCTATATATAACTATATACAGCTATATTTAGCTAAATACAGGCATATAGAGCTATTATAATAGCATATTCATCTGTGAAATGTTTATTTATATGAAAATATAGGTAAATATAGCGGTATATAGATGTTTAAATAGGAATTTATGAAATTTGACTTCGTACGGGGCTGCCTATATTGCCTACGGCAATTTTTTTGTACATGGTAGCAAGGCAAAGAGTGGATAATTGAAGTGATATTAAAGGGCGAATAGCTTTTCAGTAGAGAAGAAAATGAAGTAAGAGAAATGAAGAGTTCCACATTAAAGACTTTTAATACGAATAGGTCTTTCACACGGGTCGGCGTTAGCTATGTTTTTTTTTCATGGGGTCGAGAAAGCTAAAGACTTTAGAAAAACCCTTGTTCATTCATTCCACATGCGATTTACACGCCATAGTACATAACGTACATAAATGTCGTAACGTTGGTAATGCATGTGGAATGAATAGCGTCGATTGGATTGTTATTGTTACTACTTATAAATCCAAGACAACTGCCTATTTGTCGGCTTAAATAATAGTAAATCTAAATTCACGCCGTAAGTACGGTCGAAATTCAAAATCTTTCTCACGCAAGTCTTTCTAACGCAGCGTCATTTTCATTGTTATTTCGTTGTTATTTTACAGCAACAATAATCAATATTTTTTCAAAATTTATATCCAATTGATGAAATTAAGAAACAAAAGCCGTTAAAAAAGCTTTCAGGCAAAGCACTGCCAACCAGGAAAACCGGTAATTAGAGCCCAGGACCAATATTTGCGAAGAAATTCACTACAATTCGCTCAAGAAATTAGGGAAATTTAGCGAGTTTTAATGACTTCCTTCGCAAAAGGCCCTGTTTGGCACCTTAATTTTTATGGAACATAAATTCTGACGAAGTCGAGCAGATCCCTTATTCAAATTCAATTCTGGTGCTTGGTTTGCATTGCGCTGCTCAGACTCACTTAGACTGAGTGTGTGTTAAGAGTACTGAGTTAATATGTAAACTGAAAACTTGACGACGAAAACCAATTTCGACACCCCTCAATCCACAAACATTTAGTCTGACTTGGATACGCCTGTATATAGTACTTATGGATGCGATATTTCTCACTGAAAGGTCACTGAAAACTTTAAAAATTCATCCATTTTCTAGAGAGTATACGAAATGAAAAACAAAACAAAAATCAAAATTTTCCTGTAGGCGAACCATTTACTTATACAGCTCGAGTTGTTTGTGTCGGCATAATAAATCAGAAAGAAATGCAATCAATATCAAACACTATGTAAATTTGTAAATCTATTGAATCCCTACCTTCATTTATCTTGATTATAGAATATATATACGCCAATGTTAGCATTGAGTTATGGAAATTGATGAAATTGTTTTCGTACTTTACTTTCGGTAATTTATACACAAACAATAATCTGTTACGCATGGTAGTGATAATAATTGTTTCACATAATTTAATATATTATTCGAGAACCACTTTGCACGGCAATTATCTTATCAACATTGATTTTGCCGATATCACTAATTTAGGCAATCACTTACAACATACATGTAGGTGACGAACGAGACTAGCAAACTTTTTGAAGCGGATTGAACACTTATGCAGTTCAGAATTAATTCTCTTGAATTGACTCCAACAAAGAATACCTCTACTGCGGTGAGTATTATAACTATCTTGTGTGAGCTTGGCGCGTCTTCTCCATTTGCCGACTAGGAACTTGGAAAATTGGAATACTCAAAGAGTACAATCGGGACTTTGAAATGAGTGACACATTTCGCTTCAGCAGTTTTTCAGCTGATACACTCATACAAGCTAAAGTCTTTAAATGGTATAGAACATGCCGTTAGTTTTATATCAGCATGCAGCTATTAAATAGGTGGCACCACAAGAGAAAGGGAGGTAGTTATATGTTGAATCGTAAATTTAGCTATGAAAATGCATAGATGTCGCCACTAACGAAAAAGTTAAAAAAAAAACTATCAAGACTTGCCCTATTATCATCGATCTTATCGTTACCTACGCGCTTGCGTGTAACTATTTCAGTCGTATGAGCTCGTACTTACATTGTTTGTGTGAGTGAAACAGCTGAGACACGTGCCAAACTTATTTAAAAGTCACTGACTGTATTGAAAATTACAGAAACTGATTCCACAATCCGATAAAAATCCTCGAGAAGTCGGGAAAACATTTATAAAATCCTTGGAAAATCTTCGAAGGATTAACAATTCTGTGTCATCGGAATACATTATTTTTCGTACCTCGGCAGCGACTCAGGTCACGACGTGAGAAAGAATCTTAAAATTTACATCGGTCAAGCAGAATGTCAAAAATGTTGCTGCTTAGATCAATCGGTTCTTGTTTGTTGGTCTTTCAAATTTTCCAAGGGGCTTCTTGAACATCCATGAATTTCTGCCTGACTGAGTGGAAGTGACTTGTTTCGTTTAATCGTAAAAAGCGAAACAAGTCACTTCCACTAAAATGACTACTTTACCTGCGTGTGCTCTAATGTAAATTTTCAGTGCCGCCACCAGGTTTTTGGCGCCCTAGGCATAAAAAATGTTTCCACCCCTACCCGAGACTCTTCTTACTTCCTTATCTTTGCATCCGACTAACTTTCAGGGTTAGCGTATAATTGTTAACTTTATGGTCTAAGGTCTAGGACCTACCCATCGATCGAGTTACTGGTCTTGCGTTTGCAATTTCGTCCATCTCATGTTGAGTTAGCCCGCATCGCTGTTTTCGTTGTCCCATTGGGCCAGCTAAATTGTGTTTGCGTCTGTCATCTTTAGAATGGATTTTAGCTAACCAGCCGTTCCTTTCATGTTTGATGTCGTTTAGGTTAGAGATTCTATTTTAAGTACGATTTTGCAAAACATGTTTTGTTATTATTTTCAAACGAAAAAAAAAACAAAAGAAGTCACCAGTCATCAATACAATTAATTTTAACAGACAGTTTTTGTACAACTGAATATAAGCTGTCGGATTTTCCGAAAATTTACGAGTTCTCGTACGCACCTGTGAACGGAGAGCAGGTAAAGATACTCTGCATTGCATCGGTAGGCCCCTTCACAGCTTACAAGTTTCGCCGAAGTTGAATTACAAATGATTTTTGAACAAATAAATGTCACGGTTTAAATAGTTTGCAAACTTCTTTGTGAAAGCTCATGCCAATGGTTTTTCAACTGCGAATTCGGGGCAATGAAGAGCGTTTTTTAACCGAGGATATTTCGTCCAAGGGTTCTTAATGCCATTAATTGTGTTTCTAATAATTGAATTATTGTCAAAACGTTGCGTTAACTCGCGGTTTTTCTCGTTTTATCTAAGTACCTTAGTCACAATGGGTCGTGATTTTCGCCATCTGTTTTTGCATGTACGTAGAAAGAGTAACATATGACGCTAGGAGTAACTCTATGATAAATTCGAATATTCGTATGAAGGCTGTGAAATTTTCTTGAATTTAAAGATTTTGAAGTGCGGAAATCAAAGTTTTTGATTTTTCTTGTTCAAATTAAAATATTTCTTGTCGTATAAAAATAGTTCCACATGAAAAAAAAAAATTTCACTGAAACTATTTTTGAACGATGGAAAACATGTTAATTATAACGAGAAAAATCAAAAACCTCGATTTCTGTACTCCAAAATTTTTAAATTTAGCAAAATCTCACATCCCCCATACGATTATTCAAATTTATCATAGAGTTACTCGCAACGCCATCTAAATTCCCCTCTCGTTGAACGAAACTATATCACAACCCATTGCAGCTTTGGCAAACATTTTTCCAAATGAGACTACCCCATATATTAAAAATTTGTCATCAACTGATATTTATGCCAATCAGCATCATAATATGCAAATTTTGCAAACTTTATACGCCTCTGTGACATAAAACGTTGTATGGAACTCAATGCAAAGTACTTAATTAGGCTCACGATGTGTTTTATGACACACCGCCTGCGGCCTCGTGTCATAATTGCACATCTAGAGCCAAATAAAGTACTTTGCACCTCGATTGCATAAATAACTATTTTTGCAACTTGCAACCTTCAATCGTAATAATGTCATAGTACAGCAGAAAACTAAATTAAATGAAGTTTGCACCGCAGGAGAAAATTTTAAAAAACTTATGCATTTTACAGCAAAAATATAAGGCTAAATCAATAATCTTAAAATACAAGGGAAGCGACACATTAGCACCTTTTCCTAAAATTTTGCGCCCTCAAATCGCTGCGCCCTAGGCAAATGTCCGTTTTGTCCGTATGATGTGGCGGCACTGTAAATTTTGCATCAGCGGGTCTAACATTTATACAAACGTCACTTTTACGCAATACTTTGATCTCACTGCACTCCTGTGTTCTAAAGTATCTAAGTGGATGTTTTCTGCACAGGATACGGTAACAAACTCACCTTTAGCTCACTTTTTCTCATGTCCTGTGAATTACTTTGATATTGTAACGGGTGGTTTTTAGAGTGGTACGGAAGGTGAAATGTGACACGAAAATGAAAAATCTGTGAAAAAGGAAGATCTACGCACGTATGTCCTGTTTCAATAATTGGAGCCGCAAACTAAAAATTGAAACAAAATAATACAATTTTCGTTTTGACTTTATTTAATAATTAAATGAAATGTTAGTTCTGACTATTGTACTCATCACCTCGTTCGATATTACATCAACTCTTAAAAGAACACTAGTCTGAGTCCATTTCAAAAAGGACCCTAGCCCTGATGTCACATTCATATTCACGAAAACACTGTCAATTGGAAACAATTTTATCAAATTCATCTTATATCCTTATATATAATGAAACTAGTTGATTATTCAAATTATAAGTGAAGCCCACAGCTCAAGAGCTATGGTGACACGGTTATTGCGATGTTAACTATTTTTACTATCTTAGATGAAAATATAAAAGTTGATGCTAAATGGAAATCATGTGACCATCACGGTCAAGCTATTCGTATACCAACACTCACATAAAGTGTCTGTCTTACATCTATTTATTCAAATTATCGAAAGAATGACTAGTTTATAACACCTACGCCATAAATATTTTCTTTTAGTAAAAACATATTTAGATTATCCACTTACTGTTTGACAATATGAGGAATTTTATCAATTTTATCATTGAAGTCGATTCAATCCATAGCAATGTTAACGTATGGGCACTGTAGGTGTACGATTGATGTAACACTGTTGAAATTCCATCAGGAATTTGGACATATTTATGCAATTCCGTTTACTACAACTATGGAACTACAAAACAAGAAATCCATTAGAACCCTAGTTTTGTAGTAGTTAGTTATTTACATTGCAAGGGATACAAAATTGAAAAGTCCAGTTTTCGTGTGAAGTTTGTTGATCCGAAGCACAGCACTGCTACTAGCATGAACACTGAGTTGACAAGTGTCAAATTCGGAGGTTTTATCTGTAAGAGCTACCACTTAGGATTGTTTGTATTGTATGTTCTTCAACCTTCGAATATTTTGTGCTGTGTCCGAAGCGAAGCCGAGGTCAACAATAACACGAAAATAGTTATTTTCCTAACGAATGCTAAAATACTTTTTTAGCGGATGAGAGGTTTCCAGCTCGAGCCGGAGGCGAGTGCTGGAATCGAATTCGCTAAAAAAGCCGTTTAGCATGAGTTAGGAACAACCTTTTTCCTAGACGACGTGAGAAATGAGCGACGAAGTCGCGATATTTCAACACTAGCTAGGAAAAGTGAATTTTCAATTGTTTATCCCGAGTTTAGTAACGGATTTTACATGGTGGAGCTCCTAAATCAATTCTCTTGCTTGTGTGAATAGAATGAATTGGAGTCGATGACAGTAAACTTTCCAATGTTTTCTAAATATGCCTCCCCGAGTTAAAATAAAAGTCTCAAAGGTTCGAAAAGAGACGTCTCACGTCTCACAATACAAAGGATTTGAGACCGTGAGACGTCTCTTTTCGAACTTTTGAGACTTTTATTTTTACTCGGGTCCTTATGAACGTTATCCAAAAATTATAAAAAAGTGTTCCAACTTCTGATTATATAATTCAAGTAGAAACGGAGCAGCAAACTAATGATTTAAGCTTTCGACAAAACAAAAAATCTTGCACGAAATTTCAATGGAAGCTACAATGATTTTTGAAAAACGGCCTACCGAAATCGTACATATTTTCCAGGGAATTTTTTATTATTGTCCTTAGAGTGGTACTGGACTCTAGAAGCCAAAACCATTTTCAAAAAGATTTTTCAACCCTTCATAAGCCGGTGAAAGGTTTGAATATTTTAGCAAATTTTACCGCTTCCTCTCCATCTGAAAAACAACTGACCTTTAAAATGACATCAAACGACCAAACATGCATATGATACGACTACTGCAGGCGTCCCACCTGTCCGAAATGTCCGAAATTTCACACATTTGTCCGAAATTGTCCGAAATGTCCGAAATGTCCGAAATGTCCGAAATTTTCTTTAAGATTTGATCAGAATTAAATATTGAAACTATAAAAGCCCCTAAATAAAAAAATCGCCTGCGGCGCTCTTCATAGTACTTTTAATTGCAGTTTCATTCCATCAATACTTTGTCCCTAATTAAGTAGTTATTAAGCTTTTATCCGATCAAATATTTCAATAAGAAGCTTTAACTCCCCTGCATCACATATTGGCTGACTCCAATATCTTTTTAAAGCATTTATTCAGTATGGTTTCAACAGTTTCAATTACATCAATAGATGCGAGTATGCTTTCGAATTTTTAATGCAAGAGTAGGAAAGTATGTATAAATTCCAGATAGATTTACTTCAAATCAATTACAAAGCCTCATCGGCGCTGTTTTGCCTGAAAGTATTAAGGAAGAAACCCGTCCCGTTTTAAACCTGGTTAGATTTATTCGTAAATATTTCAGAATCTCTATTCAGGTTTCTGATCAGTACAGCTGCAGGTCACATCAAAGTAAACTTCGAAAAAATTCTCTAGTTTAGAGAACTTCAACTTACGTATTTCCTGATCAACTCATATAAAACCTCAGGGGTTTTTAGTGGGATGGACTTACAGACTTTTTCTTTTAAGATTTATTAAAAATTGTAAAAAAATTGTCCGAAATATTTGCAGGAAATGTCCGAAATTTTTATAAATTGTCCGAAATGTCCGAATTTCGGACAAGGCAAAATTTAGTGGGACGCCTGGACTACTGAAATCCTTCAGATTTTTTAAAAATCAGATCTTCTCTGTACATGCACGTACGGGTAGACGAAGTGAGTCTTAAATTTTCATTTCAACACATCATTTTTGCATATTTTATGGTGTCATTTGAAAGCTAAGACTATGAGAAATCAGTTTTTTTGGTGTTCCAGAGAAACCGAGAGACTTTGTCATTCTTTTGCCATTTTTTCAACTACTCATATCTTATCGTAGATGGATTTTAAAAGCAATACAAAACTGTCTGCCCGAAAGTAATTACACGACCATGTTCGTGTACCTGGAATCCCGGAGAAATAAGCATTAGAGAAGTGCATGTTTTCTATAATCCACAGTCTCTAAAGACTAAACTATTTTTTTTTTAAATTTGTTTTGTCTTCAAGGGTACAATACCTTCTTAGAGACATACACTAGAAAATTCGTCCGATTTCGGAAGGCTGTTTTCCAAAAGAATCTCTCAAAGCAGTTGAGGTCAAAGATAATTTTGGAATTGATAAATAGAATTCTAACATAAAGATGATATGCAACCTTTAGGGCTATAAAATGTCTTGTTATAAAAATGTAATAAGTCGTCATCGTCGTTTCTTTCATTCACGCTTTAAAGCTTGCATTCCAACACATTTACATTAAAGCTCAAAGCTTTTCTGTCTCCACATCAACAGTTCGTATTACATCCAACACATCATCCATTGCTTCAATACTTTTCATCTCGGTTAATGTGGGCTTCGGTGACGGTGCAGTTCTGGAAGTATCGTTCAGCATTGCATTGATAATTTCCGGCTCTGGGGTGCTTGTCTTCAAACTGTCTAGTGAATGTGTCGGAGTCTTTTCATTCAGATTCATTTCATCCACGTCTTCTACCAACTTGCTTTGTACACTTTCCACCACACTATCAGCTGCTTTTGTTGCGGTTTCCACGGTCGATGGCACTTGTTCTTCGTTTATTTTATTCAGGATACCCTTCAATTCGTCCATATCTTCTAGGCTGTTCGTTTTTGTGTCTTTCAACGGTATAATTTTGCATAACGGTTCTCCATTTTCGTCGGTGGGCTCAGATTCGGCTGGTTTGGTGTTCTTTAATTTGTCGTCTATTTTCTGCTCAACATCTTTCGCCAAATCGTCAACTCCGTTGCCTATGCTCTTCACAGCACCAACGACTGCTTCTTTTACGCTGACAGCAGCGCCATTCAAACTTTCGCCAACATCTGAAAATTGTTTTGATTATTAAACAAGAAATTACTTGAAGTAGCAGGAGAGTTTGCATACAGAGTTGGTGTTTATTACGTAATTGGAAGCACGGGGCTTCAGATGTTTCTATCGGAATCCACTGATCCACTTGTCCTGTATTTAACAAGAACAGATTCTTCAACCTATTTAATTCGAATTGTTTCTACATCTGTTTTGTGATCAAGTTGCACATACTATGCAAAAAGTAATTATCATTGCCTTTGACAACAAAGCGCATTAATCTATCCACAGTCAAGAGCACACTGCACAGTTGCTCAATTAAATTTCTCGTTTCAATTGCCGAATTAGATTGAAATTGCAGTTTAGTCGACAAGAAGCACTTAGAAACACAAAATACAAAAGGTAGAATGGGAAAAATAATGGCTCTTACCTTTCACAACCTCTTCACCTGCATGCATCGTGTCATTAACAGCATTCTTTGCTGCGTCAACCATTCCACCGTCACCGTTCATTAACGGCATACTGTTTGCACAGCCCATATCAGTAGAGGGTTAATTAGATTTGTTTTCAAAATGTTTCCGTTCCGATGATTTTGAAAAAGTTTACCATTTAACGCAAGTAATGGTGTAATTCGCTGGAAAGAAAAGAATTTTGTTTTAGAGGTAAATTGTGTATGGGTATGACATGTACAAACGTGGTGCTTTACCAATACCCTCTCTAGCAACCTAACTACATTTATTAAGGTGGTAAAAATGCCTTTGCATTTTACACGTAAAATTAGAAATTAGTCAACATTGTATGATTCTACAAACAAAGGAATAAGGTGGCAATTTGACAGAGTCAAAAAGAAGTTTGTTTGCTAGAAAGGGTATTGGCTTTACTTTTTCAACTAGACGAAACAAAAGTACTCATACGTCTTGATACCAGTATACCACGAGCGAACGTACATGTTTCACTATTTGTATGAGTGGACCAGGTGAAAAACGGATGAAGGGAATTCATGTTTACATTTCACTGACGTTTAGTGTACTTTTTTGATAAAATTTAAGTTAAATTTAAGACGTTAGTTGTTAACCATCTCGTTAGTAACAGTAGGTACGTATTTCCCGCTTTTAAAGTTTAACATATACCGCAGCTTCTCTATATCCGCATGCATATGACTTTCTATATCTTAATGATTACCTCTTATTTTACACTATGTACCACCTGATTTTTTTTTAACATTTTACGTTCGAAAACATCAAGGCAAGTGATTTTGATGTATATTTTATCGCAATGTATGAGAATTTCTGACCTATGCCTCTTCTTGGAGTGCGTTGGCTCGGTGAAGAACTTCGAAAGACTAATTTTTAGGCGATGCATTGTGAAGCTCTTTTCACCGACCTGATGCAACATAGCTGACCTCATATATGATCTAGCTTCCTCGATTATAATTCGAAAATAATTAATAATTGTTTGTTGTGTATCTTTGCCGTTTGCTTCGAAATTTGGTAGATGCTATTTGCACCCGGGTGCAAATAGTCATATAAACACTATTTGTACCCGGGTGCAAATACACATATAAAGACTATTTGCACCCAACTACAAAAAAATCTACAAAAATCATGATTTTTCATGTAAATTATAAGAAAAAAGTTACAGTTTGACTTCAGAAACGTGGCATTTGGACGATTTGATAAAAGAGTTTGACGTGCTGTCAATAAAAATTTTAATCAATTTGACAACATGCTACCAACACCCAAAAGCCAAAACACTTGCTTTAGCGATTTTGGATCGAATGGTCAGTATTTTCGGTGTAGACAGTACCATCATAGGATGCTTAAGATTCCATGTGGCTCTAGCTGAAAAGATGTTGAACATCAGGGGCAAGGTCAAGGAAGACGACTGCAAATATCTTGGCATGTATGAACAATTGTACGAATTGAGAGTCGTTGATATTGGTACTGATCATGAAGATACACTCAGTCTGAAAGATACAATTGGTAAATTCCAAATATTCCAAGAAGTTTATGAAAAAAAAGGTTGATTTTGGGTGAAGATCATCCACAAACTCTAACAACGAGATCAAATATTGTCCTTGTATACGTGGCTCGGGAACGTCATAAGGAAGCGATTGATTGATTCAGTGTGTTATGCATCACAGAGTAAACATGCCAAATGCTTGAATTTATGTACAAAAATTTACGTGCAACGTTGTGCTTCATTGGGTGCAGACCATGCCGATTGCCGATACCATTGACACCAAACTTTGCATTGCAAATTCGTACAGAAAGCTAGGTAATGCAAAAGCTATAGACTTGTATCAAGAAATTTATGAACAAAAAAAGCGAATATTTGGTGAAAAGCATCCTCAAACTGTACTTGTTGTACCGGACATTATCGTTTGCTTGTGTGAAAAAGCAATGCACGGAAGTGCTATAGAGTTATATGAAGGATGGTGTGAGGAATTAGACAAGATTTTGGATGCTGCAAATGAGTCACTATTATTCACCAAAGCTATGGTGGCTGCTTCATACAACAAACTGAATATGAGTGGAAGAGCAATATTAATTTATCAAAATGTTTCTGATACACTTGAACAGAACTCTGGCCCGTATACACCGGAAATACTCAATGTAAAATTTAATTTAGCATCTTCATACGTTCAGCACGAACGGCACGCAGCTGCAATCGATGAATGCGTTGATGTCTACGAAAAACGAACAATTGTTCTTGGAGAATATCATCCATCGACACTGACAACGAAATTACTTTTGGCGTTTCCGTACAGAAAAGCTGGCATGTACGATAAGGCCTTAGAACAGTTCTACGGACTACTGCAGAGTCAAGAACGTGTCTACGGAGAAAATCATCTTGAGACATTTACCGCCAAAATTAACATTGCGGAAACATTAATCGATCAACTAAAGGTATCCGAAGCTGTAGCTATGTACATCATAGATATGTACATCATTGTGAAGGATACTCTGTATTTATGGTGAGTTTTCATAATTTCGCAGGGTTTTTCGTAATGTAAACGTTCCACTCTCTCTACACTTAAAATTTCAACCAGGATTGTAAAGGCGAATATATCAGTCAATTTAACTTTATTGAGAAGCGTTCATTACAAATTTTGTTCAAAAGTTCATGAAATTAGAGATAATTGAATTTATATTGAATATTCTATTATCTCCCGTTGAAGCATTACTTCTCTTTGTCGATATTACATTATGGTGCAACTGATTTTCAATGGTTTTTTTCTTTCAAAATGCCTAGGGCGCAGGGTTTTAATGGGTTTTTGCAGTTTGCATTAGGTCGGTTATGTGGGATCATAAATACTCCCGAGAAATTGAGCTAATAAGCTACATTACGACAAAAATTAACTTGACACGACAGCAAACGTTCCAGAATTCCACATTGCTATCCAATGTCCACGAGAATCAATGGACGATGCTAGACATAGCCTGAAAACAGGCATCAAAAAAATAGTCAAGGGATAAAATGTTGAACCGAGGTGAAGATGACGCCAATAAACACACAAAACTGTAACTTATCATTTTTGTCCCAAGTTACATGATGCTAAATTTTTTATATGCTACATGCCTACATGCTGCCGTACTTTTCATGTTTCAAGCACATCTTTCCACCCATCAATCCATTAAATATCTTGGGATATGAATGAAAAACCTTGTTACTGACTGATGTTAAAAGACTTTTTTTAGCGAATTCGATTCCAGCACTCACCTCCGGCTCGAGCTGGAAACCTCTCATTTGCATTTTTGGCGTTAGGAAAATAACTATAATACTACGATAATTACCCCTCCACCCTAAGATGAAAAAAAACTTAAGTGATTGCTTGTAAATTATTGTTTTGGGTTCAACACTTCACTCTCTCGCGGCTTGTTCCACAACCGACACACTTGCCAAAACAACAATTTACGAACAGTTATATACTAGTATACTAGTAAAATCCGTTCCACCCTAATATATTTATTAAAGTTTCCACCTACCTTCTCTATCAAAGTTTCAACCAACATCCTCCATTATCATGAGTATATAATGTTATGGATAGGAACTTTATTTTGAGTTGAATATTTACCATACAAATATAATATGAATTGTGTGTATGATTTTCAAAATGAGTTGCACAGTCAATATATTACCACAACATGTTGGATGAGTTCAAATTTAATAATACTACCAAACAAATAGCGACTTTGGCAACATCTACAAGCAATATCGATGGTACTTTGGTCAAAATTCAATTCATTAATTTGCAATATGTTTCCAAGCGACAATATTTTACGGTGTAATTAATAATTTTGGGTGAAGAGATGAATTTGGCTTTTAATTTTGAATTTTCGGCGAACTTACATCATAAGCTCAGATTCTCTACAGTACATTTCATCAGCAATTTTGGGAAATTTTTGGAAAATCTAAAAAAAAAAATTGAAAATATTTTCCGAAAAATATTTCTTTAAAAGCAATGTATATCCTCTGCAAATTTGTAGCCTACATTTAGGCGGAAAAATATTGGTTTTTTAATGATTTCTCTGAACAAAAATCATATTTTCAAAAAGTAAAGCCATAGATTAAGATGGGCTCGTTCGGTATGTGTTTTTTATGTAAATGGAAGCATGGTTTGGTGGGTTTTGAAATTAAGTTTCTCTACGTGGCCCACATTGAAATGTCAAACATATGTCCAGGGCCTTTAAATTGTGCTAGGTGAAGTCCTTTTTCACCAAGCGATCAGTGTAACGTCCAGTTAAAATATATTGAAATTGTAAAAACATGTAACATGTTGCATGTAACATGAAACATGTAAAAAACAAAAATCAAAACCCATCAGAAACCGGTGGCGATCCACTTGTCAACGGACAATACATAAACAAATTCCCTAATCTATTCAAGCACGCAAAAATGTGTTAATCTTAAAGAAAAAATTGATTTGTGGGTGACAACGTATCCCACTTAGCGAAACCTTTACAGATTGTGTACATTTTTTGTAATCTGCACAGGTTTCTCCATGTGCGTTAAATTATGACAATTTTTCCTTCAAAAGTAACACATTTTTGCGTGCTTTAATGGTTTTACTTTTTCAAAAAAAGATTTTTTTTCAGAGAAATAATCAAAAAAACGAATATTTTCCGCCTAAATGTAGGCAACAAATTTGCAAAGGGTCCATTGCTCTTAATGCACATCAGCATTATTTATTGTATATATACGGACTGCAAGCATCAGTGATGAAATAATTATAATTTAATCTAACCCATCGACCCGCACAACTCTGTGGTGAAAATCATCCACCACACATACAACAAGCGTTAACAAGATTAGTGCAGTTTCGGCTGCATGCAACATGTTACACAAATTGCACAATTTCAGTCGACAACAAAATGAAGTCAACAACAAAATGAGCTAAACTGTTCCATTGTGATTTCCAGAATATCTATTAATGTACATATTCACTTTGCAGTGTCTATTTGAGTATTGTCGTGCGAGAAAGGTCATGAATTATACACGTTTGAAGTTGTTGATTGCATTTTCTTTTGTCTGAGCTTTAATCCTTTGTTACGTATCAATACGCTACGTTTTGTGATTAATTAACATGATTTTCATTACGAACATATAATAACGGCACACTCTGGAACAGGAGAATGAGTTAAACAGCCCTGAATTCGACGTTACATTCTAGCTATAGCTGCTTGCATAATGCATATTGTGTAAATGTAGCTGTATGGTGTTTGCAGCTACGTTGTGTACAATAAACATCGATAGTGTAGAAAATGTCGAGTTCCGAATTCAGTGCTACCTCGAAAAGATACACCATACATCCAAACCGTCTTTATTTTTGATGAAATGTATCTTTGAACGCAGGTAGTAGAAATCTTTGCAAATCTTTAAATAACGGATCCGAGAGTAGTGCATGTTATTCAGTCTATACGATTTAGTACAACAGATAAGTTGAGGGGAATATCATGGCTCGAATTTTGGAGCTACTTCACTTACCTTAAAGAAGGGCTTCGCTTCTTCGCTCTCTGACTCTGAATTTCCGTTTATTTTTTTCATAACTGATTGTTTTGTGCCCTTCTTCAAGTTATTTTACTGTTGTGTACAACTCTAACCTGTTGTATACAACTCTAACCTGATTTGCGATACAATGCCCATTTTTTGTAGTGTTCACCTTTTTATAGGTTTATCATCTGCACTAATAGTAGATAGAGATGAGCGGGTTACCCGAACTCGTTACAAAAAACCCGACACGAGGCGTGGGGTAATTTGGCACACGTTGCTAAAACAACGCATTTTTCAACTACGTGAAAGGTAAAGGTAAAGGTCAACTACGCACACGATTTTTCGATACCAAAATGTTGTAAAAGGCGTCATTAAGTCGATGACATGGCTAAAAAGCATTTGCAGTAATAAACTTGCGTGTGCAAGTTCACCCTTTACGTAGTTTAAAAGTGCGTTCTTTTGGCAGCGTGTGCCAGATTATCCGATACCGGTTAAGTTAATGTAAAATACTGGAGTAATGATCTCTGACTTACTCCGAAAAGACTTTTATGTGTGATTTCTTGCTGTCAACGAGTGTGACCAGAGCGAAGCGAGAGGGCCGTAATAATACGAGTTACATACATTAACATGAGCGATGTATAAGTGGGGCCAATTTTCAGTAGATTGATTTGCTAAAAAAGTCTTAAAATCTAGAAAATTTCAACGAGTGTGAGCTTTGCGGCCAGAGCGAAGCGAGGGCCGTATTCACACGAGTTTAATTTTTATTTAAGTAGGCAACAAATACGTCCGCATTACAGCGTCTTTTAGCAGACAATAATACTGAACCATTTTTTGTTTGACCTGACCCACCCAAAAGGTGGGGCCTAGTGTAACAGGGTTTTTAGAATCGGTGTGGTATCACTTTCATTAGGTTTGTGAGGATCAAAAATTTAATTCGGGCTAGGTTCGGATTGAGCTTTTTGCAATTACATTTGCATCGTATGACCCGAAGGAGTTACAATGTTTGGTACACGGACGTAATCTACTAATAAATTTGGTATAACACATCAGATTATCACAGAAACAACATGGTTTGTGCCATAGAGTTACACTCGAGAGGTGCCAAGGTGGTGCTGTCATTATTTGAACATGCCTGGTTTCCCATATATTTTTGTGGTTTCCTTTGATCGACAGCGCCACCATGCCACCTCTCGAGTGTAACTCTATGGTTTGTACTATAGTTCACCAAATAGTAACGTCATAATAATAAATATTTTTTGTAACATTTTGTAGTAGAGGACCTGCGTCACGCCCGCTTACTAACGTGCGGGCATGATTTGCAAAACAAAATAAATTAGAAAAGCAGGTCTGACATCTTTGCCCTCAAAAATTAATTTCAATCCAAATGTGTGCCGGAATTTCAGAAAACCATTAACCGACCTCAGCTGAACGATAAAATGTATCTTTAGGATCTGAGTGCACATATAACTGAGGCTACTATCTGTAACAGCTTGTATTATTAGCCGGTATTGGTTTATGTAATTACCTAGTATCAAATTCCGTATCGTTTCACTGGTTTATTTTGCTGCGCCACCTCGCAGCGAGGACTCATACGAAATTATTGTAAAATGTTGTTGTTTTGTCGTTTAATTTACAATCCGAATAAACTATAAAATCACCCACAGCCACACATTTATAATCGAATTCAATTGAAATTTATCGCACTAAAAACAGGCAAGCCCTCACGCTCACAGGTCGTATTTATTTTACTCAATTACTTTACAACTAAATTGGTTTCTCGGTGAAATTTTTGTAAGTGAAAACGCCGCACCACCGCTATTATTCTGACCGCAACTGAATCACTTTCTTAACATTCAAACAATGAAAGGTACTGCGAAAAATATGTTGGAACATCCGTATTGTTTTGCTAAAAGTGGTAAACTGACCAAAGTTTTTTTCTTTCCATAGTATAATGACCAACCAATTCGAATATTCAACATCACCTTTCGTGACTAACCGGACTTTGTATTTGTGTACATAATGTATTCCACTTTTCCAACTATATGTTCAACTGCGTATTCGAAGAAATGGAATTTTCTTAGCTTATCGTTCCGTTGTGCTAGTTTTAATCTAACCAACAACAGGGCGACAATGTGTTAGAAAGTATAGATGCAAATATGCAGGTTGGAGCTTTATGAAATGGTAAATTCATAAACTGGCAAATTGTAGAGTGATTTTCGGAAATGCTAAATTGATTGCGAAAGGGTTACGAATGAAGAGGTAATCATAAGCTAGTGAAATCACTACAAAGGATTCGATTGGACTGGATGTTTTAAAGGAAAATCGGCGAGATTGTTAATAATTTTTCCTCGAAATTTCGTCTGATTACCTTCTCGCACACGATGTGTCTCGTCTGTACGTGATAATTCACATAAGTCACATAAATTATTTGAATTAAGTTACCAGACTAATGTCTTTATCGATTCCAATCTGACTTGATGGATTGTAAATGAACATGTCATGAATTTTGCTGTCCATATTATCCCAGCGAAAACTTAATCAAACCTCCACCTCAGCCGTATATCGCCAGAAGTCTATTTAAATTAATTCGCGGTACATGTGCGATTAATATCACTTAAGTTTTGGAATTTAATTCCATAAAATAAATATGTGTGTACGGACGAAATCAATAACATTAACCTTCCGAACAGTCGTCCAACACTATCGTGTGTTTAATATCAGCGAATAACAATTTATCGTACTTAAACTTTACATTCCATCATTTACTCTCTATACCTATATATAATACGGCCACCCCGTACACAAAAAGTAAATGTCCTTTTTGTAATCAACCAACCGAAAATCAATATTTCACCTACAGAAATTTTTATTTCAACATTTCCATCGTCATGTACTTAATTTCGAACATGTTAGTATTTTATACGTCATGAAAATATTTATTACGTTCCTGTTTTCGTGTTTGAATCACTTTCTCTTCGCGTGGCTGTGATAGCAACAAATATATTCGGACCGGAATCGTATATGGTTCATTTTTGGTTATTATTCTTGGTAAACGTAACAAAAATTTGGCGATTTAGCTTTGAGTATATTTTGTTAAATTGATGTTATGCTGTAAATAAACCACTTCAGGTAATGTATAATTTTGCGTCTTGATTAGTTTGAAAAAAGACTAGAAAAGGAACCATACGAAGTTTAAAAGTAATCTTACTGCCCATTGGTCAATGATCGAAATAATGACTGTCGAAACCAATTTTTTAGCTCATAAAAATACCTGGAAATACTTACAACGCGTTGTATGTTAGCTTTGGAGAGCTTTCAAGCTTTGAGTTCTATTCAATTTCCAAAAACCCTAAAAACGTTGTATGAACTCTTTTGCCAGACCCCCCACCCAAAGTTAAATTACAAAAAAAAACCTTAAAAGCTCTTGAAAGCTCATTTTTATAAAATTACGTATTTTTTACATTTTTTTTTATGAAAGTCCGCTTGTTGGGTGGGTCAACGCAGATTGAGAAAAAGGAAATGGTCAAAGAATCAGTGCTAAATTGAATGTTGTCGGTTTAACAATTCTAAAATGGTACAAATTTAGGCAGTAGAGTCCGATATATGCAATAAACAAGACAAACGTACTTGTCGATATAGTGCTCTTGAGTGAGAATTGCTCAAAGAAACAGATTTTTTAGTTGAAAACTTTGTCCAAATAAAATTGAAGAGTGAGGCAGTTGTGGATCTAACTGGAATTTTTCCTTAGCTACAACTTAAGGCATCATCCAAGAAAAAAAATGAGATTTTTCGAAAATTTGGTGTACGTCCCCGAGCGACGATTTTGTATAAAGTTAATTACAATCAACTTACGTCACATTCTTTATGGCAAGAGCTTTCAAATGATACCGCACTCACCGTATTAGGGCTACTAATGCCTTAATCATCTGATTTTAAGAAAATTAAATTTTTTTTTGAGAAGGTGAGAATCAAAATTATTGTGGAATATCTTTTCATTTTCGTGGCTAAGCATCTGGTATCCGATAACAATGAGAGATGAGCTCTTGTTTGGAAACAGTAGTGTATGTTGAAACAAATGAAGTAAAAGATTTTTTTTAAAACCAAACAGCAGGTTATACTAGACAAGAGAATCAGGACTAATGATTGTTACATCACGAACACTCATCGTTTGTATATCCAGTTAATTCCACTATTAGAACACTTCTTAATAATATTCATGGCAAGTCAACGCTGGCCTTCAATCTCCGTTTCTCAATTTAAAGACGATAAGGGGAAATGGTTAACCTTGGAAAGAAAATACAGTCACGTCATTTCTGAAACAGTTACAGCAGCGTAGAATAAATTACCGATACCAATTATAAATTCAGAATTTATTCAATTTTAGCATTAACTTTAATGTCAAACGTAATTACATGCACCAATGTAATTATAGCCATTGTTCATGAATGACGCAATAACATTTACAACGTGAGTACCATAAAAATAACCGCCAATAATAATTTTAAAAAAATAATTTTTTTTCGCTGTTCGAAGTGGTTGGCATAATAAACGAGTAATTGATGGCCATAAAATATCGGCTGCCAGAATAACGACAAAAACGTGCCGTTAGTCGTGTGAAAAGCTTTCCCTTTTTTCTAGAATTCGATTTTTTATACAATTTTTTAACTGCACCTGTAGAGCGTATTTTTGCATCCTTTATTAGAATCCCAACAAAAACAATATTCTGGTCATCATCAAAGTTGGAGAATGATAATATGTATAAAGATCGGATATAGTAGTAACATGTACCTCATCGATAAATCGAATTTCCTTGTTTTCAATTTAGTAAAAGGTTGTTGTCTGTGTGTACAACCACACAACAAATTGATTGATACAGCAAAATTCGTCTCGAGGTAAACAATACCTGATAAAAAAGCTCGAGCAAATGACAATGAACCTACTGCGATAAAATAAAGGGACCCATCAGTCAATATCTGAATTAATTGGTAACATTACAGCAAGTGAATTATTTTGATTGACACGCTCAGAATTATTTATATCAATACGTGATGGTGTAAAAATAGGTAAGTAACTTGAAGTTATAGTTTTCCATCGTAATTACATAATATATCCTTGCACATCATTTTCTATACATTGTCACCTCACTTTAAAAAAAACTTATTGATTTTAATTCGATTAAATTTTGCTCCCCATGAGGTAAAATCAGTGCTTTCTATCGCAGCAGTGCAAAAACGTTGTTCAATCTATACGTATACGTTCGCAGCCGGTGTAAACACGTTGCCGGTTATTGCGACTTGTCAACTTCAGGCACGCCGGAAAGTGCTAAGGGAGTCGAGGAATACCTCCAAATAAATTTCTAAAAATTAAAAATTTAACTTTTGATTTTTAGAAATTTATTTGGAGGTATTCCTCAACTCCCTTCGAACTTTCCAGCGTGCCTAATGTGCCTGCTCGAGCATTATCGCCTACTTGAACATTTTGATATTTCGCATGGCTACACCCAAAAAAAAGTTATACGTTTCAATTGCCCAAAAACACGATAAGACCAATGGTTTACGTATCCGTACACTATGTACATTTAAAGCGTACAGTTCATATAACATCATCTGCTTTTATGGTTTTTGACTGGAAAACAAGCAAAAAAAAAAAAAAGAAAAAGTTTGCACTGGATTTGAACCCGGCACCTCTTACTTGCCAGGCTCAGACGTACTAGCTGAACTAACGGGCTACTGAATGCTATTTCGAACAGCAAAATGTTTGTCGATTTTTTTAAAATTTTTCCCAACTAATCAAACATATAATTACCGATCGAGGTCGACCAAATCTATGAAAAGGAACTTTTATATTGATAACTGACACGATACTATGAATCGTTTTGGCAGTCTTCCACCAGCAAATAGTTTTTACTCAACAAATCTAAGCATTGGCTAACCACATCAAAATTAACTTGTTTGATGATACACAGTGTCGTAGTCGTCTCACGTGTCAAATATAGAAATCACAACTGTCACCTGATAAGTACGGCTTAATCGTACAGCAGTGTACGGATCAAGTGTACATTGATATACGGATAAAACTCCCAAAAACACGATAAGACCAATGGTTTACTCATCCGTAAATTGTACATTTAAAACGTACTTTCTACGAGTTGCTCGTATTTTAAGGAATTTAATTTCCAAAAATTTCCAAAATTTCCAAAATTTCACAAAAATTCTTAAAATTTCCAAATTTTGTTTTCTGTTAGATCTCATTCCGAAGTAATCAGTTAAGCTCAAAGACATGAAAAACAACTAAAAAGGCAGTAAAAACAACATTTACGATGCAATCTGCTGTGTTTTTAGATGAAATGACGAAAAGTGATCGAAAAATTTGAGAATTTTTGGAAATTTAATTTCCTTAAAATAGGCCCTGTTGCAGACCTATCCAGGTCAAATTTTTACAGGTAACTTGACAGGTTTCAGGTCATGCTTCATTACAATATCAGGGAGTTTGCATATACTTTATGTATTAGTGAAAATTTCGCAAACTCATCATTCTATGCAGGCTTATCAATGCCCTCTCTAGCAAACAAACTTCGTTGTGACGCTGTGAAAATACCACCTTATTCCTTTATTTGTTCTGTTGAGTCAACAGTGTTGACTTATGTCTAATTTTACGTGCAAAGTTGCCGCATTTTTACCACCTTAATAAATGTTGTTAGGTTGCTAAACCCACTCGCTTACAATGATGGAAGTTAAAATTTGATAACAGTGTGACGTTATTTTGTCTCTAAACTTGATCATTTAAATTTGTACATTTCAATTACTACGATTCGGTATTATGAAGGACGTATCCTGAAGCACTGCCGCCTTTGAATTTTCCAGAATCATTAAGATCATCAAGACAATATGAGAAAACAATTTAAATTTTCTATGTTTTCTCAATTTTTCTTCATTTTCTTGAATTTTCTCGAATTCGAAGTAATCAAGATAATCGAAAAGTTTTCTAAAATCACTCAAAAGTGCTTCGAGTGACAGCTGTCATTTGTCCTTAACACTGCAGTTGAGGCCAGTGTACCAAAAATAGAATCCTAAATTAATCGTATTTTGTTAGATGGAATTGGTCAACATGGCAACACTATACTTCGTCCTGGAACAACTATAGTCAGTAATAAGTGAAGCTAATTCCCTTGACTGAAAGTCAGGGTCTTACGCCAGAAAATACCGAAAAATGTCTGTAACCATACATGTACACTTTGATTGAAAATGTATGAAATGTTATGAAAAACGTTAATGTCTGTAACCGTTTTTTTCTTGTGGGCAGGATAACTCGAGTAATTCTTAACCAATTTCAACAATTTTTTTTTTAATCGATGTGGAATTAAATTCTCGAGGCTAAGTTCGAAGATGAGCCATGTGGGATTAAGAATCTGGAAGTTATTCCAGAAAAACCTGATTTTACACTGTTGATAACTTCTCTATTAAATACGATACGATTACTTTGATGAAATTTGATTTTTTTTGGATGTGTGTGTAAATCATGTGAATTTGTTTTCGCCAACGATTGATATTAGAATTTATGGTAGACTATCAACTTGATAGTTGACTATCAACTTGTGAAATGTTATGAAAAACGTTAAATGTCTGTAACCGTTTTTTCTTGTGGGCAGGATAACTCGAGTAATTCTTAACCAATTTCAACAAATTTTTTTTTATCGATGTGGAATTAAATTGTCGAGGCTAAGTTCGAAGATGAGCCATGTGGGATTAAGAATCTGGAAGTTATTCCAGGAAAACCTGATTTTACACTGTTGATAATTTCTCTATTAAATACGATACGATTGCTTTGGTGAAATTTGATTTTTTTAGGGTGTGTGTAAATCATTTGAATTTGTTTTCGCCAACGAATTATATTAGAATTGATGGTATACAATCAACTTGATAATTGACTATCAAATTTGACAGTTGACTATCAACTTGCTTGATAGTTGACTATCAAATTCGACAGTTGACTATCAAATTTGATAGTTGGCTATTTGAATATCAATTATGAATTTATGTATAAAAAGAACGCATTAGCTATGTCTTTTGTCACTCCAGAATCATCTTATAAAGAGTACACATCGATCTAATGATCTATGATCTAATACCATAAAATGTTTGTCGCCTAACAATGTACAATTATCAAAAATTAAAAAGTATCACATTTTTGTTTTATGTGTGTTTTACCTATTGAAAACGAAAATGTGATACTTTTTAATTTTTGATAATTGTATGAAATGTGAAGAAAAACGTAATTGTTTGTAACCTATTTTTTTTTTGTCACCACGATAACTTGAGTAATTCATAACCGATTTTGATGATTTTTTTTTAATCGACGAGGAATGGGATTCCTGAGGCTAAGTTCGACGATAAGCTATGTGTGATCAACGCTTCGGAAGTTATGCCAAAAAATAGAAATGTAATAAATGAACAATATAGTTGATTTTCGATAATTGGTATTTGATAATTGCTATTTTATATTTTATTAATTAACAAGCAGCATATACCTAAAATTACATATACACTACAGTGAGTATATAGTATTACAAAAGTCAAGCAATTCTAACATTAGACAACTTCGACGAGTTACGGTATCGTAATGCAATATTAGACAGCTCGGACGAGCGATAAGTTTGATATTAGATCAAACCTAATATTGGACAACTCTGACGAGTGTGAAGTTTGCGGCCCGAGCGAAGCGAGGGTCGTAATTCACACGAGTTGCAGTATCGTATTGCAATATTAGACAGCTCGGACGAACGTTAAGTTTGCGGCCAAAGCAAACCAAACATTAGACAACTACGACGACTGAAGTTTGCGGAGCGAAGCCTGGGTTGTAATTCACACGAGTTGCGGTATCGTATTGCAATATTAGACAGCTCGGACGAGCGAGAAGTTTGCGATTAGACTAAAACTTATTATTAGACAACTCTGACGAGTGTGAAGTTTGCGGCCCGAGCGAAGCGAGTGTCGTAATTCACAAGAGTTGCAGTGTCGTATTGCAATATTAGACAGCTCGGACGAGCGATAAGTTTGCGGCCAAAGCAAACCAAACATTAGACAACTACGACGACTAAAGTTTGTGGAGCGAAGCGAGGGTTGTAATTCACACGAGCTGCGGTTATTCCCTTGACTGAAAGTCAGGGTCTTACACCAGAAAATACCGAAATATGTGGGTAACAAAAAAGTTTACTGTGCTTGAAAATGTATGAAATGGCATGAAAAACGTTTAATCTGGGTAACAAAAAATCGTTCAAGGCACGATTTTTTTTTAAATATGTGGAAGTAAAATACCAACGCTAAGTTCGAAGATGGGCTATGTGGGACGAAGGATCTGGAAGCTATGCCATAAAAACAGGATTTTACACTGTTGATTATAGCCTCAATCGAAAAAGATTACTTTGATGAAATTTGAATTTGTTGCGTAGTGTGTGTAAATCGTATAAGTATGTTTTCGATGATGTGCATGAAACAAATAGGAAGAAAAATTTCGTCAGTACATGCCCAGCCTCTAACCGGTAAACATCTCTTGTTAGTGAACTGCTAACAACTTGATAGTTGACTAACAAATTTGATAGTTGACTAACAAATCTGATAGTTGACTAACAAATCTGATAGTTGACTAACAAAAATCCGTCTACTAAATACCAAAGAAAGATGTTTTTAATGTAATGAGAAGGCGTTTTGTTCGTTCCCAGGGAATTCATCCTTCTACGAAATGGGTTTTTTTTAAATTTTTTACCAAAGTGAAAAGGCCTCTCATCGTTCCATATTCGTTAAACTTCGCATCTACTCTGATTCAATTCGACAAAATGGCAATCAAACAGAATAATACATAGCTCATACGAGTTTGATTGGTTGATTGAAAATCTTGCTGCAAATTTATAAGAAACATAAGAACTCAAAGATCATTCGGTCTTACGTTCAAAGATTTTTTGAAGAATTTTGTTGTAATGTATAGAGTAATCGATATATTAATGTTCTAAATTTGACAATTTTTTTTAGGAATACAGCATATGTAAAAATAAATTAGGATCAAATGTAGGCATTTGTATCAGTGATGCTTCGGAAGTTCAACAATGAAAATGATCAAAAAGATATTGAAAAAAATTATCAGTCAAGGGACCTGACCCGCCCAAAAGGTGGGACCTAGTTATTTATACTTACAATCATTATACCATGCATTATACACGAAAGGTACTCACACTCAAGTTTATTGACCCGAAATGAACTAAACCGAAAATTGGTAGGAATGAATTTATTTTTATGCCAAATAGTTCGTGTCTTACAACTAAAATATCATTAGTTTTACTACACATTTATTATATAATTTTTTGTTATTTTTGTTTTTGTTCTTTGTTATTCGTCAGCTTAATAATAATGAGCAACGTATTACATCCATCATCATTTTGTGTATATAACTGAAAAATTAGCTCAAATTCAAATACAATATTTCTGAACTTGAAAATCAACTACAAAGTTATGCTACACATTATAAACATCAATTCAATAAAATTCCACTGATGGGAACAGCCTTAATAATTGCCGGATAGAAAATTCATAATTTGAGATTCATCTGAATCATAATGTTCACTGTTCATTGTAAAATGATTTTGTATGCTGTCGACTAGTTGTGAGTTTACTACAGTGAGCATAAATTCTATTGAAAAACCACCTACCGAAATCGGACTTATTTCGTGAGGGATGTACATACATAGCGTTTGAAAGGTCTAGGTCCTAAGAATTCAAAACATGTCTCTAGCCACCCTTGGTTACTGGTAGCAGGTCTTAAAATGTCAATTAATGAACGTTTTTTTGGTCAAATTGTACGGCCGCTAAATATGTGTGATCTGGATGTGAGTGGGTTCGATGAAAAGCTGGGGTCAATTACATTCAGGACATGCCTAGTTTGATAAACATCTTCTAATAAATGTTAGAAAAAATGGAAGTGATCCCACTCAGGAAAGAGACGTACTTGGTGTACGACTGTTTCAAAGGAGATTATCGCAGCAGGTTGCTACTATGTAAATAACTCAGGGAAATTAGGAGACATGTTTTCGGTAAATATGGTTAAATGGTAGGACATGATTGTCTTAAGTTGAAGCCATCGAATGAGAAACCTCAACATTTATGGATATCATAATTTTCCAAAAAGCCTAAAGAGCCTAAAGTACTACCAATGCTGCAATACATCGTGCGAATATATTAATGTCGGGGTCTTCCATAAATAAACCAGTTAAAATCTCTTCACTGAATGGCGAATGAACATTTACCAACATGTACCGACGTTTAATTAATATTACATTAGACTGGACGTTGACTTTTCAATGATTGGCAAAATTGATGTAGATATGGGTTACAGTCCCGATTTTCGGTTGATGTTTTTATAGGACCAATTGAACTAATTGAATTTGCCAATTTCACAGTCTCATGCCATTGCCATTGATAGATCGCTCACAACTAGTCAGTTAACCGTACAACAAATATTATTGTATTATATCACTACCCATCCATGCTACCGCAACTATCTTTCATATTTATTACATGTTAACCTTAGAAATTATTGGGATCACCGAATCCTTTTCACCCACACACCCAAAGAACGAAAAAAAAACGTTCGTAACAAATTCTCGTTCCCTCGCTTCTACCAATCGATAACAAAATCATGGTTGAAATTTATGGCACGTACTCTGAGTATATAACCGTCGTATTGCTACGCTGTAAACCAGCCTTTTCGAAATTCTTATTTCGTCTCTCGTCGATGACTTCAATCGAATCATATCCCAAATCATCTTTACAACTTTGTTTAAAATCCGTGCCATACGTTGGTGTCGATGTTGGCTGTCTCGATGAATTACTTCGATAAATTCCCTTCTTTTTATTATCAGACTTTTGTTTATTGTCGAAAAGTTTTCGGTTTTCGATATTGCACTCTAGCATGTGAATTACGGTCGGTTCCGACTTGTTTGTGGTGGGTATTTGAAGTGGTAAATTAGCGTTTGTAATCGCATGACTTTCGACGTCCAGTTCAGTACTTTCTTCTTCTTGTAGATATGGTTCCAGACTTGATTGGCACGATAGCGTTCGCATGCTAGTCCCCGGTTCTGAGTTGATTGATATTTGGCTCCTGAAAATTTACACATTCACATTATTAACATATGGGGGTGAGCAATAAATGTTTCGATTGGGTTTGGCCTTGTTAACGGTTTTTTATTGTCCTGTATGAACGGGTAAAATGATTCCTGTCGAAGATGTGTACTTTTGTCTAGATGCAAGCAAAAGATAACGGCCTTTTTGTAGAGAATATTTAAAGACTAAATACAAATGAAGAGTAGAATGCAGAACGTGAAATTAGCGAATTATAAAAGAAAGTAAAGTTTCATTCAATATGCATCGTTTTAAATTTTCTGACGATGTCAATTGAAGTTTTGTTTTGATAGTTTGAAACAAAAACTATCGTGTAGGCCTATTTGGAAACGAAGCCAAATGAATAGAATTTCATTTTTCTTATAGATCGCTAATGTGTCGCGTTGGCGTTTAAGAGTCAATTCGCCAAAACTTCGAACAGATTATATGCAATCGGGATTTAAGCCGACGGCGATCCAATCGAGGTATGGCTCAAATGAATCGTCGTTCAATTCTGAGAATGTCGTGGAACAACTTTTTTACCGAAAAAATTTTGTTGGGCTGTCATGGTCCTTAGAAATTTTTTCTCCAAAGTGGTCGCGAAAATCGTTTTTTATCAATTACTCCAACATGTGAAATGTGAATAATGTCAAATTGTGCACGTTTATGAAGGTCAATGAGCTAAATACTACTGACCAACAAACGCCTATGTTTGACCCACCCAGCCGCCGTAACAAGTGAAAAACCTTGAAAAAACCGAAAAGTTAGCTCCTTTGTAGCTTACTTCAAGCTCTATCCATTGACATCCCACTCGACCATACCCACCGTCCCAAATAGAAATGGAGTTGATTTTTCACAATTTATCTGAACCCATCAAATTTTGGAAAATCATCGAACTTTAAAGTTCCCAAAATATCATTTTTTCGAGCGAATTTTATTATTTATAGGTTTACGAGATAATAGTTAGTCGGCTTGAATCCCGACTGTTCGAAGTTTTGGCGAATTCACTCTTAACTCTTAAAATATTTTTGTGGTTTACGGTTTGCCTGCTGTGAATGGGAAAACGAAGTCAGGATATTGCAAGTGTTTTCAAGGGCTCGTACTACAATTATCTCCTAATATAAGAATCTTCCCAAACTATAGTTTCACAGATCCGAATGACTTACAATTTCTAGATCGATATATCTCGAAAGAAATCTGTGACTGTAAGAAGGACTCAGGACTCTTAACTTAACTTTACACAAGTTCAAGAAACTTTGACTACCTTTCTTAAAAATTGTCCCTGTTCTGAACTGAAGAATTAATGGTTTCAGGTTATTATATCAGCTCAGTAACAATCAGATTTAAATCAGATTGAGGTCAAAATCGCCTTCGGATGAACCTGAATTAAATTCTAGCGCCTGACCTATAATGTCCCCACACTTTCACCCATTTTTAATTTTCTTTTTTTGAGTCTAAAACGGTAAATCCTTATCACAACATTTTTATTCACAAATTGAATAAATAAATTAAGCGAGAAATGTTCAAAATTCATTTGGAAGCTGGATGTGTACATCGAAGCGTTTCTTGTGGTGTTTAAGATATCGTGGTGACATTGTTCCTACTCGGAAGTGATGGTGTGCGGGTACTTATGTGAAATGTTAGTGTATATCACAAAAATCTTTGCATAAATTGAAATTGATTTGAAAAGAAAACATTTGATTGGCGATTGTAAGTTGTAAGCGATTGAGAGTTTCATACTCCTAAAAACGAAAATCTATGCATACAAGCGATACGAGTATGATTAGCAACAGAAACAGCGTTCCTACAAGTCCAATAAGAAGACCTAGAGTTGTAATATGTGGGAAAAGTCCACCTAGCAAAAATGTAGATACTAAAGCAACTAATCGTGAAAGATAATTCAAATTTTTAAATGGTTTACAAAATGATGTGTTTGTTGTAAACATGTCACTACACACGGCATTGACTTGTCTAATACATTGTCTATACATACAACTACTATAGCAGAAGGATGTGGAATAAAAGTGGAAAATTTAACGCTAACTTAATTTCAACGACGAGCATCTGCCACAGATTTTCATATATGGTTTATGTTACTCGTTAAATCGTCATCGCTTTTCTGAGTTATAATAAGGAAATAACATTGAAGAAATAACTTCTCTTAAACACGCTCCAATTAACATCTTTTGCGAGAAAAAGCAATTTCAAAGTAAAAGGAAAAGCATACCAGCTGACATGCAAACGCATTTTTAAACAATTTAAATGAAAAATTCAAATTAAGGATAATAATATGAAGGACACGAGTTCCAAGTGATATAAAAAAGTGGAAATAAAAATATTTTTCTTACTCATGCTGTAAGACATTCATACGCTACACCAAAGCTACACCCACAACCCACATAAATAAAAATCATTCATGTGATTTAACTCGTCTAAAAATAAGTTTTATATCAGAAGAATTAATTGCAATAATTTCCTATAGTAATAAAGAAAGAAAAAAATTATTTGGACATGCGAAAGTATATAAAAATTGTTTGCTAAACAACAACACCTGACGATTTTATCGGCTGAAGTCTTCGTATCGGCTGTAACGGATAATATGCTCCAAATGTTGACTGCACGAATGAAACAAAAAAGGAGTCTTGTAAGTAGTTCAGCTAAGCTACTCGGCACCCGATTAAAAAATTAAACAAATTATGATCTACGAATGAACGAGCTGCAGAAAAAGCCTGTTTATGAAACTTTTGGTAGTATTACCGACTTTCCCAATATAACGAATGTCATTAGGCCACTACTCTGTCATTTCGATTAGTAGAGCAGAATTTGACAGACAGCTAGCTGGAATATCCACATTTCAATGAGGTATGTTAAACAAATAAAATAAAAATTCCTTCGATGGTATTTACACAGTGAAGAACATTCTTCACCAGTCACTGTATGGAACTTTAGTTTTTCAAAGCTTTTGAGGATCACCGTGTTGACAAAACATTTTATCGCATATTGTTTGTGTGCGAGTGAAGAGCTTTCGAAAGCTCTGAGCTTTTTTTATTTCAATTAGAAAAGTTGAATTTTTCAACGCACTTCAAGCATAAGTGGTACTCTAAATAGGGTACTGAAACAGAACAGTGTATCGAACAAATTTTGGCACTGTAAAAAAATTCGGACACTCATTTCATACAAAGTAGTACTCTATTTGGCAGCTGTCATTAATAGCACTTTTGCTTGAAGTGCGTTGATGGAACACAAAAGAAGCTTAAAAATTTCGAAAGCTCTTTAATCAAAATTTCTTAGATTGGTTGGGTTTAGAATGTTAATGGCCCTGTGACATTAAAACTAAATTTATTTTAAGAAGTGAAATGACCTCAGTACGAGATGAACAGATAAGACATTTTCTTTATCATTTTTAACACATACTGCACTTTCAGTAAATTAACTGTAATGTCGATCAACAACAAGTTGAAAACAAGTAAATTGCAAAATTTTCATTTGTATCAACTTGTCTTTTAACAATCCACGAAGTGATAAGGGCAATATTCTACTGTGACAGTAATAAGCACAGCAACAAACCTATTGCCATCTATGGCGAACCTAGTAAAAGTCGAATACCGCCCACAGACATTTCCGAAATTTTCACTTAGCTCTACCAGATACTTTCTGAGGTCGTTAACCTACCTTTTCAGAAATAGAATATTTTGTGCTTGCGACTGGTCCCTTAAGAAATATTTTGGTCCCTTCAATAGTCTGATTTAGTCTTATTTTAAAATACAACCTCCTTGAGGTCATCGCATTGATGAACTGAACAGGCATTAATGTATCAAATGGTTTTAAGATGCCATATTTTCGTGGTAGTGAAACGAAACACGAAAACGACTTACAAATCACTTGTTTCAAATGAATTAGCATTTACATTAAAAGCTGAAAATTTCAGAGTTTTGTTGCCATCAAAAGCTTCCGAAAGCTTCCTTTCTATAAATCCTTTTCAGTCAAGATAATATCCGAAATTAGTTTACAATTCGCATCTGTAATCATTTCGTGAACTTTATTTGGTGCTTCTGGTGTTAACAAAATTAGGACGGGGCAAATGAACTCAACGACAATACAAAACGATGAATGTGTAGGTACATTATCAAATAGGATAGAGTGAGTAGAGAAAATATTAATAGTTTTCACATTGAATTAATCCAATATAAATATGAAATATGCAGCAACAACCTCAACTGAAAAGTTTAAGAAAAAAAAATGAAAAAAACAAAACAATTCCGACGAGTAAACAACGTCTACGTACATTTATAATACAACAACGTTGCATGATGTATAATACACACAAAATTAACAACGGACTAAATCTCAAAAATGATGAACGCTGGCTTGAAACGCATCAGAATCTCAATCTAAAATTAAGGCTAAAATATTGACCCGACGACACATTGTTTCAAAACATCACACAAACATGAATGCAATTTTATCCTCCCCCAGTTATATAAACAATACTCACTTGAACACTCGCTCCTCCAACGGTGCCGATATCTGGCGACTTAGGCATTGCTGAAATGTTGAATAAACAGTAGATTCTTGTGACAAACTTGGCACTGCGCTGCAGCTGTTGTCTGAAGATTTATGAGTCAATGATTGTCCTTTGTTGCATCTGCGAAATAGGTGGGATACATCGGCTGACCGCTTCCTGGAAATAGAGTTTTTCATAAGTTTTGCATAAAGAAAATATCAAACTAATGGCTATCGTGTACCTCAAACTACTTGGTGTTCTGTGTTCATCTTTATGAATAGGTTTTTGTCTGGACAAAATGTGCCGTTTAGCGGTGTCTGACCGCTTTGTTCTGTCATTTATTCGACTCTTTGCGTTTGCATAGTCATCAGCAGATTCCGACCCATTCGCCACTGGTAACATATGTCGCTGAAAATGTAACGTGTCAGCTAGCAGTGGATTAACACACTCTGCACCAATGTTATGATATCTAGCAACAGTACTAGCAGCTCGATGATTTCTATGACGGTACGGTTTTTGGATGGTCGACACAGAACATAACTGCATCGATGCGTTCGAAATCGCATCTGTAGTTAAGTTGGGTACAGATCCACTGCGTGATACTCGTCTGCTCGGTTGAGATCTTGTTCTGCACATATGCCGTGGGGAGCTGGTGTACCGAAAAGTGATTTATTATTTCGATATTGAGCGTGATGTTGATGGATTTACCCGAATGATTTTGAGAAATTCGTTAACGTAGCGGTCATTGTCTCCCTGTCCACAGTCGCTTCGATCGGAGATGAGAATACTTCCGATCGGTTTTCTAAACGATTTGTTTGGGAGGCAACTGCTTTCGAGGCTATTGTTGAAACGATTTTGAATCATAAAGTCTACGATGAACATAGGAAATAGGAAACATTCTCACCACTATACAGCGAATTCACCTGTCCCGAATCGTCAGTTGTTCGTCTTGATGAGCTATTCGTTCTGGTTGTACTCAATTTAAACCTTGCAGGAACTACTTTCGCGGCTGAGTCTCTTGCTTCAAATGTCATTACACATGCGGCCACAATTATGAAACCTGCAATCGATTTTCTTACAATCAAATGGTCGTCCAAATTTAATTACCAACTCGCGATCATACCACCAAATCCCATAACAATCGGTCCAGCATACGACAGATTATTTAGATGAAATCCACGAGATTCATTTTTGATTCGCACAGTGGTATTACCCCTAACTTCCTGTCCAATCGACAGATCCTCTGCATAATACCCTGGTCATTTAAAAAAATTAAAACCTGAAATTCTGTGAACAATTCGACAGCATTCATACCGATTGTGGCCATTCCGGCGCCCAAAGCCATCAGCAGAATTCCGATCATCAATGCTCGGCAGGCGTGCCACAGACAACGCGATGTCATCTTTCCGCGAACCACCTGTACATTCCATGTCGCACCAGATGCAGGATGTGCTCGGCGTAACGGTCCACCAACTGCGACCTCTCGTCGACTTTTCCTTGGAGCGCCACGGGCGTGCATAACATTTGTGCCGAATGTAACGTTTCACAGTAAATAGCTAAATGGGACATTGAAAATGAGTGACAAAAGTTGGGATGTGTAGGAATGTGTATTCTAGATTCCAAGGATGTTGTCTCGAAGTTATTTTACTCATCGAAACAAGAAATATTTGCTTGTAGTTCTCTAGTACTTTACAGACGTCATCGTATACGGAGGACTTCAAGAGGACCTATTTTTGGTAAATTAATTTGGAAAAACTTGTCGAAGTTTCTAAAAATCTACCAGAAATATAAAGTTCGCAGATTTCGAACATTATGATGCTGAGTTGCATAAATAATCATTACAGTCCCGAGGTGTATAAAATAGTTTGACATCTTCGAAGGCTTGTATTGGTTTCTGTTTATCTATTATGGCTTTATCTCTCTAAATACACACAACTCTTGTCGGTTTTTACGTATTGACGTGTTGCGGTATGATATAAAGACTTAAATAAAAGGGGGCATATCTTTCCAGTTATTTAGACACCAGTCACATCGTCACGTTTTGAAGTTAGTAATTCACGCCATAGGTCCGCCATAAATTTAAATATTTTCAATTGACAGTTTGACAAAATAACGCTGACTTCATGCCACAAATGTCAAAAACTGTGGGTCAAAAGTCAAAATGTACTAACATGTGTTAAGTTTTGAAATTGAAGCCGCACTTACGGTGTGAGTTTCTTTTAATTACGTTGCAGCTGATCACCGTGCACTGTCGTTTTACTTTGCCATACATTTGTTCGTAGTTGATATGTGTATGAATAGCTAAATTCAAAAAAATGTGATCATGTCAGATTAGTGCTAGGATTAGCGAATTATAAGAAAAATGAAATTTTGTTCGTTTAACGTTGTTTCGAATTAGTCTGACGATGTATTTTCTTTTTTCATTTTTCTTATGATTCACTGACGTGTCCCATTTTTGCATTTAGCTTTCAATAAACATCTAATTTCCCTTTCAAGCTAGTATCATATTGTGATGTTAATTTGGCTTAATAGATTTATTCCTTCCTTCCAATAACGAATAAATTTGTCTCCTCGGTACCACACGTTAGCTGCAGTCAGCACTATTTCAAAGTAATCTCTCTCGCTAATTCATCTGGATCTGAGAACTACTGAGGTAGTTGTACCTTCAAATGCGTTTAAACAAAAGTTGTCATAGGCGACAGCTGCCAAATGAAGTACTATTTTGTATGAAATGGTTTTTTACAGTTGTGTGACACCCTGTCAAGTTTCAGTACCCTATTTAGAGTACCACTCATGCTTGAAGTTTCTCAATTACAAATTTAAAAATATGGTAGCTTCAATTAAAAAAATAGTTTCTTTTAATTACCCCTCACTACGAACTAAAACGATACCACCTTCCTCGACAAGGAACACATCGTAGTAGATAAGAAACAATCATAATCATAAAATGCTGATAACTCTTATTGACAAGATAAAATTTAACGATTTCGTTACAAGCCAAGTATACAGCAATGCTAAAGCGAATATTTTCTTTTCTGAGGATTTTTCTCTCGGTACAGTTAGTAGCTAAACAGGTTTAAATCTAAGTAATATAACCTACCAACCTCTGTAGCTCTGAAGCATGAGCGTTTTCCCTCATCTTTCGTCACTAGTACACACCTGGGAACTACACATTGTTTCCCATTTCCGCACACTTTGCGTAATCACCTTTATTACTGATACATGACAAACGTTCTAATAATGTTTCGGTTATACCAAACATTGATGTAAGTGGTGGCCCACTGTAAGCGATTTGATAATGTAAAATCAGTGTGTTGGAGAACAACGAAATACTTGAAAGCAAAGTTTGAAAATTTAGTGGACACAGATCGAATTTATGATTTTTGCATTCAAATAATGGTAGTGAAAGTGAAACTGCGAAAATCCAATGTGGTTTTATTGTTGATGATCGTCTTTGTGTGCTTCATTTATTATTACTGGCGTCAAACTAGTTCATTGAATGGAATCGTTGCATATCGAATGCTAAATAAAAATCGTAACCAGACACTGGCAAATAATCAAATTCTAATCTACAACAAATACTACAACATTGGTTGGAAAGATCTGTTTACGGGCGAACCACTTTTTCGAGATAATCGATGCATCTACACAACCGATCCCGACGACCTGATGACATCGGAATGGGTACTGATTCACCATCGTGATATAAGGAAATTCAGCGATCTGCCACAACAGAAATTTTTAGGCCAAAAATGGATTTTGTACAACATTGAATCACCGATGGGCAACCGGCGCTGGGACGATATGAAATTGTTTCGTAATATCGCTCCACATTTTGATATAACAATGAACTACCGGCTGGATTCGGACATTCCGATTCCGTACGGAATGATAGCAAAGAATGCAAATGAAACGATTGCCAGTTTTGAAATTGATTTTCAACGAAAAACAAAGCAAATTGCATGGTTCGTCTCGAATTGCGAATCGTTTTCAAGGCGAGAGGAAATTGTCGAAAAATTAGGTCGACACATCCCAATCGACATCTATGGAAAGTGTGGTACGTTGATTTGTCCAACTGGAGGTGATCATTTTTTCAAAAATGAGGCTTGCTATCAAATGCTGTCGAAAGATTACAAATTTTATCTGTCGTTTGAAAATTCCTTGTGCATCGATTACGTTACCGAAAAGTTGTTCAACATTTTAAACTACGACATCATACCGATTGTGTACGGCGGTGTGAACTACTCTCATATTCTACCAGCAAACTCATACATCGATGTGAGGAACTTCTCATCTTCTGTGGAATTGGCCAGTTATTTGAATTATGTCGGCAATAACGAGGCTGTCTACAGATCGTATTTTGATTGGAGAAAAGACTACCACGTACAGTCCGACTTTCCAAACACTCTCTGTGATTCCATATTGGATGGTAACTTTCCTCACAGTAATAGAGACATTTTCAAGTGGTGGTTAGACGACACGTGCGAAGATTTAACTAACTGTTGCTGGACTGAATAATACTAAAAGTTTCAGCGTTTGCATAGCTTTAAAGGTTGTATGGTAAGAGCGGTCTGAGAACCGTTTTTCGTGATTGAGAATGTGAGGATGGCGTGACTGCCATTTCATAAAAATGTAACAAAAACCACAAAATCAAATAACAATTCAATGGAACAACGAATGTCTGGTGTGACTTTTACATTAAAGTATTTCAGAACGAAAAAAAAATCGTCACTTCGCAAACGCAATAATTAGTCTTTGTGTTAAATTACAGGTGAATATATGGAATGTTTTGTACTGACTAATCTAATGCATCGATTTTATTGCTATCGATCTGACAACCTGTTCGTTTTCTGCTACATATAAATGTATAGAGATAAAAACATTATTGCGAAACTCCGTCTGTTTTAAATACCATTTTCAAGGAATAATATCGCCAACGCCATGTTCTTCATAAAGGTGGATAAAGCCATTGAATGATAATATTTGTCGCTCTTTCTAATGTCGAAAATTTTAATAACAATCTTATCTCACTATTTCCGATGAATTTTGACCGATTCTGTACGTTACCTTCAGACGTGTTTCTAAACGAAATTTCATTCGTGGTCTGGCGTAAAGTTTAAGCATTAGAAAGACACCAAATTAATATGCATAAGTCACGATAGGCACTGTTGGTAATAGATTGCTTGCATTGATGTCGGTGAAACGTGAATGCCAGTTTACTAAATATGTGCTGCAACTTGTGTAATTTATTGAAAAAGTGAAATATTTCTAACGTTGTTGTGGCATCTATAGGCTAGGCAGGGCCTATTTTTCGTTATTTAACTCCGTAAAATTGTGTTAAGATTTTTACGGAATTAAATTAATCAAATTTAAAAGTTGCCTAAAAATTCTCAATATTCATTTTAAAGAATTTCACGGAATTAAATTACCAAAAATAGGCTGTAGGTGAATCTTTAAGGAAACGTTTTTCTGATTCCACTCATTTGGTGTGCTATTTCAGAGGATAAATGAAAGAAATCGGGGAATACAAGGAGAACAGCTTATTCTTAGATACAGAAAGTGTGTTTTTTACATGTCTATTCATGGAATAGAAACTTCGTTCAACAAAATCAACCAAATCTTTTAGTTTCAGCATTTTGACATTAATTTCGTACCGAGTCAGCGAGACACATCTAACGGAAACGCAGAATACGGAAACCTAATGTAATTCACACAAAAATTAACGACAAAAAAATTCAGGTCAGAAAACGTTGCATATTTCCAGTTTTGCGAATCCATCAACATTACTCAAAAAAGCATGTTGTCTTTTCCATCTGCTGAAGAGCAAATTTTAAGGACCATCAAAAAACACTTTGTAAAGCTTGCGTAAAGTGTTTTAGCAGGAAATATTTTCCAATTTTTTCCTATATTTTTCCAATTCTAGGAAAATGTGGAAAAATTCAAGAAAATATGAAAAAATGTTTTCCCAAAATTAATCAGTCTTTTTATGAAAGGAAATTGGAGTTGAAAAGTAGAAGAAAAACCTAAAACGTTTTAACAAAAAAGCAATTTGAACATGTTCCAAAATTCTTCAGGAAATTCTGTGAAATTCTCTGCAACATTTACAATATAATCTAAAACCTCTCGCCTCAGTATTTTTATTATTTTTATTATTAATACTGCTCAGCGAGCCACACTTTTCACTACATGAAAATTACTGAAAAATTCTTTTTGATGAATGCGAGTCGCTATAATCAGAGCTATTTCCAAAGGGTATTCGTACGATATACGTTGTTTCTTCTCGGAATCGTATAAAAATTTTAAACCAAATTAAAATTTGCCCAAAAAATTTGCGTACACGCCCCTGTTATACAAATGAAGCAGCCGGAATAAGAGCTTAACATTTAATTAGCCAAATTAAAATTCATTTTATCGACCGAAATTTTCAAAATAAATTTATTGGCAACGAAAATCAAACACTCGCAACGGACCAAAGTTTTAACATAACAAATCACCGAGAAAATTGGTTTTGTTTGTCCCAATTTCTGTCGATGAAATAAACACATTTTCCGAAAAGAAGATAAAGTTACAATACCAACAGGTGCGAAAGTTTCCAATTAATTGAAATTCAATCAAGGTATACATTCAGTGGAATGGTGCTGGATGAATTTTATCGAGTCTGCAGCTATATATAAAATGTAACTGGAGTGTCGTATGGCAATTATTTACACTCTCAACCCGTTTTTATTTATAGAGGATGTGAGGGTCTTGATTTCTATTTATTATGTTTAAATTTCTTCTTATTTACTGTTTCTTAGAGTTAAAAGATTGCAGAGCACTTACCTTGTGTGATTAAGAATCTAATCTCATAGTCGAGCTCATTGTTCAACAATTTTATTCAAAATCTCTACCATCACTTGAATTGTAAAACGCCTTCCACATATTAGAATCCATACAAAATTTCACACTGTCTTCAGTTCACCATTGTGCGTGTTAACATTCCAGCCGAACAAACGAATTTTTCTCGCATTTTTCTTCTCTCAGCGAACGGATTATTTATTATTTACCATTTGGTTTAAGTGAAATGTAAATTAGTCTTAACACTAAAACTTTCGCACAACGTATACGCTTCTGGAGCTACAGCCAAAAATTTTTGCACTACACCGTACACGGGTTCGATGAGCTGTGCACAAGTTGCGTTTGCTCACTTGTGTAACACCTGTTTGTAGTCTGCTGATAAGAAAAAGTTTAAGATGCTTGTTTAATGAGACGATGGATCTCTTCTCTTCTCTCCTCTCGTGGTACAATATACGTTTTCGGTTCATTCCCAATTGAATGAACATTTAGGCTGTCATCACGGGAACACGTTTGCGCAATGAGAATTTGAACAACATCCGTGGACCAGCCGAACAATTTTAGATGGTATACAGGGCGTTGATTATATTCTATATTTACATTACTGTAGCTATATCGTTTCGTCTATCCATGTGTACTGTGTACTTGATATTAAACGGTGAGCGCCACCAAATTAAAGTCTTGACCCTACCCCACAAAAAGTCTTCAATGTAAATTGAGGATGTCACTGTTGTGCTGTCGTTTAAATGTTCTTCAAATCTGGATTCTGTAAATTTTTGTTCCGGGTTGCAAACACTTCTGAATTGTGCTGGCCGAACTTTTTGAAACTTGAGACAACTTAACGTCCACCCTGCATTTTTCCCCCCAAACCAATCAATTCTGGTAGGTATACTCTTGACATAAAATGTTTTCCATTTATTTCGAATTTCAGTAGCTCGTATATGGTTTACCCATGTAGAGTTTCGTCATTGTCTGTGACTGAAAATACGTACATAGCATGTATCACTTCCACTGACGCAATATATAGTAAAATTCCTTTATCGGGTAGCTCCGTATACGTTATAAACTTAATGAGCCTTTTTTTATTGTTTAATGTGTAGTTTTTACAACAAATAGCTGCACTAACTTTACCCATTTTCAACGATTCATAAAATCGAGAAAAAGCTAAAATTCATCCATAAAAAAGGCATTAATTATTCATAAGTCTTTCTAGCTATAATGAAATTATTCTACCGTTAAGTATTTATAATTTATGAATAATCGTATAACCACCCAGACGTCATTGTCTTCGCTTCCTCCTTCCTTTAAAAATGAAAAATCTATTTGGTCGTTCTCGTTCATTCTACTTTGCCGCCTTTATGTGATTTATGAAAAAGCACACAGTTCAGCATCCCACCAGAAAAAAAAATGTTTCCTTTAAAATAAACCATCCGTTTAACCATTGTAAACTATTTCCTAACTCAATGTTGATACATTTTCTGCACAATGTCGGTTAGGTAAGGCGTCATTTGTTATTTTGTATATACATTTTATATCCGTTCACAAAAACCACCAAATGGGGTGAGCGAAAAGTGATGCACTGTTTACCGGAGTGGATAATGATTTAACTGAAAAGTGTTAGCTTTAATTATACATTTAGCGTACCTCACCATTAACGAGGTTTAATAAAATTAAGCATTCACTGCTCTTTTATGTATACACCATTGTTCTAGTTAACCGTTCACAGGCGGCAAACATATCGCCAGTAGTTTTATCGAATTTATTATACTTCGTTTGATCAATGTATTTTCACTAAATTGATCCAAAATCTGTTACTTCACAGTTTTCAGTGCGTATATTCGCGAAAATATTTTTACGAATTTTCTCAAATTTTCACGAATTTCTCAAATTTTCATGAATTTTCCCAAAAAAAAAAATTGGGAAAATTTGAGAAAATCGTGAAAATTAGAGAAAGTTCGTGAAAATATTTTCTCGAATATAGGCACTGCTAGTTTCAACATGAAGTTTGTTACATAAGACCCTACATATGAGATATTAGACTGGCAAAATGACTCAACAAACAAAGCCAAGGTGTGCTGGAACGAATTTACACAAACTTTTCGTTTATGAGGCACCGGTACTTAGCTAAAATTGTAGTCTACGCCTGAGCTCCTGCTGAGACTAGAGATAATATCACTGAAAAAACGATTACCTTTCGAATGACACAAATATTGTTGTGCTAGGCCAAAGTGATTTTTGAATATCGAAGACGTTGTTGGCACTAGGTGTGAAAAACGAAGCAAATGTTTTCATAATTGCCAAAGCTTTTTGTTTCTTTATCCATCTGTGATAGGAAATGACCAGTGGAGTAATTCGATGCTATTTGGCAAAAGTCTCATTTTCTAGACAACAAGTGCAGATGACACTTTTCGAAAGTAAGTCTTATCGTAAAGCGAAACCAAATCTGCAAAACTATTGAAAGTTTAGCAGAAAAAATTGTCCTTGGTTCAAATCATTTGGGTTTAATGCCTGCCTGACCGACTAGGTCACATATATTATCAAAAAATTTAACAACGATGACTTACAATTATTAAACGTAAAGCTTGTGCAGAATCAGCAACAGCTGAACATCTCCAGTTGGTCAACAAAGACATTACCGTTGTATCGAAAACAATTCAAAGGCAAGCTACATACAGTGCAGCAATGTCAGTGCAGACAAACGTTAACGTCATCTATGTGCGCACTTAACACGTATGACTGTCGTAAACTCGTTGTTTAGAATGTGTTTTGATTGTATATTATACAAGTAGAGTATGTTTGTTGATCAGCTGGTGAAGTTCAGCTGTTGCTGATTCTGTACAAGCTCCGCGTTTAATAATTGCAATACTATCAGATTTATCAGTCTGGGACAATAAACAGAGATCTCGAAACACAACTCTATTGATCCTTTGTTTCCTCCCCAGTCATCATGTAAATCATGGTAGTCTTCCTGTTGCCGCTATCAACCTGTCTAGAACGTCAGATCCCATTGCACCAATTTCTGAAGAAACCGCCTTCACAGTATGCTGCGTCTTTATCCGTTGTCAATTTCCTTATTACTTTTGAATAAACAAAGGAATGAGCGGGTCCATTTTTGGAACAAAGGATTTTTATCCAGGTTCCTATCAAACTGTTTCAGTCTGACCCCGCTCATCGCCTTATTATCTATCTATCTATCTATGCTTCGTCTTAGTTGAAGACTTAGTTGAAATTTAGGGTAATCGCATATTAAATGCACGCCCACTTCTTCTTCCAAATCAAGGAAGCATAACATCTCGACGTTTCCAAACTACTATTTGATTTCACGGATGCTTTTAAGTTTTGTGTTTTACGTTAGCCAATTATTATTATAAGGGAAGAAATATTCTAGTTTTGGAGTACTAATTTTTACGTTTAGTCCCCCTTCATTCACTTCGTTTAAGAAAGTCGATCGATCAAATTACTAAGATTTTTGCGTCACCAGATATTTCGTACCGTATCTCGTATCAAAATATTTCATCGTAAAATGAGTTTGAGTTGATTCACACAAAAACCGTCAGCCGAAACTTATTGTAACAATATAATAGAGAAATGTTTGGGTCAAGTATATGTTATTTTTCTAAAAGCTCGAATACAATAATAAATTGTATCCTTCAACCACATCACCCACCTCTCTCCCATCGCCCACCGTTAGCTCAAAAAGTGATACTCGACAAGTCTACTATTTTCTTGAATAAATGGCAACAACAACTCAACAATGGAATTGGTTTTTTGTTTGCTTAGATGTGGATTATATGCTGTGGAAACATAAAAACAGGAAAATTATTATAATCAATAAGACAGTGATTCAGCAACTCATGTGCATTATAACGAAGAGTCGATTGATTTCGTAAATATTTACCATAAGCTTAATGTCATATTTTTGTAATAACAATGAAGTCTGTAACTTTTATGCCAATCGAAATAAAATGAAGTGATTGATTCATATGCATAATAACGTATACATTTCAAATATCCATTACCGATTTGATGGATAAATGGATGGGATATACACGTACAGAGAGCTCTTTATGTTACACTGATGGCTGTTGGCCCTGGGTAGAACAAAGCTCTGTCACTCAACTCATTTAAATTTTGGATTTTTATAAGCTTACGATAAGGGTGGATCGCATTGTTCAATGACATATTCATTTTGTTCAATTATTTTCAGATGCCCTTAACGACTGGGTATCACTGCCTCAAATTTTTACAACCATAGATCATCTTCAAGTCACGGTACTTACGGTTCCATACCTTACTTAAGTTTCGTTAAATATTTCGTTCATTCAATTTGTATGAATTTTTTTTAACGTAGATGACATTTCAAACGTCGTTGAAGATGATTTCTATGTATAAATGGCACTTCGCTCATATGACATATCAAAGAACTTAAATAACTGATAGAATGAGGTTATTGACCATTGCGAGATCGACAACGTCTCGCCAAATGTCAAAAATGACTCTAGGTGTTGATCTCGCATATTTTACGGCCAATAACAAGTGCAGTCTGGACCACCAGCTTAACGTGACTTCCACGCCTCGAAGTATACATATACTCAATGGTTGAAGTTAAGTGTTAACTGGTTTCTCGCCTTAAGAGCGCTCACCTCTTGGCAATTTTCTAGCCTACATTTGTGCGCAAAAATATTCGTTTTTTGATGATTTCTCTGAACCAAAATCTTTTTCGTTGATAACTTTGCCTACCCACTTGGAGAAACCTTTGCAAAACACATAAATTTACACATTTGCAAAGGTTTCTCCAAGTGGAATAAGTTATCATCCACAAATCAAATTTTCCTTTCAAAGTACCACATTTTTGCATGCTTTAATGGTTTTACTTTTTCAAAAAAAGTTTTTGGTTCAGAGAAATCATCAAAAAACGAATATTTTTGCGCACAAATGTAGGCTAGAAAATTGCCAAGGGGTGAGCGCTCTTAATGTAGGCTAGACATATTCAGTGTTTACACTCACCAAACACCGTGCAACTAATTATGAAGCTTCGGAGAATGATGTTGGAAGTCCGACCATTCTTTTTAAAAGGTGTAAACTGGTGCTATTTTTGCGAAAATATTTTCCCAAATTTTTCTATATTTTTGCTGATTTTTCGGGTAAATTGAGGAAAGCTAAGGAAAATATGGGAAATATGAGTAAAATATGGGGGATGGGAAAATTTATGAAAGTGACCTCCCAAAAACGGTCCCTGGGTTTAAATAAGATGCCTCTAACATTCGACTCGTTTTAGTAAATATTTTTGTATATTTGTACCAACTACTTTCACGGTTTGTCCTAACACACGCTACACTCAATTAGGTCACATTACATTACATTAGGTTACAAAATTTGCCACTCCACACCACTTTTCAATAAATTCAATCACATCGGGTATATTGGAATGTGGTTCCATTTTAGCAGCCACTGATATTTTACTCCAAGCGTCCCGATTCGCTTGACGCTGCGATCTTTGGAATATAATCGGTTGCTTACCAACTACTGGATACCCGGTTATGACACATGGTTGGTCGGACATACCCAGACTGGATTCGAACAAATTTCTCTCGTCAATTGGTAGTACCTGGAAATATTTTCAGATGAAGACTCCTTGACTAGGGACACGTTCGTTGAATCGTCACAGATCAATTTGTTTATTCATGTGGTCTCTTACCTGATCGACTCTTTGATCCATGCTTACAGACAGGACCCATTCTCGTACTTCTTCATGTAAGCCAAGATCGTCCTTCAAATGCAATTCCGACGGTATTGGAACCGAACTCGGAAAATCCGTTGCTGTTAGATTCAGATGATCGACTAAAACATCCGAACCATCAATAGCTTCACTAACGTCCAAATAATGATTTAAAATGACAAACGCTTCCGATTCTCGACCAACTGAGCGAAGATCCATTCCAGCTTCATAGAATCCTTTATCGACCGGAATGATTTCGGTGTATCGAAGCAAAGCAACGGAAATTTTAACTGCCAGCACTTTCAGAGACGAGATTTCGCGACATGCTGCTCGTGTTACATAGTAGTGAGCAATCAATAGCAGTTCTTCGAAACGATCTAGGCCATCGATTACGGCATCGGACATTTTGATCGATTGAGTTAGGTTGAACAGAAACAATCGCAAGTCTTTCCAGACATTCATTCCGTCAGTTTCTCGGAGACCAATACACTCAACAGCGATTCGATTGTAAATATTGAAATTTTGGGGCAGAGGCGGTGCCCCGTATTTCATATATGCACTCAATGCTTCCACGCATTCATTCTCACGAATCAACTGAGTTGCATATTGGGCGAGGTATTTATGCATAACCACTGAACTATGTTGCTTCGCTTTCTCGATGCAACGTGTCCACTGTCCTTGTTCGGCTAACAGGTCTAACGCTCCAATGATATCAATATCGGCGAGTTGCTCGACGTTGTTTTCCATTCTCAATCGGGATTTCTGTTGAGTTTCGACATACGTCAACAGTTGTGGGTTTATTTCCTTAGCCAATCGTCTCGCTTTTCCCCAATTTTCCGATTGAATGAACACATCAACGGCTTCCTTCGGCATTTCGGCAGCCAAGTATAGTTGAGCAGCCGGACCGAATTGACTGAGCTCCACCAATCGGGGACCAAGCTCTCCAGCAACCTCAGTTGCATCGTCACCGTCCAAATTTTGATTGCAAATTTCAGCAGCTCGTATGAGCGCCTGTTCAACTGTGGTTGGGTCAGCATTGATAGAATTGATTTTGAGCAAACATAAAGCTGCCTTTTTGAACTCTTCGCTACGAATGAATTCCGAAGCGTGATGTAACAAGGCCCGTGAATCGTTACTTATCATCGCACTAGTTTTGCTGTTACGCGCTTGTAAACGTTGAATATCTGGTAGAGCCGCCGGGACATATTCTCGAGCAATGCGAATAGCTTCTGGCCACATTTCCGATTCTTTGTATTGTTGCAAAACAATGTCTGGACGTTCAGCACGGATTAACAGTGCTTCGTACTCTTGATAGTTCTGTGATTCTAAAGATTCTGCGGCCTGGCTAATCAGGATCTCATTAACTGCTTCCGGTAAGTACTTTTCAGCTACCCGAAGTGCTGATCTCCAATCTCTGCTGTGCGAGTACATGAGGATTGCCTCTTTTGGCTTGTTGGCCAAAAGAAATTCGGCTTCGGCTTCGAAAAACTGAAAAAATATTTTTAGCAAACAAAGATGCTATGGAATCCATCACAGCAAGACGACCTACCTTCCCTTCGTCTTCTAAATCCATAGCCATCCTTAAGTGAACATCATCACTGGAATGTCCTGTAACACGACACAAATCGAGTGCAAATTCAAATTGTTTAGCATCGCAAGCATATAGCAGAGCCGTTCTGATCAAATTCATTTTTGTAAGAAGACGAGCCGCACCTTCCAGCGGAAGTGAACGGGACCATATGTACGCTACTTGATTGGCTGCGTCTTCAGTTCCTTTTTGCAGGGCTGTACGATGTGCTTCCTCCCATTTTCCGATACTGCAATACATATGCACAACTGCCTTCCAATCGCCTGCTGCAATGTAGTGTCCCTCTGCCATTTTGTATTTTGATTTAGCCTCAAGTTGCTTCGCTATATGCAAGTGAGTAGAGTCCAAAAGGTCTTTGTGATATCGTTCCACCAATCGAATCATCGGGTCGTATTGCTCCAAGCGTTCGTACATTGAAATGGCTAGATCAGGCTCGTTGATAGCAATGAATACTCGTTCACAATCTCGATATTTTCCGTCCTGCTCCAATTTTGCAGCCATTTCGATAAACATGTCTCTTACAATGTCTGAACCGAGATACTGCTCCGCTATGACATACGCTCGTTCCCACTGCCCGCTTTGGTTTAGCATTTCCACTGCTTCTTTATACAATTCAGCCCGCACCAAAATATCTTCGGCACCTTTCTTATCGCCCAAAAGGTTCAAATGATCTGACAACTGCACTGCATATTTTCGGATTTCGATGGGGTCGTCAATAACTTTGGCAATCTGAAAAGGTTGACGTGGCTGCAGGCGGTGTTTTAGGATATAGCTACAATACCAAACCTGAACTGCTTTTCGCCATTGTTTCGCCCCGACAGCTGCTTCCAAAGCCTTTATAGTAGATCCAGCTTCTATATAATGACTAATTGATGCGTCCATTTGCCTTTTCGACACCAACCTTAAAGGAAAAATCGTTCGATTTATGGGAACGATTGAAAGTGATTCAAAAAACTAACCAGTCACCCCATTCCTCTTCAAGACTTGTAACTTCGTCCGGTGATACATTTCGTGCTAGCTCGATCGCTCTACTGTATGCACCACCTATAAAATTCTTCTCTTGAATATCGTTCTTGCTAATGAATTCCAACCCTTCATACTGACCTCGCCTGTACATTTCAATAGCAGCTTCAGGTTTTCTTAATTTATTGGACAGATCGCCAGCTAATTCATACAATTCGAATGCAATTAGTGACTTCGCAACCCGATTCATCAGATCGTTATCTTGTAATAACGATGGCCATTTCAATGCCAATCGGGCTGCTTTAACTGGCTTATTAGCCTTTAGATACAGAGTCATAGCCCGATCCGTGTCTCCACTTTCTTCCAAAGCATGACCGGCCAGTTCTTCTTGATTGGTACTGAGTAAAAATGACATTTGCTGTTCTCGAAGTGTATTCAAGCCATGGTATCCTCTACGTTCAGCCAATTTTATTGCATCGTCCCACAGTCGCAGTCGTGTGTACACTGGATTCGAAATTTGAAAGTGAAAAAATTTCCAATCCGTGAAAGAATAGGGAACACAAAAAAAGTTCTTCAACCTGATATGGCCGCATCAATGTTTCCTTGATCCAGGTAAATACGTTCGGCAGACCTAATGCGAGATTATCTTCAATCAGGACAAGTGCCTCAAAATATAGTTTACGTGAAAGAATTACTTGAGATCACAGTTTACCAATGCCATTCTTGCCCGAACTTCATTACCTTGTACACCCAATGGCATTTCTTCCCCATACTCCGCAGCTGCTTTTATTGTTTTACCTAAATAAAATGCCATCGATGCGTTACCTAAAGCAACGAAACATCGCTGGGCCACCTGACATTTGAAAGAAAAGTTTCAAAAATAAGATGTTCTTTGAACCGTTATCGTCTGCACGTACTCTCATATTTTGTTGATACAACGCAATCCTAGCCAAATTGTGCCACATTGCTTTCGCAGCAGATTTATCGTCGTGAGATTCAAGAAAAATTATCGCTTTTCCGAAATCGTTATCGTTTACCGCCGTTCCGAATTCAACGAGCCCCTGATCTAGTCGATACGAGTGTTCAGTCGGTCCTTCTTTCATTTTCACCTCAGTCGTTCCCTAACAAAAGATTATTTTTCGTACAATAAAAAACTGGGGTCACGGAGAACGTGATCTACCTCTTCGCGGACAACATGCGTCACATCACCACGAATCGAAACCATTGTGACGTGCTGTGGTACATCTATGTTGTACCATATTGCTAAATTGTAATCACTCTGGGCAACGACCACATCACCTTAGTAAATTAAAGAAATTTAGAATGGATAATTGACTCTGTAAGGAAAGTTTTCATTGTGTGGAACTCACTCTGGGGCACCCATTGCACAAACGAAACTTTATCCATCAAATTGTATTTCTTGGACGTAGCAATGTCGAACAGAATTAATCTCATTTTCTTGTCACGGAAAAGTATCTTATGGGCAGTTTCACTCAATTCCAACCAATCGATCTTCGATTCATGATTAATCTGAGCGATGATAGATTGTGAAATCAAATCAACTACGCTGATCGTTTTCATATCCATAAGATAGGCGAGCTTTTTGTTGTCCCTGATGTAAAATTTCTTGTACTTCAGTACGACAGTACGACCAGAATCTATTACTTCACCATATAAGCGTAATACATACCTCGTGTTGCCTCTTTCATTTATCCTCACAGAAATCACGTGAGGATTGACGAATTCCGTTCGAACCGAACCCAGGGTGCTGTTTTCCCCATACTCAACCAATGTTAGCTCACCAGCATTGAATATGAAACAGACATTGGGATTTTCGAAATAAAATTTCTCGTTGTGACCGGATGAGATCCAAGACAATTCGCTGGTTAAATTGCGTGTAAGATCGCATAGAATTAGTGAATCTTCTGTGTGTGCGACGAGGTAGTTGTCTTTTCCTACAAATTTCATTTTTCGATTTTCTTTCTCTTTCAACCAAAGATCGGCATTCAAATATTACCCATAAATCGAACATCGTCAATTTCGAGTCCCAATTGGGACTCAACCACGAGCACGGTGCTGTCAGACTCTTGAAGAGACTTCAGCAGAAGCTGTGAGTGCGTCACATAGGTTAATTCGAATTTGTCATGCCACACCGTTCGTTTTAATACTGATTCAAACAGCAGAACAGCTCCGCAAATGGAACCAACAACGAGTCTGAAATGCCACTCTCGCTCAAATTTTTCCATAAAACATTTTCCTGCAAAAGAGTAGTGTATACCTAGCCCCATCACTTCTCCACGTCATTGCGGACACAGAGTATAAGTTTTTGATTTCCTTTTTCGCCACATCGGTCCATGTTTTCTGTCGTGGACTCCACGTATAAATTCTGATTTGGTCGTAGTTTCCAATTGCTATGGATTGACCATTCGGACTGCATTCGGCTGAAGTGAATTCTTTTTCATTGTCGTCGTGAGAGTAATCAAAGACTCGAGATTGTTGACCCTTTAAGGGAATGTTGAAACAGTCAATGATGTCTCTCCAATATATGAGCAGAGTCACTGTCAGTAGAGTGTTACGAACCTGCACATTGTAGAATATAACTTTTCTATCACAGCCAGCAGCAACTATATCATTCTGAGCCCATGCCAAGGCCAACGGAGACGATGTATGGACGAACAAACGACCAGACGGGAATTTCGTTTCATCAACAATGAAAAATCGGATAACGGAACCATCTTCGTGGCCGGAAACAAATCCTGTTCCACGAACATTCGCGGCTAGCGATACAACCGTGTGTTCAGCGGCATATAAATTTTGAGATCGATTTGTCTTGCAATTCAGTGCACGCACTTTACCATCTTCTAATCCTACAATCGTTAATCAGTTTAAAGATTCCATTGGAAACATATCAACAGCGAAACACAAACCGATTATAATCGGACCCACAGACAGCCACACCATTACAGTTACAGCTGTCGGTTGTGGAAATTTGTTGCAAATAACTTTTTTTTCCTTCCATGTCGTGCCCAATTTGTATACGTAAACGATGTTATCACTTTGGGCGACTGTATTACGTAAAGTAAATCAGCAAAAATTCGATTGAATTGAGAAAACGAAAATTTACCCGCCAACGATGTAGAATCAGGACTGAAAACTAGTGCCCGAATAACGTACGACGTTTTACCCTCGACTGAACCGCTGGGTTTTGTTGAAAATTTATCCCTTTTTTCCCCATTTTCATCGAACAATATTATTGAACGATCAGCGGTGGCAACAGCCAACTTTTGATGATTCGGTGCCCATGTTAAACCACCAATGCGACTGAGTTGATTCTAAATTTAATGGATTCAAAGTTTCTGTACTATTTGTAATAAAGTATGAGTGCAGAGTAACGCACCTGTGCATCGAGAATTGTTTTCAAATATTTCAAATGCATTTTCAAAAAAGGAAATTTTGACACAAACTTCTTCAAATTTCACAGCAATGTGAAATCATCACAAGACTGAAGTCGAGGAAAACACTGTTGTCATGTTCGGTTGCCATGGTTAATTCAAACATTGTAGGTATGCTAACTAAAGTGGTAGGGTGTAGACGTAGACAGGTGTAGATGAATGAACAGAGGAAGTGAAGGACAGTGACAATAAGTAACAAAAGTTTAAATATATTCTCATTCAAACGTAAATTTTGTATATTGACAAGGCACTTGAAGCAAAAGTGCTTCAAGTGTTAGCTGCCAAATAGAGAACTATTTTGTATTAAAAATGTTTCCAGATTTTTTTACAGTGTAAAAATGTGTTTGATACACTGTCCAGTTTCAGTACTCTAATTAGAGTACCACTCATGCTTGAAGTGCGTTGAAACTAACAAATATACACCCACAGTTTTTCGCAAGGGTCCTCTCAATAGAACAAACCTCCATGAAATCGAGGTACGTCCTTGGTTATTCGTGTGACAAAATCACATATGAATGCTTCTGATGTTATTGAAAGAAATTGGAGGGCACATAAATAATCTGTTACTTCTTTTGTTTTAAGTATCACTCAATGTTTGATATGAAATCGTTCGCAGTTAATAGTCAGGTTTCACATTCTAGATATGTATTCTGAAATCTAATTGTTAGAACAATGAAATATAGGAGAAATCGAATCATTTTCGTTGTGGTGTTGTTGATTCGTGTGGCAAAATAACAGCATTGAGAAAATTCGTTTTTCACTGACAAATGATTCGGATCTCGTTCTCTTATTTCTTCTTTATTTGGTTAACAAGATAAAGATGAAAAAAAAAATATTCGAGTATTTGAGTATAAAATCTGAAAGCGATACCTCGAGTGATATCATTTATTTTAGGGTTTTTGTTGGGATTTGGATTTTATTCAACTTTGTGGGAAGAAGTGGAAATATTGCTTAGTTGAAACCAACCACCCGTATTTATAACGGTAGCTATATTTTCACAACATCAAATCCGATTCAATTGATTCGTTTCACAAAACAATATTTGAGTGTATTCAGCCCGAGAGAAATTAATTAATTAATTAATTGATTAACCATCTGAACGCTGTTTAAATTGGGTAAGCATAGCATCAGCAAAATATAGCATACGATGGTATACCAATACTGTGGAATTGCGGCCAAACCACGGTTCGTAGCATCCATTCTTCGTGCTTCTTTGAAGATTTTTATCTTGACTTGTTTGATTACATCCTTCACCTTCGCTAACCAATTCACGCCGTCAGTGTGCCTAAAATTTGAATTTTGAGTGAACGATTCGATGAAAAAGTGAACCAAAAAATACATTTCAACGCTTCCTTGTATGAACATGACGCTACGTTAGAAAAACCTACGCACTTACCATTTTGAATTTCGACCGCACTAACGGCGTGAATAGGGACCGAGTAAAAAGTGATGAATCTTTGAGAAGTGACTTTAGTTCTTAACTGAAATTACTGAGTGGTGTATGGAGTCTTGTTCTTTGTTTAAAACAAAATCTTCTTGCCAATGTTATCTTAACATGGGACTCGTCCCGCTAGCTAGCAAACTAGACTCTGTGAATTTAATGTATATTTGAACCCGACCATAGCCACCTAAGCACAGTGTTAGAATATTGCTTATTTCAGAGTAATAAATTATGACAGTGTACCATGAAAGTTTTCATCTTTACACTGTTTCAAGGTCATGTTAGTGTTATTTTGCCTCTAATTGGCAAAAGTACTATTCTACCAATATCCTAGGTACTTTGCCCTTGCACTATTGGTCGTAAGTGTATTGAGAGTTGATAGATCATCTTCAAGTTACGATACTTTCAGACGTAACATCACCTTAGTTTCGTTATAGGTTTCGTTCAATCATTCACTTGAATGAATCCTACGTCCTTGAATATGATCTATAGTCAAATGAAGTTTTTGTTTGAAAAAATGTCTTGACGAAGGTTTCGGAACTGATTTAAAGAAATTAGATTGAATTCCTAAAATTGTCGCACTTCTTGGAATTCACCACGGAAGAGTAAATTAAAACAGGGAGGGAGGCAGGAGCAACTCATTTTTGTAAAGTCAAACAAGGGACCAATAACACTGTATGAAAATGAACTCAAATGAACACTGACATTAATTGAATTAATGTTATTTGCAAATGATAAGGCTACTAGATAATTCACGTCCCTACTCAAATCAAGCACTTCTGCCTGGTTTAGTTTACTCTGCCCTGAATGCACGATTCACAACTGAGGACCGAATTTCTGGATTTTGTAACAAAACGGTAAAGCGAATGATTCACTTGCAGGTGGCTACATTTCTTGTGGAATGATGGTAGAGAAAAATGTGTGTTAAAACGAATGAGGTAACAGATTTTGGGTTATAGCATTTAGTGATATACTTGCCGTCTGTGAACGATAAACGATATCGAAAATGATCTACATATGTTGACTTAGTGTTGACAAAATCAACCATAGGGAAGACTTTAAGAAGGTTTCTTTTGAAAAACAGCCTACGAAAATCGGTCGCATCAAATTGGTAAGCTTTTTTGGTATATATCGATAGGTCTTGATGCGTAGACTCTAAAAACACCCTTGAGAAAATTCCAAAGTTCATGTGAGCTTTTGGAAAAATTCCCGAAAGTCAAGAAAGCTGAGGTCATGCAGAGTTGAGCTGAGATGAGTCATAAGATCTCAGTCATCTCAGTCATCTCAAGTCATAAGATTTCCTAAACGTTCGACCTCTCTATCGCTGTATCTCTCGTGCAAAAGATCAGACCAATACGTACCTTTACAGTGATCTAAACACCAGCCAATACTCCTGTCGAACACAATCTTCTCGTGAAGCAAATAGCAGACAAACAAGCGATTTTATATCAGTCCTCATTTATTCAAAAGTTCGATAAAGAGCATAGGAAATTTGTACACTTAAAACTTATGAGACCCACACAATCGTTATGTTCACGTAACGAGTCGCAAATGGATAACTCTGTTTCCAATTCTCTCTCTTTGATGACGATCAATTGCTTTCGACGCATCCATTGGTGTTAAGAATCTGACTCTTGCCTCGCCCGTCAGACTACCATCGTCGTTGTACCGCCGAATGATGTCATTCGGTGTTAGATTGTATTCACCGAAAAAGTCGGCAATATCACGAGGCGTAGCCGCGAACGGAACATTACTTAAACCGACAATGCATCCCTCCAAGTTTCGTTGGTTATTGTTGTTGTTACTGTTGTTGTTACTGTTGTTGCTGCTGTTGCTGTTATTATTACTATTGTTATTTCGATTGTAGTTATTACCACGCATGCCACGACTATCTGATCCTCCTCCTCCTCCTCGACCACCGCGGAAATTATTGTTACCCATGTTCATCATGTTTCCAGCTCGATCACCAATATTACCGCCGCGTGCATACGGAGAATTATTGTACATCATTCGCGGGTCGTCTCTAGAAAACTGACTTCCACCACCACTGTTATCATCATCACCGTTTTGATCATTGTCACCATCACGCTCAGCATTTTGGCCATCCATGTCCATTTCATTGTCATTTTTGTCGTTCTGCTCGGACCGAGTTTCAGACGCAAGTTCATCGGTTGCATTTCCTTTGCTATTGATATCATTGGCAATATCGTTCATGTTAATCTTCTCGTCACCGCCATCGCTCAAACTGAATCCAAGCAATTTCTCAGCTTCTGCTTCTTCAGCCAATGTAACCCGAATGACGCGCGATCGAAATCGAAAACGATTTTTGATCAGAGCTCTTGTCGCATCATCCGCACTTCTGAATTTCACGTAGCAATCGCCGCACGGTTGGCCACGAGCATTTTTAACGAAAAACACTCCTTCCGGTGGTGGTCCGATGTCGGCGAAGAAGCCCACAATATCACCTTCGGTCGTGTTGTATTCGACATTTCCTATGAATATCACTTTGGTGTTGGTGTTATTGGTAAGATTTGGCAATGGTAACGAAGAGTTTCTTTGGAGTCGCGGATCGATGCGACCTTGCTGATTAAATGGATTGAATGCCTTCGACTGTTGATTGGGTGACAATTGCGAGTCGGGTGACTGTGAATTATTTTGATCAAACTGTCGTCGGAGTCGCGGATCGGCGGGAACAGGCTGTTGATTTGCCATAAACGGTGGATCGAACGTTAAGTTGAACAAACTCGGTATCTGTGATTTATTATCGGATGCGGATGGTTGCTGTTGCGTGTGTTGTTGGACGAATTTCCGGTTTCGAATACTTCTCCCGAATTGATCCACTTCGTTATCACCTTCTGGTGAATTCTGACGTGGATCATCTCGGCCGGATTTGGTTGGCTCGTCGGCTGTATTAACCTGAAAAGACAGAGAGAAAATTAATTTAAAAAATCCTTTTGATTTGCTGTGTGCAATAAATTTACCTCTGGTTTGCCACACGCGTCGCCAATGCCGTCATATTCTTGTTTCGCCCTCTCGTACGTCTCGTCGGAGCATGGCGATACGAAGACAGTCTTGAAATCAATGCGATGCAAATGTGTCTGTTTCAAGGCCGCCTCAGCGTCAGTCTGATTGTGAAATTTGACATAGGCCAGGAATGCTTTGTTCACCTTCGTAAGCATGATGTCCATGAGGGTAAAATCGGAAAACATTTTGATGATATCCTGTTCCTTAGCAAACGGTGGCAAATCTTCAATCAATAACGTCAGACCAACGGGCAATGCTTCACCGTCGTTCGAATCACTGATCAACATTACATCGTCATCGTCTCCGTGACGATCTCGACTGTCATTGGCCTGGTTTCCTCGGCCATCGGTATCATCATTGAATCGACTTCCTCGACTTTGGAATCCTCGATCGTAATAATCTCGATTATTTCGTCTGTGGCCGCCACCGTCTCTGTTATTCTCTTCCGACCCACCTCGATCTCCACTGTAATTTCGATCGTCATACCTACTACCAAATCGACTGGCGTTCTTGCGTGGCGGCTGAAACGAATCTACTTCGTTTTCATATTCGCCGTCAGTAATTGATGTGATTCGAACGGTGTTGCCGTTCAACAGTTTGCCATCCAAAGCCAGAGCGTCCCTAGCAATATCTGGCCGAGCGAATCGGATGACCACATCGTTTGTTCGCTTACCATTTTCGTCATTCAACAGTTTGATGCCATCGTTGGGTATTTGCAAGCCATAAAAGAACTTACGGATAGCTGCATAGTGTGTACGATTGTTCATATTGGTTATTCGAATGCAGCTTCCAATGCTCATCGAATTATTGGAAAATGGTACCAGTGCCATTGTCGGATCAAAATCGTTCATGCCTTTTGTAGGGAAATCGTTACGCGGCTGAGTATTGAAATTGTTGAACGGTACATTCGATCCATCATTTAGTACATTGTTGAAGTTGTTATTAGGGGCGCCACCATCCGAATAATTGAATGGTTTGTGTTGGTCGATGGCATTCATTGGCGTATTTACATTATTCTCAATCGAACTGTTCAAATTTGAATTGCTTTCATCGACACTTTTATTCCGGTCCAAAGACGATCTCACATCTTTGTCGTAAGAGCGTCCCTTTCGGCCACTATCCCGACTGTTGCGTTCTCTTTCACGACTACGACTTCGCCGATCTGAACTAGGACTTCTACGACTACGACGTCTACGCTCGCGACTACGAGATCTATCTCTGTAACGACGACTGCGCTCTCTAGACCTTGAACGCCTTCTGTCACGACGATCACGAGACCGTGAGCGAGAGCGTGAATTCCTACTTCTTTTCGAATCGTTTCCCTGCAAGTTCTTGCCACTATCCATTGAATTCTCGCCGTATTGATGACCCATGGAATTGTACTGATTCATTGTTTTGTACGAGTCGTGGCGTACAGATGTCGACGTTAAAACTGGCATATTTTGCTGTTGGCGAATCAACTGAATTTGGTGTTGCTGAAGCATCTGTTGTGCTAGGATACCAGACAGCGAACTGGATGTAATGACTGGAGGTTGTGGCTTAGCTGTTACTAGTTGCGGATCCATAAGACCAACAACAGCATTGGCCCCATTTAGCAATGACGGTTGTGTCTGTATCGTAGGTATGGTAATTTGCGGTGCCATCACCGGCAGAGACGGTGTTGGTGTGATGGTAGGCTGTTGGGCTGAAAAATTCATGAAAGACATGGTTTGCTGCCTTGCTGTTTCGATGACTTTTTGCATTTCAGCTCTCGACGATAATAGCAGATGAACTTGAGTTTCCTTGAGTTTAGATCCATTCAGCATCATCGCCTGACGAGCATCTTCATCGGTGCTGTAAATAAGGAAGAATAATTTAATTATCGTACGTGTGGATTATTTGTAATGTGTTAAAGTCTACGCACTGCATAATCTACTTCCGGAGTTAAATGAACCTGGCTTTGACATATTCTCTTCTCATATGAGAAAGCTAATGTACGGGATGATGTAGCACATAGATCTTCAACAGTATTGATAGAAGGAATGTATAGTAAATATAGTTTTGAAGACCAATAATTTAAAACAAATTCTTCTGCTAAAAATTGATCAATCTTATGATAACATGCTTCGTTTTACAAGGTTTCAACGCTCTGAGATTCTTAGCAGGTTAAATATTAGAGACTGAGACAGTATCTAACTGCCCATGAAAAGAGTCTTTCGAGCTGTGTGTGTACAATTTTTTTTTTGGGTCGACTAAAAATTTTAAAGGGTGGCTTGGGAGATTTTTTTCGCGAATTCGGGTCACTTTCGTTTGAGTATAATCATCTATACTTTGTGTTTCGAGACACTTTTCGGCAGCTCTTTTCGTTTACAATTATCGAGGTAGCTCTCTAAAGGCTCTCATACCCGATGTTCAAGCGCTACTGCTAATTGTTCCAAACTGATTTCATAGAAATGACTAATAATCGATGATGTTCTGCTAACTCTTCCCTTACATAGCGCAATTCGCCCCAAACACTGATTAAATTGTTACATTATAATTAAATAATTATTTAATGGAAAAATGAGGGAAATGGAGGTTCTTGTGCAAAATAAAATACGTCTGTTGCACCCTAAAAGACAGTCAACGAACAATTGAATATTTTATTTGATAAATAACTGTCTATGTCAACCAACTTATACGTTAAAGATGGTACGTCGGCTATGTATTTGAGCCAATGTTACTTTTTAAAACATTTCCACAAGTAAATTCTTCACACATTGAGTCTATTGAGAAGCTTATAGTTTGACGAATGATTAAATTTCTATTTCTAACGACTTGCAGCCATCGTTTCTAATAAAATTTTAATTTTTGACTAACTAATACTTCATATAACATTCAATACGTTTAAACCCCAGAATAATCTTATTTATGATGCGAATCGGCGAACCAACGTGTAACATGTGTAATTAGCATGCATGCCATTTACATGTTTAAATACAGCGGCAGATATATTTAACAGTCGAACCCTAATATACGGTCGTAATAAGACATTACCACGTCTAGTATGTTCTGTGAGGATTTTTAGACCCGTACGAAGTACTGGGGTCTTATAGGTTTACGCATACGTTTGTAACACGTCGAATTGGACTCCCTGAGTAAGGGGAAACCTATTGTGGTTGTCCAGAGATGCCAAATCAGCAAGAAAAAAAATGTCCGTCTGTCCGTCCGTCCGTCCGTCTGTCTGTCTGCACGATAACTTGAGTAAAACGCATCCGATTTTGAAAATTCTTTTTTTTCCCCGTTTGGTAATGTCAAAAGACAGGCTAAGTTCGAAGATGAGTGATTTTGGATCGACCCCTCCTGAGCTGGGGCCCAATAAGTGCTTTACGGTTTTTCGAAGATATCTCCGGACATTTAAACGCTATACTCGTAAATGATACATCGAATGAAAGATATTTACAATACCGATGGACAAAAAAAAAGTTTATGGAAATCGGATGACCGACTTGTGAGTTAGACCCCTTGGTGTGAAACAGGCACAGGGCGGCAAGCAGTTTTTGCTTGTAGGTCGGCCAAATTTGAACATATTTCGTTCGTTTTAGCTTTATTAGATAGGTATTGACCGCACCAATCAGGGAAAAAAAAGTTTATGAAATTATGTTCTCCGGAGCGTGAGCTAGGTCTCTTGGAGTGAGCTCTTATCTGGCTACTCGGCCGTACAGTGAACGTGGAGTATTTTGTCAATATCTCGAGTAAATTTTGACCGAATTTCATGAATTTTTTTTTGTTTGAAAGGTATTAACGAATGTAAAGCGTCGGTACTATTTTCGGTTTCCTAACAAAATGGCTGCCGGCGGCCATATTGGATTTTATTAAAAGTGATATAAAGTGGGAAAAATGATGCTTAGAGAGTTTCTGTTAACATGGAAATAATGTGTTAAGTGTGAGGGGTTTCAGGGATTCCATATATGGACATCTATATATACCTATATACAGCTATATTGAGCTATATACAGGCATATAGAGCTATATAATAGCATATTCCTCTGTGAAATGTTTATTTACAGTGAAATATAGGTAAATATAGCGGTATATAGCTGTTTAAATAGGAATTTATGAAATTTGACTTCGTACGGGGCTGTCTATATTGCCTCCGGCAATTTAATTGTATATGATAACAAGGCAAAGAGTGGATAACGTAAGTGATTTTAAAGGGCGAATATCTTTTCAGTAGAGAAGACTATGAAGTAAGAGAAATAAAGAGTTTCACATTAAAGGCTTTTGATACGAATAGGTGTTTCGTACGGGTCGGCGTTAGCTATGTTTTTTTTAAACTTCAGAAGTGAAAAATAAATCTTTAACAACGGCAAGATTAAACAGTTATTACTCCAACAGTTATTACAGTCGACATCATTGAAATAAGTGACAAATTTTGTTTTAGCTGTTTTTCAAATAATACACTCATACAAACAAAAGGGCTAATAAGTCTTCATCGGGTGAAACAGTCACACGCACGCGCGTGGTAGTGCGTAAACCGTTTAAAGATGTATTAGAACTTTTGTACGTATAAGCTTATCAGTTGGAAAACAGGTGAAAGGACTATGTATTGCAGCCGAAACAATTACGTAAGTTATTTTACATGCTACATGCGTCGGAAACCGTACTTTTCATGTTTCGAGCACTACTTTCGACGAAAGCATGCATGCATGTGAAATCCATTACATAACTCAGGAAATGGCTCGTTTACATGTGTTTATTGACCTCGGCTTTGCCTCGGATCAACAAAATTCACACGAAAACTCTACTTTTCATATTTTTATCCTTAGTCTTGTATTACTATTACATATTGTAGGGTTGCTAGAGTCGAAAATGGCTTATTACATAGGCCTGTTTCAACGTCATTTCAAAATGTCAGAGAAATTATTTGAAAATTAGGTTATTATATGTTCGTCTCTGTGGATGACATCGTTTTCGTTCGTGTTGTCAAAGTTCGGGTTTACAGTTAATTGGAACAAACCTATTACTATGGAAAACAAGAGATTTGTTTTGGGAAATATATTACAGAATTCGGTACACAAAAGGAAAGTCACGTTTTCGTATGATTGTTGACCACGGCTCCACAACTGGACTTTGCAGCTTTTTCTCCCTTGTCAGATAAATAATTATTATATGTCTCTCGTGTTGTAAGACTAACATTATGCATCAGCTCGGAGAGGGAGTTTATGTTTATCTTTGCATCGACGTATAAGAAATGATATGCACCTATAGAATCACAGTTACCAACTCGTCAAAATACACATTTAGACACAGATGCATAATATTTTGTATGCTTGATAAGAGGACCGAAAGTAAAGCTGTCAATTCGCGGGGTGAAAGCTTTCGCTTTCGCCCCTTGAATTGACATTTCTTTACTTTCGGTCCTCTTAGCAAGCATACAAAACTTAATACGTAACTCTTTCGGCCTACTCAATCGATACGTAAATAACTATATTACCCACTCAGCCTTGGGAAAATAGATTTAACGCTCATGTCAATGAAGTAACTTGTAATTTTCCGGGGGCTTGATGCGTAAAGCAGCTGTACTAAAGCTATAGATTTGCTATAAAACGAAATCATACTGCCAGTTCTAGTAAGATAGAGATTTTACATGACGACTATGGGTCAGAGTCCCATTTCCAGTCGCAACATTATCAGAAAGGTTCATGAATAAATCGATAAATTTCTAAAACATGTTTGATTTACACCTCTTGTTCGCTTACATTCCGAATTACTCATCATAAGGAACCCTTACTCACAACATAATTCCTTGTTACGTAAAACTTTTATATATTTCGTGGCCTTTAATGCCAACACATAAACGGGAAAGTGAAATAAAACTCATAAAAATGGAAACTGGTATTTAGACTAGACTTCGTTGAACTAAATTACCTCTATGGATCATCGAGACATTAAATGAAGGTCCAATCAAAGATACAATCGAGGAAAATGTTGAGTGAAAAATTCGGTTCACAATGTTAGAAATGTATTATTTTAGACTCGAATCGATACCGACAAATAAACAGATGAAATTACTGACTCGGACTATCGATCACAGAGATAGTGAATTTTCCATTCGTCCCGCAGAAATGTAGTTTACTCAAAGTTTTGTTAACAACAGACGAAACTTTACCTCAATTTTTCCAGTGAAATACTTCACTTGTTACTGGGAAAAATTGTGGAAATGGTTTCTTAAGTTCTTGGCGACCATATTCTCGCCTCGGATTGGTAAAATTCACATAAACTTCGGCTAATTGTCTCCATTCTTATCCCATAGATGCGTAAAGTACCATCACTGAAGAAAGAAAAGGATGGGAACATTCACAAAGTTCGCGTACGCGGAAAATATCGAGTTTTAGACCAATTTACCAATCGCATAAAAAAATGTCGTAACAAATTTTTGAAAATGTATGAAAAGCATGTGTTCTTCTGACCGGCTTACCCCTAATGAGTGAGCGTACTTTGTAAATGAACCCTAACGTGTATCAGGAATTACCTCATAATGTTGAGAAATTACGTTCGATATTTTCCATACACAAGGAATCTTAGGGCGATTAACCACTAATAACTGTTGTAGATACGGTTTCATTTATGACTGTTAAGACTGGGCCAGACAAAAACTTAAGTCGCAAAACTTTCTCTACACGGTGAAGTGCACTTATCGCCACTATTTGTGACAGTGAAAAGGCACTTACTGTACACAAGCATGTAAATATAACTTACGTTATTGCTTGTAACTTATTGTTTTCTAGTGTGATTACTCCACTCGCCTACGGCTCGTTCCACAAAGCTCACTCTTGTCAAAACAACAAACTTACAAGAAATGACGTAATATATTATTACATTTTACAGCTTACTATCTTTTCCATTTAAATATTTTGTCTCCTGTCATATACGGCTATTTATCTGTTATCGATAATGGCGACAAAAATTAGCTCTGGCTAATGTGGTCCTTCATATAGTAAAATGCATGTTAAAAAAATTGAAGTACAAGATTTGAAACCAACAGATTAAAAATACTTTGATCTATGGAAGTAATAGCCCCGATAAAAATTCTGGTCATATGCTTGCCGTCTGTAACAGATTAAGTTCAAATGGCTTCATAAAATGGACTTTTAATCGTTAATTTTATGAATTTGTTGCGTAGACTTTTTTAAGCGGTCTTACTTTAATTGACCTAACGATTTCCAGTTGAAAGAATTGTATGCTTTCTTATCTATATCTGTTAAATTGGAATCACCACAATCACATCATTAAACGGTTGCAAAGAACTGTTACGGTCTGAAGATCAGAGATTCGGAGCGTAACATTCACCTGCATGTCTAAGATACTTACCTCGATTTAAATTTTATTTTTTAACAGAAATGGTCAGATTAGCACTGACATTCATACCCCCCAAATTTCCAATTTAAAAAATCTATTTCTAGTGTGCTAACCCACAAGTCGATGTTTAAATTTTCCTCTTATGCACTGAGACCCATGAGCTTTTCCGATCAATAGAAATTTTCGTATTTTTAGTACCCTAATGAAGATATGTCTGGGATATAATCTCAGACAATTGACTTTTTACGTAGACAAATCAAATTGGTGTAAAATGTTGTCTTAAGAAACATTTTATTTTTAATTTTATCGAATTTTATACTAAATTTGCGTCACTTATACTTACTATACGAAAACAATATCTTCATTTTGATATACCAATTTGAATCCCATTGAAATATATGCTAGGTCTACCTTAGTGTAGGACCCATCTGACGAAACATAAGACATATACATAGGTGTTACAACAATTAAGTTGTACCGTGCCGAACACTATAATTCTACACAAGTCTTAGTCTGTGAGCCGATGAAGAACGGAAAAACTCAGGGGTTCTCTTGGTATATTACGCTTCCGAGGTTTTAAAAGATTATAAGCACACACGGAATTTTGAAAACTGACACATTTTATGTTTCCGTGTTTTGCTCGAGTTTTTCATTTCTCCATACAAAAATACATGCAAAATTAACAAAAAATCAGTAAACCACAAAACAGAAAATGTGTCGGTTTTCAAAATTCGGTGTGTGTAAGGATATAGAGGCTAAATAAAATGTTTGCAAACAAAGTCGATATAGACAACTCTTTTCTAACTCTCGCAATCGTTTCTGCCAAATAGTTAAAGTCGATGAATATTCAGACTACGAAAAATCTGAAGTCAATCTGTGATCAATCACTAAACTTCCTTTGAATTATGTGATCTACAATGTGTACGAAAGAAGTTATCACAAGCGACCGACGATAAATGAGCGTAATACCAATTTTCCCTAGTTTTTTTTGTAATTGGATTGGCTACAACAGCCAAAAAAAAAACCTTTCGTTCCTAGACGATTATTGAATTTTTAGAATCTCCGACAGGTACCGGTTAACGGGAAATAATCCACTTCTGTTGTAGCTGAGGATTCTACGACAAAATTTTTCTCACACCTTAAAAAATCGTTTCACTGGAATAAAAGGGAACATGAAGCTGCGGGGGACTGTTCATTCTAATGTTTGCTTATTTAAATCATATTCTAGTACTTCAGAAGCCGGATTCAGATGAATGCATTATTCTCACTCACTATTTGGTTATGCGAAACATTTTCTTCTCTCACGGTTTGTATCTTAGGAATGGAACCTTTAGCTCTATTGATGCACTGTTATTGGTGTGATCGTTTCTGTATGCACAGTTGAAAAATAAAAAAAAGAAAATTGTCGGATTGATGTCACTTTACTGTCTTTCAATTTTCAAAACGAACAAATGTTCGCCTCTAATTTTACGATCACCGATAGCAACCGCTTTCATTTTCAGTCTCACTAAGTCTTCGATTATTTCATCTGGCTTATTGTCTTTAATGACTAGTACATAGGCAACACCATCAACTGCCAGCAAATTATCTAATTCCACAAACACTTTGTCCATAATTTGTCGTCCATTTAAACCGCCAGCCCACGATTTAATTATATTGTCATTGAACTCAACACCACTATTTCTGTTCGAAATCTCTTCATTTTCAGTCACAACATACGGTGGATTGAATAGCAAAATGTCAATAGATTTTCGTTTAAATGCATCCAACAGATCGGATCGGCACATTTCCACATTCGTTGCATTTTTCAAAGACGTCTGTTTGGATATACGACACGCATGTTCGTTGATATCAACCCCGAAACAAACGACCGACGATTGGAGCGTTTTCGACAGAGCTGTGATCACAACACCGCTGCCGGTACCGATTTCAAGGCACACCGATGGATTTCGTTTTCTAATGTGCGGTAGTTCGGACTCAATGACATCGATGAGGAAGAAGGTGTCTTCAGCTGGTTCGTAGACATGCTTATAATCGTCGAAGGTGATGTGAGATGTTGTCGGCGTTTCCATGGTGAATTTTTGACTATCGAGCTTAGATTCTGCATTCATCCGAAATATACATAGAGATCAATGTTAGTTGAACGGAATGTTGGTCGGGATAAATGGTTTGTTGACTAGATGTTGCAGTCATTTTCAAAGATTTTTTTGTTTTCTAGCTAGTTTTGCTTCAACTTCTCTCATTTTTTTAACATGTGAAACGATTATGCGTACAACTTAAGAATCCATTTCTTTAATTTAATTGCTCGTTGCAGACATTTAGCCGGTTTATTCATATAGACGCAGGTTCGGTGCGTATAAATCGCACTCAAGATCAAGGTCAATACACTTTTAAGTCATATGGAAGCAAAACGAAGAAATTCAACTGGATTTCCAAATATGAAAATGAAAAGTGTTTTTCGCTCTATTAAGCAATTAAGGCGACGATATTTTTAATTGAATCAATTATTTACGTTACTCTTCACGATCGTTTATTATATGGTAATGCATACGACATTGCATCGATATAATGAACTAGGATTTTAAATGTAACCAGCTACAGTTAGGATCGACGCATTAAAAATTAATTGCTCGTCTTGTTTAGCTTTATCTCTGCTAAGCTGTAAACTTTAAAACTTTACTATCATTGCTACATTGTATGTCGTCATACCATCTACTTCATTTGATCACTTAATAAAAGTGTTAAAAAGTCGAAGATACATACTACGAGTGCGTTTGGTGACTTTGAATTGCAAGGTAACGTTGACCTCACCTAAAAGCAGTTCACGGTAATTTAGTGATTGTGACCCGAGACCCGAGGAGGAAACAACTACCTATGATAGAGTCACCGTCTAAGAATGTCGAACTATGTCCTAGAACATAGACATTCCTATACAAAATCACAAGGAAAACATAGTCATTGTCATCAGCTCCATACAAAATCAAAGAACCTCCGCTTCAGGAGTCGTTTCCCTTTAATTTTTTTCACTCAAAACCTCAATTTCAGTTAAATTGCGCTCATTATACAAGGAGCAAGAACAATAAATTCTCTGAAGGTCGAAGGTTTTCACAAATTGTATTTGCTCATTGAGTTGTTCGGCCGACGTAACGGATTCAAAATAAAAAGAGAAATAGAAGAGGACGGATGGGAAATTAAGGGCAGTTGGGTTTAGAATATCGGTTTGTGTTTCGCACACACTTGAAACACGGGAGCAATTTACTTCCGAACATAGTACTTACCTACAAAAATGTAAGTTTTACGGCGTACAAGTGATTTAAACGTTTTTTGTTTACCTCACACAACCCTCTGTCAGTAGTAATATTACACATTGACCTAACATGCTGTCTTTTCAATCGAATTCCCTTGATTTTTCTGTTCGTAGATAGATTGCATTCTAGGACTCTAGGCTAAAAATCCCCAGCGTAAAAGTACCCAAATTGAATTCATATCGAGTCCGGTGGTTAATCTAACTAAATGTCTATTAACGGAATCGTTTTCCTTGATTGCAAAATGGTTTTTCAGATTTTCACGTTATTTTGTCTTAATTCTTTCGATTTTTCAATTTTCCAAATAATTCTACTGCTGAAGATTTCTCGTAAACAATAATAACATCGAAATCGTTATCCTAAACATAATAAAAATGGATTTCCTCGCACCTGGTCAATATTCAAAGCATTCATCTGCATAATTTCACCATTCAAATGGAATTGCTAAACTTCAGACTCAATATACCATTCTTACCACATTTCTTTTTCGGTTTTATTTCCGAAGTCTGTGTTTTTATGACTTTATTATTATGACACTCGGGGGATAACGTAAAGGCAGTAGCATGGGACATGGTGTCATTTTTTCCATGTAAGAAACCATACCTTCGGTTTAACTTTATCAAAAGGGGACCTTTAAAGCTTTTGTCTCATAATTTTCAATGAAACACCTTGATTGTTTTATTATGCAAAAGGAAACATAACATCGAAATAAAGCAGAAAAATAATCAAATCACAGAAATAAAGGGGGCAGTTGAGGAGACGAGATTATGAGTACACGATAAGTTGAACATTTAAATCAAAATAAAATCTAAATAAAAAGCGACAATGTTTAACCTTAAAGGAGATCCACCCACAAAGCCCGCACATGTCTTGAGAAAATTTAACGAATTTCAATTTAACTCTCGGAAAAAAATAAATTTACCAAAAAAAAAAAAGAAAAGAAAATTTGGATACATACCTGAATGCAATGAATGCATCGCCATTTTCGCCACCTACAATATGAACACCACCATCAGGAATCCCTAAACCTCTGAAAAATCCACGCACATCGGAGGCATTCGCTGACCACGGTAGGTTTTGTAAGCGTATGATAACGCTCATGCTTTTTAATTTTATTTAAATTAACGAACTATACTTATTCGACAGTCCCTGTCGCTTGAGTAATTATTCTGATGGTCGGATATACTTGACGCTGGCAGGTTGGTTTATTGCATCCTAGAATCGAACAGAGAAATTGCTTTTCAATTTGTTTCGGATTATTATTGTGGATTGAATGGTAGAAAACAATTTTTTTTAAATTGAGAAATTACTAGAAATTACTAAATCATTTATTGGACACCCGATGTACACTAAACAGGGCCTATTATTGAAAATTCCTGTCAGAAATTTCGCTAATTTTGTCAAGAATTTCAGTAATTTTGTCAGGAATTTCGGTAATTTTATCAGTATTTCATTACCAATAACAGGCCCTGTAACTAAAAGTGACAATTCAATTTGGTGGTTTACGTAGCCTGGCTAATACAAGTGATAAAACCAAACTATCGATTTCCAACATGATGAGGTTAATACGCTAAGTTGTGGTGCAATGATGACGTCCATATATTTTTTAGAGATTTTGACCTCGCTGCGCTCACATTCCAAAAAATTCTTATACTTACAACAGGGAATATGTCGAACCTCTTTTCCCATGAATGTGGACGTCATTATTGCTTTATCCTAAGTCAATAACCAGCCAATAATCTAAGTGACGATACGTATGGTTGTAGAATTTCCTAAGCCATAAATTATTTCACGTTTACATTTTTCATCAACATTTTTCCGATGCGATGATATACATTGCATTTTCAGTGCAGACATTCAATCGTATGAATTATCTTTGGCTTGGAGAAAAATACATCGTTTAAAATAAATAAATAATAATCGTCTTCGTCGTCTCATCATTCACAGAGTAGATTTGCACTAACCAGTTTAATGAATTAAAAAAAAAAATATTTTCTTCTAAATAATGTGATTTTCAGGGAAAGTCCCAATAATATATATAAAAGCTAAAGCGTTTCGATTGATATTTTATTCAATTTGATGGAATTGTAAGAGTTATACCTACCGAAACACTCAGTATCAATTTGAAATTAATATTGTTTTGCTAAATATTGAAATAAATTATTTTGTTTTTTTTTTATTCGATGTTTTAAAGTTGCGAATTGATTTTCCGGAGAATATCCTACAGTGAATATGATTTTATTTGTGAGTTTTTATTTGTGCATTTTGCCTTTGAGACCATTTACAGAGACCACATGATAATAGTAATCTGCCATTTGAGTTCTTCATTTCGTATACGCATATAACAAGCTCTTAATTTCAATCGTAAGTGAAGAGACTTCACGTGCAAATCAGTTCCTCATTGATTTACGGGAGAACTAGAGACCTGTGTCATATACCTAAGACTGTGATTGCCCAGTGAATTACGAAAATTTCAAATCAAAATAGTTTAAAATCTATCAAGCTTTTCATAGAGCATCTTGGATTCTTTTCGATTCAGTGAATTGGTAGATGAAGTTCCATGAAGGTTGGCTGTGAGAAAATCTCGTCAGATTTCGAACTATTTTAAAACGAAACTTCGTTGATCACGAAACAGATCACTTCGTTGATCACGAAACAGATCCTGACATTCACCATTTACGTTCATTGATTTGTGTTACATATTTTGTTCGCCAGTTTACAGAAATTGTCTACCAAGGATGGTCTTACCTTCATCGTCACAATTTTGTAGAAGGCAATCAAGCAATTAAATCTTTAAACGAAATGTGGCGATGTTTCAACTTTATGTCTTCTCGAGCAATCAATTGTTTTTTACTTAAAAACAGTTCACAAGACTTTCACACTCTTCTGCGGAAGATATTGTCGTTGATAATGTCTTTAAAGGACGCCATTCAAATATTGCGCACGCTAATAAAGACATAAAGAATTTTTAGAACCACTTCCCCTGCACGCAAACAATGGGAAACAATTCAGAATTACAGAGTTCATGCTTTGGTCTGACCCTCCCTTCAAGACAGCGTGCGCACTATTTGAAAGGCCCCTAACTAACTCAAGATAATTTAGAATCCTATGGCTAACAGTTTCATGCGAATTATATTCAGACCAGTTTCAATAGACATCCAACAACCAGAAGTCAAAAATTGAATGATTAAAATATTCGCTTGAAATACATGCAACTTCCTCGTCAACTTCGGTCTAATATTTTTATTAAATGTTCAATTGCAGATAACATTGCTCGCCTACACATTAGCCTGCACAAACGGACTGACAATAACTACTCCGACCGACGAAGCTAACTCAACAGCATCGAAAACTCAAGACAAAAGGAGTCTCCTCATCGGTGACCTAAGCTACAGTTACTCAGCAACCGATATCGGTTCCAATGAAGGATCGCATGTTAAGACGATTACTGTCATCAAAAACATTGGAGCGCCAAAATATCACAAACATTTGCCGCATCATCCATACGACGGATGGGATAGCGACTCAAAAAATCGATTCAATTTTGTGTTTAAATTTCCAGAATTTCCACAGATTGATGCTGGGACGTACTTTCACACAGAAAAGCCCCGAAAAGCTGTGCCAACGAAACAACCAACTAATCGACAAACTCCAGTTTTCAATACGGACTTTGACACAAACGATTTTGACGATCAGCCAAATCTCAATGCCAATAATACGGGCCCTCAAGTATTTGAAACTAATCCAGAGACCTTGCCCGATCCGATGCCGATGGTGAATACTGAAACTCCAGCTTCTAGGGAACCATCGGACGATGTGGAATACATACAAACTGACGGAGAAAAATCGAAATTATTGATGCCTACAGCAGCAATGTTCCACAGTAAAAAAGTACAGCCGACTCGGACAAGTACAGCTCATGGATTGCGTAGCTCGAACACCTACTGTAAAACTTGCGACAACAAGCAATTTCAGTCACATCGACAGACGCCTGACTTTATCGAAGATTTCTCTGACTTTTCAATGCATAATGTGAAGCATATTGTCGATCCTATGAAAGTGAAGGATTCAATTTTGAAATATACACAAAACCAGCCTAATCTTGATTTGAAGAAACTGACAAACATTGAGTCAAACACAAAAGACAAAAAATTTGACTCATATGGAAATGTTGTTCAGAAGTCTCAGTCATTGTTGGATGCAAGTCAACCATACAAGAGTAAATTAGAATCGAATGCTCAGGAGTCAAAACGTCCGTACCTATCCCCCTCGCTGAAAAAAACGTATAATTCACCATCACAGCCATCACCATCACCTACTAAGATAACAACCACAACGACGCCAAGCAAAGGCTTACTATTTTTCAGCACCACACAAAAGGCTTATGTTGCTCCAAAGAAGTCAAAACTATCAGAGAATTCAAATCCAGATAGTTCTTTCGCCAAACCATCAACAGAAAAAATTCAACAACCAATGTTCTCGATGCAGTTAAAAACTGATAATCGCGAACAAGTGCCGGAGAAACGCAATCCGCCTCCACAACAACTTAAGGAAGAAAAGAAACCCTTTCATTCCTATTCCATACGCAATCCATTAACTACCAGTTTACCCGTACAACATAATCGCCCGAAGTTTCAGCACGGAAAATTGCAGTCCTATGTCGCTGTTCCTATAGACGCTGACATACCGAACAAGCAACATCTCCTAACTATGCCGAAACGTTACGTACGACATCATATCGTTTTCGACAGTAAACCACCTCATCCTTTTTTGGAGTCTCCATTTCAACCAGTCAAAGCCGTTTTGATGGGTTGACGATTGGGTAGACACAGTTTCTAGAGATATTTTTTGTTAAGACGATCTGTTTGTGATTTGTTAATTAAATTAAAATTTATGTTAGTTAGTTCGCTTGTTTCGTTTGTTGCATAGTATGGCCCTACAGTTCCTAGTCAACCATCAGTCCGACATTGAACTTTGGTGTTTTTATAGGATTGAAGTGAGTCCAGTCGAATTGTGTATGATTTCGAAAAGACATTAGATGATGGCAGGTTATTGATTGGGACTCTTACCTCTCATTGCCGATAATTCACAATAATACGCAGAACCTCCCGATTACAGATTACATTATATGAGATTTCTCTTCGTTCAATTATATGAGGACCACGACTAATTCGTTCTTATTTAAGTTCAAATAGCTTAGATCATATTTATTAAATGGCTTCTTTGATGGTGGCTCAGAACAAATTTACTTTGAGTATCTTCAGCAGGCGTCACTGAAATTAAGACATGAATTACTTCAGCTGGTCCACTCATACAAACAAAAGTTCTTTAATATGTTAAATATTGATGGTGAAATAGTTCCATACACGCAACTGGTAATGGTAAAACCGTATAAAGGCAACAGTTTAGTTTTGATGGACCAGCTGAAAGAGAGCTAGAACAAATTCCAGACAAAATTTCACTGGCGTCTCTGCTGTTAGCACGCTTCAGTACAATACTTTACCATTGACCCTGCTAACTATAGGTATCATGCGGTAAATATTTCAGAACTCAGATAATTTAGTATTACCAAAAATTGTTTTAAACTTCTCAAGCTGAACTTTTCATCGTCATTGAAACAGACTCTGTAACTCCCCCATAATAGGGTTGTTGATGATATACAATTATTCAAGATAAATACGGACACGAATTTTGTCGACGTTTAACTTCGTTTTTCGAACAGATTAAATCTAATAGTTCGAAAGCGTTTGTTTATTTTGTCTGTAACGAGCAACCATTTTTTTATTTTTGTTTTCCTTTATCAAAGGCCGATTAATCTTAAACCAACAAATAAAGAATATGAAGAAACGATGATGAACGTAAGCCTACAGTGAAAGAATAATCCACCATTACATGTGATGTCAATTCATCTTATTGTTTTCACATGGCAAAGCTCTAAAACATTCGTATGTTTGGTAACTAGGGTGGGAACGGTTTTAAAACTTCATGGCTCAAAGATTACGATGAAACTCTATGAAACCAAACTTATAGCAGTTAAAATGAGACAGCAAGATACGACCGTTTGCACAGAACAGTATGCTGAGAAGTTTGTGATTATCAAGGCCCATAGTGAAAGTACTGACTCAGCAACAGTAGCTTAAGGACAACCAGAGAGTTACAAGGGTGATAATTTCCCTTTTCTACGATACAATCATAATATGAATGTCAAAGCTGTGATTATTTCTAAAAAATTTGTAATTTTATGGTAATTTCAACTGGCTATATGGACTGATTCAGATCAGCGCACCGCCAACTTTCACACCTCGAGTTCAACTCTATTAGGAAAAAGATTTACTGAGGACAGAATGATGAAAGATTGAAAGTTTAAAAATGTTTTAAAAAAATCTTCTCGATATATATCGATACCATACGTATGAACAGGCTAAAGAAATCGCTGTAAATTAAATTTCTACAACTGTGTTCACAGATACTGTACGTGCAATACTGAATTGAAAATGGAAATTTTTAGTTAAGATTTAATCTAAAACAGAAACTAGAGAAACAAACCGGATGAAATCGTAGAGAACAAGAAGAAGGAGAACTTAATACTACAAAGTTGCTGTTCATTTATAATAGAAATTGATTTCGACAGTCTGGTTTTGCATTTATTTATGTGGGTTCTTCATTATAATGAATGTTAAAACGTTTGCGAATTTCATCTTCTTCCATCCTACCTACATGCCTGATAAACTGATAACTAACGACAACCAGTCACATATTTGATTTGTTGCATGTTTTGCCTGTATTCATTAATAAAGCGTTTATATTTATATCTTATCATTGTTGCAAAATCTGTCTACGGTTGTAAAATTGTACATCACATTAACAGACAGTGATGGTTTTTCGTTGTATGCGCTCCCCGGAAGATAAATAAATGGTTTACAGTTACGAAGGAAATGGAAATTGTTTTGGTTTACTCGTAGTTTTCAAGAGTGAAGGTGGTCTTCAGTGCTTTGCTGTTAAGAGGTTCCGAGCCTTCGCTGAAATTGTAGCCCTTTGTAGCCCACATTTCTGCGTTTCGAAATTTTTGATCGCTGATATCTTTTTACGAGAGCCCTTTTTGAAAAATGTACGACCACATTTTCGAGTAAAAATATGTCAGCTTTGAATAAAAAACAAGGCATCAGAACAGTCGGAGCGTTTGCTGCGACTTAGCCCCGTACAACCCGTAATCCCATTTCGTCCGCAACCATAATACGTCCGTAGCCCTAATAAGCCCGGAACCCTAATACGTCTACAACCCTCTAATGCGTCTGTTACCAAAATGCAAGTCAAGTTGGGCATTGTCAAATTTACTGAAACTGCTCATTTTTAAAATTGCGCATAGCGCAATTACGAAAGCCCGTACGAAGTACCTTTCAAATAAAACCAACAATTTACGACATTATTTTAGAAACCCAAAATTTTTTGCCAACTTTCTATTGGGTATTCAATTACCTCTCAAATGAAACAAAAACTAGCAAAATCGGATGAGATTTACTCGATTTATGTGCAAAAAACACTTAGGGCCGAGTAGCGGCCTTAGTCCATGGACCCAAATTTGAAACTTTTTTTGCCATCATTCTATTCGGCATTCAATTATCTCTCAAATGAAACAAAAACTAGCAAAATCGGATGAAATTTACTCGATTTATGTGCAAAAAATACTTAGGGCCGAGTAGCGGCCTTAGTCCAAGGGCCCTCATTTGAAACTTTTTTTGCCATCATTCTATTCGGCATTCAATTATCTCTCAAATGAAACAAAAACTAGCAAAATCGGATGAGATTTACTCGATTTATGTGCAAAAAACACTTAGGGCCGAGTAGCGGCCTTAGTCCAAGGACCCAAATTTGAAACTTTTTTTGCCATCATTCTATTCGGCATTCAATTATCTCTCAAATGAAACAAAAACTTGCAAAATCGGATGAAATTTACTCGATTTATGTGCAAAAAACACTTAGGGCCGAGTTGCGGCCTTAGTCCAAGGGCCCAAATTTGAAACTTTTTTCGTCACGTTCTTTTCTGTATTCAATTACCTTCCATAAAAAACTTAAACTAGCAAAATCGGATGAGATTTACTCGATTTATGTGCAAAAAACACTTAGGGCCGAGTAACGACCTTTGAGCCCTCCCAACAAGCCCACGTTGCATCTTACCCAAAAACAATGTTCAGCAACTTTGTTCTACTCGTCAATACCTTTCATTTGATATATCACAAGCAGCTATTGCGTGCGTATTTCGGTAGATATCGTCCAAAGACTGAAAAACACCTATAGGGCCCTAGCTCTGGAGGGGCCGACCCTACCATGCCCATTTTCGAACTTGACCTTACTTTTGTCGATACCAGTCGGGGAAAAAAAGAATTTTGAAAAAAGGTTGTGATTTACTCAAGCTAGAGGGGTCACGGACGGACGGACGGACGGACGGACGGACGGACGGACGGACGGACGGATGGACGGACGGACGGACGGACGGACGGACGGACGGACGGACATTTTTTTTATTGCTGATTCGTCATCTATGAACATAGCCAAATGCTTTGCCCTTACTGTCTGCTTCCAATTCGACGTGTTACAAACGGCATATTAATCTTATAAGCCCCCAGTACTTCGTACGGGGCTAATAAAATTGTCTGTGAAAGTTCCATGTGCTTTGAGAAAACTGTACCGATGCCCCAAATTTGCATCAAAGGTACACTTTTCTCAAAGCACATGGAACTTTCACAGACAATTTTATTTTTTATTCAAAGCTGACATATTTTTACTCGAAAATGTGGTCGTACATTTTTCAAAAAGGGCTCTCGTAAAAAGATATCAGCGATCAAAAATTTCGAAACGCAGAAATGTAGGCTACAATTTCAGCGTAGGCTCGGAACCTCTTAAGAGTCATATCACAAAGTTCTTTTTTACGCTGTTTAAGGGGATAGCACAGAAGCGGGGACAATTTTCAGTAAATTTTTTTAACAATTCTATAAAGTAGTAGTGGTACTATTAGTAAGAGTAGTAGTAGTAGCTAGTCAATATTAAGGCTCGTGATATACCTATCCTGCAAAATTAACTAATCGCCTCACGGCGACGTAAGGTAGATCGACGTTAGTAATAATTTTAATCAATATCAACAGCTTTTTGCTGCACATATTCCAACTAAAATCCAGATCGACCTGAAGTTGAACTATCTCAAAATGAAACCTTGAAAAAGTATTTACTTCTGTAGCCACCGATATGTTCAACGGAAAGTTAGAGCGGTTCACGTTACTACCGTCGATTTATTGTCAGCGTCTAAACTTTAGTCACTAAGATTCGTTTGCAGAATGAGATTTCTTTACTAAATGATTGGATAAAAGATTTATGGAGTGGACCCCTAATGTTTAAAATATCGAATAAATTATTGCCCGATTCACATCAAATGATAACAGATCTTGTCTCTTAAGCATGCCTAATGCTTGATTTCCACTTACGCCGTTTAGACTCCGTTTACTCTTTGAACAAAAGAAGAGAGACGTGGATTCGCTCAACGGAGGCAAAACGGTGTAAATGGAAATCAAACATAAGGCTTGGTTTCCACCTACCAAAGAAGTGAGAGAAAAAATTGATTTTTTTTTCAATTTTTGCTTTGTTTACTTGACAGCTTCCTCTCACTGAGTACTTTAGTTGGGTGGAAACTATACTTAAAAAGCAGATATTTACACACTTATTCCAGAGAGAATGTACTACATGACTCCGATGAGGTCGTCTACATTATTATTTCCAACGTACCCGATCAGACCAACATATCAGCCTAGAAATTCACTGAATATTCTCAAAATTGATTTAATATCGAATCTGAGAAGAGGCTGCTCTACTCGGTGAGCTTCTCAGCAGTGATGAAATAATGTTGATATACAAAGTTCACACGCACATTTATTTTGAACATTTTTATTTATCGAATTTTGATCGTATTTCAATACAGTAGCCACGGCCAGCAACCGACATTAATTGGTTTGCCTCATTTTTAAACCGAAGACACAGAACCATTCATCTAACAAAAAACGGATTTTGGGCAAAAAAATAGTGAAAGGAAAACGAAAAAATGGATTCGCGGGGAGTGGAGTAAAAAGAAAAATGTGAAAAATAAATGAGGTGAATGGTTAGAAGGTGTTTACGAGTTTTAGGTCTGAACAAAGTTCGCTGAAAATTGAACATACCACGAAACTAACCTAAAAAAGTCCTCTTAACATAGTACTTTCAGACAATTTCGTACGATACTTCACTACATTGACGAGAGTGAGTCAAGTGGATCTACCCTCTAGGAATTACTTAGTTTGGTCCCTAAGAACTGTTGAACAATGTTCATTTTACTTCCCTATCATTCAGAATACATCACAACAGTCAATGCAATAAAGTATATAAATTTAGAGAAACCTGAAACGTGTAACTATTCTCTAACTGCTCGTACACATAGCGACTCGAAAGACGCTTAATCCGAATTTTTCTTTTGTATTACAGCCAAACTTGGCTGGAATACAAAAGAAAAATTTGGGATTAGGACTCTTTCGCGTCGCTATGTGTACGAGGAGTAAGCCTTCATCTGAGATCAACACGAAAAAATTTCAACTTTTCATTATCTGTCTTCTAACTGCTGCTGAAGACGCAGTTGTTCAATCGAAATTCCAAATGATTGTTGCTTTCGTAAATATTTACCTTTCCGTGCGCAACAAATATTTGAAGTTTTTAGATTTGCTGACTCAGAAAGACATAAATTTGGTTGTTCGAGACCGTAAACTTAGAAAAAAATCAACTGGAACTTATTTTTAAAGCAATGAAATCAATTACGTAACCAATGGTTACTGATCTTGGCTTACAATTTTCAGTTATTGATTGACGCGCTACGTTCCCTATAGCATTTGTATACACTAAGAAGTAATTCATTAAGAAGTAACCATCATCATACCGATGCTGCATTCACCTTGCCGTTGACTAAGTATAATGTAATTTTCTCACTAGGTAGAACGCAAATCACACGAAATGCTGATCAAGTTTTAAAACAAAATGTAAAAAAATTAACTGAAAAACAATGCGATCCGAAAATACATTAAAAAAAACTGTAGATTCAGCGATTTATACTTTAAAACTATCAAAACAAAACGTAGAAAAATGACAGAAGGCCACCATTTTACGACGAGAAAAGTGGACTTTGACCTCGGAACTACTATAATCTACATTTTCGACGATAACAATATTACAAACACACTGTTTGATTCGACGATGTTATTAAACTGGATAACTATCGGTTATCGGTGATTTAATTTAACTTGAATGCAAAGCGTCTTTGCCATTTTATTGGAAGATCAACTTTAGCAAACAAGTTCTTATGGTATGAGGAAACGCGAGGCGCGTCATAAAAACAATCTTTTTATCATATTTAACGTATTTGAACCACTTACCACGCACTAATTCATTCTATCTTTGTCACTTCGAATATCTGTAAATGTTTGGAACAAGAATTTATGCTATTTTTGGACGCAATTCTATTTTAAATCGAGATTTTTTGTAACACAACGCAGCTTTCCACTTTGACGAGAAAAAATATAATGGCGAATGATCGTATTTCGTTTTACGTGTACACTATACGCGACGTACGTTCTGTCATTACCGAAACGCTACGAATGCTACACTGTCAAAATGCGCTAGAAACGTAGTAGAGTGAGAGCCGCCATTATGGATGTATATCCAAGGTTCTGAAAGAAAAATGTCTTTCAGAACCTTGTGTGTATCATTGTCATTTGTTTTTAAATTTTTGAAAGTTGTATTACTGCTGCGAAGAATAAGAAGACTGATCTGAGGTTTCATATTGTTTCGTTAACGTTAGCCCATTTTACGATTTTACGTCCAACGTTTTTATGATTTAGCATCATGGTACTCACTGCATTGTTCAAGGTGAGTATACCGTCTGCTGTCTGCTGAAAGAGCCGAAGGAACAACTGAACATGGACTGTTCTACACAGAAAAAGAAAATACTAAAAATTCTTATTATTATATTCTTATAGATTTTGGTACAAGTTCTAATATTGGCGCTACATTTCTTGTAAACCAACTTCACTGTTATGACATTTCGTGGAAAATTTGACAGAGTGAAGTTATGTCCAGAGAAATGATAAGTTGGTACGCCTGTGGCGAGATAGAAGGAACATGTAAATAACCGCTGGCTCCTATTCGCCAAGTCGGTTGGCCTGTAGAGGCGCCACATTTTTTATAGTACTTCATTCTTACTGGACTATTTTTTTATGAAACAACTTCACATTGATTCATTCCTATGAAATGTCACAGCAGTGAAGTTGGTTCACATGAAAATAAGCGCAGTGACAGCAGTAATTTTATGACAGAATGTACTAAAATATGGGAAAACTCTATTACATTTCTTCTTAGTTTCTAAACATCATTCTCCTATAGAAGATAATGTGAGAGAATTACATACAAATTCTCTCACATTCTCTCCCATAAAAGCCAACTGTCATTCAGATGTTCCTTCTATCTCGCCATAGGCGGACCAGCTTTTCATTTCCCTGGTTATTTCACCACAAAATAGAGAGCAAAGAATCAAGTACTCAAATAAAATTTGGCGCCTCTACAAGCCGACTGTAGTTTACTACCAAAGTTTTAATGAAATTTGACAAATACAATACAATACAAAATTGTAGACAGCTCAGTTAATAGTCAGAGAAACGATAACAGATAGCGCTGCGACGGCCCACATTATGACATATCTACATTTTAATAACAGCTGGGCCATGGGTTTCATTTTTTTTTTCAAAAATGTTGTCATACGCATTCTATTCCATAGGTTCTGAAAGGTTAAGACACTTATACGAAAGCGGAGGCTGTTGAAAGCTCGTACGATTCGTACTTAAATGCATTGTGAGTTACCGATAGCCGCTATGTTTTTAGCCCCGTACGAAGTACGAAGGGGCTTATAGGATTACGATGCCGTGTGTAATTGATGGAATTCGAAGCAGACGGTAAGGGCAAAGTGTTTGCCTATGTTCATAGATAACGAATCCGCAATAAAAATTTTGTCTGTCCGTCTGTCCGTCTGTCCGTCTGTCCGTCTGTCACGTCGATATCTTGAGTAAATCAAATCCGATTTCAAAATTTTTTTTTTCCCTGAAAGGTAGTTGAAATAGTGAGGCTAAGTTCGAAGATGGGCGATTTTGGGTCGACCCCTCCAGAGCTGGGGCCCCATAAGTGCTTTAACGTTTTCCAAAGATTTCTCTGGCCATTTAAAGGCTACACTTGTAAGTGATACATCAAATGAAAGGTATTTACAATACCTATCCACAAAAAAAAGTTTATGGAAATTGGATGACCGACTCGTGAGTTGGACCCCTTGGTGTGAACTAGGTACAGGGCGGCAAGCCGTTTTTGCTTGTAGGTTAGTCATATTTGAACGGATTTAGATGGATTTTGATTTATTAGATAGGTATTGACCGTACCAATCAGGGAAAAAAAGTTTATGAAATTCGGTTTACGGGAGCGTGAGCTAGGTCTCTTGGAGTGAGCTTATATGTGGCTACTCGGCCGTACAGTGAAGGTGGTGTTTTTTGTTAATATCTCGAGTAAAATTTAACCGAATTTCATGAATTTTTTTTGTTTGAAAGGTACTAACGAATGTAAAGCAGCCGTTGTACTTTCCACCTCCTAACAAAATGGCCGTCGGCCGCCATTTTGGATTTTTGTAAAATCAATATAAATAGGTGAAAATGATAATTCCAAAATCACTGATCAGTGGGAAGTGTAGTTTGTGTTACTTTTGAAAGGAACGTCGTACGGGGCTTCGTAATTGCGCTATGCGCAATTTTTAAGACGTACACATTGCATAAGAATTTTACGACGTTTACGGGCGCAATAGGCTTACGGTAAGAGTAGGGCGACGGACGAAGTAGGGTCACGTGCGCAATAGATGTACGGGTTTGTACGGGGCTCAGTCGCAGCAAACGCTCCGACTGTTCTGACGGCTCGTTTTTTTGCGATAAGTCCACAGTGAAATAATGGCAATCGGCATGACCAAGGTAAATATAGTGAGGTGAATATAGTGAGGAGGAGGTAATGCCCTATATAACCGAATCAGATGTGCGGTGGCACGAAAGTTCGGTACAGACGCCATCTCATACCTTCGTTGAAAGCAAAAAATGGAATAGAAAGTCGGGCCATCTGTTGTGAGATAGCGAAAATATTTTTGTGAAGTACAAGTAAATCGTAGTCAACCATTAAAAAAAAAGATGTCAGTGGCATCGAACTAATGTGCTAGGCCGCGCGTCTGAATGGCATTACCTCCTCACTATATTTACCCTGCGTATTTATGCCATCATGTTCTATGTTCGATTTACATACATACTTTTTGAGGACGATACTTTTTTCCACTACGCATAGCACTAATTTGCTGTGAACGGAAAAACTTAGCTCGGTTCAATCATTGAAATACAGAGAGATGATAACAGATGGCGTTGCTTCTGCTGTTCAGGGTGGGGGAAACATGATTTCGTACATAAAGTAGATGTGACGAAATGTGTGAGATGGCATCACAATTACACCGTTTACCTCTACGTTCACTGTCTGACTCCTGGGTACTAAAACAACATATAATTACACCTCTGAGCTTCTCCGTCGACTTAAAAAGCGTAATGTGTCTACTAAACATTTTATATGAAAAATGTCCAATGAACCGTCAAATTTTGATGCCAGTCGCTTTAGTGAGTGCATTGACCTATTTTTTAAATTAACCTGTTCTTCTAAACCTATAGAGATAAAGTATAAAGTACCCAGCTAGAACCCATACCAAATACTAAATCATGCCAATCAAACCTGAAAGAATAGTGGTTTTATCAGTTGTTTATAGTGATTTCCTCAATACTACATTAGACTCTACGAGAATATTTGAAAAATCAATTGGTTGCAATATTAATTCTAAATTTAATTAACGAGAGATAATTACGATAATTACGAAGAATCGATGATGGTACGATAATATTGCGTAAAAGTAGAATTGCTGAACTATGTGAGTTATCTTTTGCAAAAGGAAATTGTTTACATTCAAACACATAAGCAATTAAATCAAAAATCATACGGACGTCGGACGTAAAGCAATGTTCGACATCAGAGATAGCATATCAACGATCACGATCTCATTCGGTTCATTACAACAGCATATATATAGGGTTGCAGGAGGAGGAGGTAAGTCATTGTTCTATTGATACGTCCGAGATGTCCGCACAAGCTGGTAAAGGTGAAATAAAGTATTTTTTACTCCACAAAACTGATTTTAATCATTTTCCCTCTTCAGTATTTGGATTATTTATCATTTTTATGTGGTCAGCAAATACGACCACTGCCAGAAGCGTAAAATGTCCTTCATATATGCCTCCCAATGCTGCTATGGTTCATCCATCCGACAATACGAAATATCTGAGATGTGATGTCACAGGATATTTGAGTGAGCAGATGTGTCCTCCAGGAACGATATTCGATGCGCTACGTTCGGTAAAATTTTAAGGCTGATTACGGCGAAATCGGCGGAATGATGTTTTGTATTAATGTATAGATATGCATCAGATCCGCTAAAGTTGACGTAAAGTTTACAACTCCGTGTCCACCTGCAACCACAACTAAATGTCCCTGTCCTACTCCAACGCCATGCCCACCGACGCCAACAGATTTCCCAGTGACTCCGACACGCGATCCAGTTACTCCGACACGTGATCCAGTTACTCCGACCCGTGATCCCGTTACTCCAACTCGTGATCCAGTTACTCCAACTCGTGATCCAATTACTCCAACTCGTGATCCAGTTACTCCGACTCCACCCAATGGTACAACAACTCCATGTGTCGGTTGTGAATATGGCCAACCAAAGACAACACTACCACCTTTTATAATAACCCCTGCACCTGAAGATGAGTGTAAGCTTGGAAAAGTTGATATTCCACGGCCCATTGTTACAACTCCACATCCCGTGGAGTGTGAGTGATCGTAACATGAGATAAATGTTACACTACCAGGAATGTAATGATTGACAAGTACTTTAGTAATTCAGTTGACGAATTAGGAAATTATACCAAAATTATAAATAGCAATTGTCGAAAGCAACTAAAAATTTGGTTTTGTAATGTCTTCGGTCCTTATTATTTCAGGAAAAATTGCGTAAGCGTTCACAACTTCTAAGCTGAGCTGAAATAATAGCAATACATCAGGCTGCACTGAGACATTTTTAATGCAGAAGAAGTGTCTTACAACATTTGTTTTTTGTTTGTGTGACTTGCTCGCCCTTATTCGTGAGTACTGTGAGGTGTACTAGCAACGATTAGTGACCGCTAGTAATCTATTTTCCGTTGGCAACCTATTTTATACCGCGAACGACTGCTTATTTTCAGGAGATTCAAACAGCAAACGTTTCTCAATAAGATAAACTATGTGCAACCAACAATCCATATAATATTTACAACAAACATCGTATAATAATAGTGTTAAGATGCATTCGACGATGGGTCTGAATTTACTGTTGCACTACTTTCAGTGGTGGGATTTCCTGCAATCAGATGTTCCTCGCGGTGTCGCTTTTGAATTTTTGCGTCCACCTCTGCTTGCTTAAACGATTGGAGTGTTATGGAACGTCTCTGTAAGTCAGTAAGAGTCAATAAACGTCTACGGATTTCCATAATTCTTTAAATCTTTAGCGCCAATAACTACCTTCAAATTTCGTGTTCTGTGATGAATGTGTACCATTTGTCGTTTGATTGCAACCAATTTTTCTTTGTAAGTTTTCATTTTCATTATCTGCATAATGGAAAACATAGAGTAGGTACAGGAGGCCGTCAGTGAAATTTAAACATGAATTTGCTTCAGTTGTTTGCTATTGGTCTATTCATACAAATAAAGGCATTGCATACGGGTAAAATAGATCACAAACACGCCCGTGTTAGTGATAAATCCGTGCTGATGCAAAAATCTGATGCAAATTCACAACTATATTTCAGTGAGAGCACTAAAATTGAGATTTTTGTTGCACTAACCATGCTTTGTATGTCTGCTAACTTATCATCGGATATTTTTTCCATCTCGACAGTCAGGTCATCATGAATTTTTTCCTGCTTATTCCTGAAATTGGACCGCCGTTTGTCAAAATTTTACTTTTCGAATATTTTACTGAAAGCGCATTTACGTAAGTTCCTTCAAATCGCTTTCGATTTTCTCCAGAGACGGTCGATATAAGTCAACAAAACCCTTTGCCAGCAAATCGGGTGCACCCTCGGATGTTTCAATAGTACCTTCACTGTGAAAATATTGTAAAAAAAAAAATGGAATTGAAAGACATCCGTAAGAAGTGTCAAAGACACAGGAAACCCAAAAAAGGACGGAATTTGTGGATGTCCATTTTGTCTCAAATTAATTCTAAAGCACTCGGATCACCCACATCAATTAATAGTCGAAATTAATTAAATGAACAAAAAACAGTTTACGCCACCGGAAAATGATTCATTACTTCATTGACATGAGCGTAAAATAACGTCCGTTCTCTTGTTTAACACTTTCTATTTTATGTTTCGTTATTTCGGCCCTTGCCTTCGGCTCGGCTGTAACCTTCACACTCAGCGAAATACAAAGTTCCAAGCAAGAGGACGTAATCTACTAATCAAGATCTGACAATGTTTCGTCATTTACCTTTGCGCCATTATATTCAAATCGTTCAAATTGAACTTCTTCACTTTTTGGTGGACGTCGTCTCTTGTGTAAAAGAAAACCAACTGTTTGTTTAAAGCACCGATAGCCAAAAATTGGAGACAATTTTGTTTTTTTGTGTTGTAATGTCGAACATTGACAAAGTTAGAATTATTGTTGTCGGTGATTCTGGTAAGCGCGACACGTTGTGGAAAAACAATTTCCTTTTAATCACACAATATTTGAGGACGCACTGCCTAGTCTTGGATATTATTTCGCGAAAGCAAAGTTTCTTCTATTTTTGTTTTTTACTGATTGTGCTGTCATACACATTGCACTCATCCGACTCTCTTTTGCGCTGATACGTAAATAACTCTGTTCACTTAAACGAATTTTGAATGCAGTCTAGCAGAGAGTTCAAGGAGTGCACTGTCTTCAAAATTGTCTAGAATCTCTAGAACGGTAGAGAGTGACCTGGTGCCCTTTAAATTCTTTAATTCTCAAAGATTCATCTACACTGTCCACTTTGTATCCAGAGTCTCGATTCCAGACTTCAGACTCTGTATCGTTTCCCTTCCATTCTGTATCGTTTCAGGAGTGGGAAAAACATCGCTTGTCCATCTTATAGCCAACAATGAGGCGCTCACATCTCCCGGCTGGACGATTGGATGTGCTGTCGAAGTGAAATTACACGAATACAAGGAAGGTACACCGTCCCAAAGTCAGTACTTTATCGAACTCTGGGACATCGGCGGTTCGATAAGCCACATGAACACCAGAGGCGTATTCTACAATCCAGTCCATGGCGTTATCTTGGTGTACGATCTGTCCAATCGGAAAAGTCATGAGAATTTGCAACGATGGATTTTCGAAATATTGAACAAAGAGGGAAAAGATGTGGCTAAAGGTGGCGGTGGCGAGATGGAATTTGATCCGGAACAATTTTTGGGATCGACACAGGTAAGATACTTGGAATGGAAGAAAAATTGAATTTAGTTGCCAATATCGTTGATTCCATATTGTCGTTAGATTCCAATATTGGTCATTGGAACAAAGGCCGATATGGTGGATGACAATCAGAAGAAGAAAAACAGCAAGAAAATTTTGAGCGTCGGTAAGTATTGAGCAGGGCTGGACTTCATAAAAAAATATATTTGAAAAGCCCTTCAGGCATCGCCCGAGAACCAATGGGGCCAGTTCGGTACTTCACAGAATATTTACAGTTTCTCTTTGAATTACAGCCGAACAGTGCGGAGCAGAAGAAATTTGTCTGAACTGTCATGATCCGAAAAGTCTTGCGGCTGGCCTCTCTGACAGCGTCAAACTGAGTCGATTCTTCGACAAAGTCATTGAGAAAAAGTTCTACACTCGTGACACAGGCGGTGTTTTAGAAAAACGCAAGTATACATCACCTGTAACATCGCCGTATTTAATGACGGGCTATGGATATGATGAGCGTAGCGACAATAAGTAAATTCGAGCCAGCGAACGATAAAGCAATAAATAAAATGGCACATGAAACGTGTAACATAAAATCGGAAACTATTTATTCGTCGTCTCTTTGTCCACTTTGCCAGCTGTTACAGAACTTGTTGAACCAAAATCACCAGTTTGACACGAAATGCTTGGTATGTCGAATGCAGAAAATCCTTTATAAGGTGGTACCGTCGGTTTCAGCGGTGATGGCAACAATGTATCAGTTGGTGAATCGCCTCCATCCATTAGATTTGTTGCTGCATCCATACCAACCGGACTGGATTTTCCGGAATCATTCAGCAACGGATCGAATTCGTCCAAGGTAAGGCCCAAGCTAACACTTTTGTGATTGTCGTCGGCCACGCTGTTCTCAGCACTAGCATCCGATATATCAAAATCGTAATTTATGTTCGTGAGTCCGCCGTTCATCAGGCTTAACGAGGGAAATTCATCGGGCGTTAGCAGTTCGTCGAGAAACGAATCGAAATTCAAATTCGGGGGCGTTGAAAGGATATCCGTCGCACTGTTGTCACCGATTGTAATCATATCGGACGCATTAGGTTGGTCCACAATTAAATTGTCGATCAAGTTCAACAAATCGGGCTTGGTGTTAATCGGAGACACACTGGTGCAGTGATTGGAACTAGAAAGAAAGTGTGATGTCGACGCATAATTGGATATCGAGGTGGCAGGTGCTGATGTGGTGCTTGCATTATCCGGTTGATCTTCGGAAGCCATCGAAATCAAATTCTTTGGATGTTCGACTTTTGAAGCCAACGAGTTACGATGACCCATTGCTCCACTTTGAAGACTATTTGGCGTTTGTATCGGTTTCAATACCAACGGCGTCCGATTCAACACTTCTGTAACTTTGCGCGACAGTTCCTCCTGTGGACATTTGTAATGATGTAAAAACAAACCGAAATTCGTTTCGCTGTGGGTCTTACCTTGAGACGATCGAAATCCTTGTTTAACACATCCACGGATGTTGTAACCTTGTCGTTTCTCTCGTTCAACATTTCTATTGTTTTTAGATTTTCGGAAACCGAATGAAAGCTCTCGCAAGCCATCAATGCCGTTTCCCATGCCGAACTGTACACTTTCTCGCCAGACATCATCGATTCAAATTCTTCCTGGGGCATCGATAACGATTCGTAGGTAAGATGCTCAATGAACGATATGGCACAGCACTGCGCAAAAACATCAACAGTCAAATGGAATATCGAATACGGTTGGCTGTCTGTACTTACCAAATTCGTGAAATAATATCCACCCTCGCCACTCATTAGTCGTGTGGCATTGCTAAATCTCGTGATGTAATTGATATTGCTGTGCAATCGAATCGGATTCGCTTTGAGCACGACAAATATGAGCGCCGGTAGAAATTCATCAGCACTGGCCGGCCCACCAGCAGTCTGTTTCAGCAATGTAAATATGCTGCGACAACAGCGCACAATACAATCCAATTTCTCTTGGGGCGTTGGGAATGAATCCATCGCTACCAGTTCTGTTATCGAATTGTACACCAAATCACGAACCTCTGAATTCACTTCGTCAATGCTGCAAATTAGATGCTTCGCATTCAGCCAACTCAATTGTTGGATTCGACGCTTCACCTCCGAATCACGTTCTTCGTCGTTTGTGAACGGCGGCGAGAAGAGAATTCTAGGCGAGAGATCATTGAAATATGGTGTGTGTGGAAGCGCAAAATCGGTATTGTCCGGGCCAACTTACTTGTGATTTTTGGTCATGATGACTTTCTCGAAAAAGTCGATGACATACTCTTTCATTTCGGACGAGACACTCGTCAGGTGCGATTCGTTGGAGTCCATGAAATTGACCAATTTTACGTAACTACTTTGAACACATTCACTAATCTCGGTTATATTGTAGGTGTGGTATTTCTTCTTGATAACGCCGTCCAACATTTGAATCAAATACTTGAGTTCTTTCTTAGCCTTGTCGGGGACTTTCAATTGCTAAAAATCAAATTTCATTGAATGAACTCTCGGGATGATGATCGACCATGTTTTACCTTCAAAGTTTCAAGGTATTCCAATTCACTTTTGTCAACAATGTGGACACTCCTTTCGACTTGTCGTAGTTTTTCCACTTCCTTAGCATTGGACGGTTTCTTGAAAACTTCAAACAAATTTCGTTTTTTCGTTGACGTATCCTTTCTCGGTGACGCAGTATCATCTCTCCGATTGCTACTGTCTGCCCGTTGTGTGTCATCCGGCTGAGTATGTCGTTGCAAGTGTTGACGATGTTGCTGGTGATGTTGAGATGTGGTGCCTTGCAGTACGGCTTTGACAGCTTGTAATTCTTTTCGCTGTGGCAATGCAGACGATGACTTTGCTAATTGATCACAAGAAATTTTCGAATTATATGATTCCTCTCCGTCGTCATCGAGTTTCGTTCAAATTTTTTTTTGATAACCTTACCTTTCGCCTGTCGTTCTCTCAAATTTATTTCGCGATAACATTTCGAACAGAGCCCATCCCATTGAGTGTTTCCATAAAATCCGCAACCATTTTTACATTTCAAATCCCTGTCAATGCGAAGTCCGGGCAGTTTCGTGGAAAACATTGCGGAATTTAGCGTTTTTATTCGTTGTTTAACGTTGTACAATCATAACAAAATGAATTTTAGTTAATTTGCGTCTAGGAATTTTACGATGCACAAAAACGAAACATTTATTATCACACAAAATGACACTTCCTAATGTGTCAAAGAAAAAAAATTAAATGAAAGTCTGTTCACGGTGTCATCGTCTATGCAGTCATATGGTGTACTGGTGTTGGTTATTTTGGTACTGATGTGTATGTGTGTGATTTCTACTTTCCCAGCAAACGAAAGAGGTTTGGATGGTTGAGATCGTCTGCACGAGCCACTGTACGTGCAGGTAGAAATTCAACTTGACCAATACTCTCTCTAGCAAACAAACTCTCACTTCTATGTGTCAAATTCACACCCTATTTCTTTGTATGCTACAAGAACTAGGTCCCACCCTTTGGGCGGGTCAGGCCCCTTGACTGACAATTTTTTCAATATATTTTTGATCAATTTCATTGTTGAACTTCCGAAGCATCACTGATACCAATGCCTACGTTTGATCCCAATTTATTTTTACATATGCTGTATTCCTAAAAAATTGTCAAATTTAGAACATTGATATATCGATTACTCTATACATGACAACAAAATTTGACAGAAAAAGTTCTTCAAACGTAAGACCGAATGATCTTTGACTTCTCATTTTTCTTATAAATTTGCAGGAAGATTTTCAATCAACCATAAATCGTAAATCACATGCGACTCGTGTGAATTACGGCTCTCGCTCCGTTCTGGCCGCAAACTTCCCACTCGTATGAGCTATCTACTATTCTGTTTGATTGCCATTTTGTCAAGTTTGATCAGAGTTGTTGCGAAGTTTAGCGAATAAGATGGAACGATGAGAGGACTCTTTCACTTTGGTAAAAATTAAAAGAAACCGCGATAAGTCTTCTTCTTTTACAGTCTTGTACAAAAACAGAAAGTCCACCGGTACTTACTAAATTTACAAAACCATCAATCGTGAATAAAATATGGATGGTAATACACGACCGATAAATTAATTTAATTTTTTTGTCGTTTCTTCACTTGTCAATTTTTTTCGTCGATTCAGAAAACGACAAAAGTGAAGAATAGACAAAACGTCTATAAGTTACATTTCGTAGAAGGATGAAATCCCTAGGAACGAACAAAACGCCTTCTCGTTACATTTCGTTGAAGGATGAATTGTTTGAGTTGGTTTCCTATTTTCTTACAGAGGTGAACACAATGTTTTTCACCACAAAACAAGAGGGGATAAAATAGGCGCTTTCTTTGCCGAACTGTCATCAGACAAAGCGTTAACAAAATGTCATTTTCAGGCTAGCGATGCGAAAATCCTTATTTTGTCCTTTATGAAGCGTTTTCGAAAAGGCCTTTTTGTTTTTATTTGGAGAGGCACCATTTTAGGTGAGAAAATAATCATTTTCTCTCCTAAAATAGCGGGTTCAGCCCAATTTGGGCGGGCTACATGCGAAAGTGCCTAAAACAAATCGTCCAAAATAGATACTCAAAAAAATTTTCATGTAAGGGGTCGAAAAACAGGGAAAAATCTCAAAACTTCTTCAATTTCAACCCCAATACATGAAAATTATTATTTTCTCTCCTAAAATGAATGAATACCACAATACGCTATTTATTTTAGTTTCTTTACAATGGACAAAAATGCGGATATTCGCAAAACGCCAGCATGAAAAACGTTGTGTTCACCTCCGGGAGAAATAGGAAATTTCACCAAGAGCGAAAAGAGCGAGTGTCGTAATTCGCTCAAGGTGGAATTTCCTATTTTTCACCTTTTATTAACAAATAACTATTTCTCATATTGAGTGGAGAAAATAAAGCTTATCCCACCGTTTTTATACAAGTAACAGAGAAATGATAAGGTGGTATGTCTGTGGCGGGATAGAAGGAATCTGAGGTTCAAAATTGTGTACGGTACGGTATGGGAGAGAATTACATACGAATTCTGTCAAGAGAATTGCCAATTTTTTCATCTCGTCACCGGCGAACCAACTTTTCATTTCTCTGACAACTATCGCACGTCCAGGCAGAGTTTTGGAGTGACGCAAGTGTTCCACACAGTATTTAATCTACACTGGCCTCTATTATGTCTGTTATAGCGAAAAAGAGGGAATACTACTAAAATTTTGTTTGATTTTCGTGTTTTCCGTAAATGTATATAAAGCTTACCCCATCAGCTCTTACACATTCAAATCTCATCCGGTTTGAAAGAGGTTTCACAGTGAGAGCGGTGAGGGTCATAGTAAGAGTAAACTCCCTATGCATAACTTATTAGGCGTTTTGTTATGATGCTTGCAACTTCTACAATCACCTTACCTTTTGGTTCTGAGAGAATAATCTTTGTGGTAATCTTCCTACCTCGGATGATGATCATACAGTTTTACCAATCTTCATTTTCTTCGACGATTTACTGATAAATATGCTCAAATGGCAACATTTTATTTTTTAATTTCTTTTTATTAAACTTATGAATGTTAATAAAGTAACATAATGGCAAGAAAAATTATTTGCAATCCAAAACTGATTTATAAATAGAAAAATAAATCCCTAAAACATATCAATAAGTTAATATAAAGATTCGAAAAATCACAAAATTGTTTTACAATAAAAGAGTCAATTCAATAGAAAAAAAAAGTCTAAATAAATTCGTTAAAAAGTCTCTACACGCTATCAGCGTCGAAAACCATACTTTTTATATGGCAAGTACTTCTTTCGACGCTTTCCAGCATGTAAAGTTCATCACATAACTCGGAATAAAAATGAAGAGTCAAGTTTTCGTGTGTTTTTTATTGACCTCGGCTTCGCCTCGTATCAAAAAAAAACAATTCTTACGAAACTGTACCTTTTTATTCTATGTTATGCAAAGGGACTATTCTTTTAGTTTGTACATTTGTCTTTACATTTATATATAACTATTTCATCTCGTTTTACACACTTTATAGATAAATTTTCGTAATAAGTGACAATTTACGGTTAAAATTAAATAATTAAAAGTCGAGATTCTTGTTAAAAATGAGAAATTAAATGGCAAAATCTCTCCAATCATTGCCATTTCTTTTTGTTTGCTTTACGCTTCTCTAATTCCTATTATACCACTCGACGTTCTCCAGCAATTGACTAATTTATTTCACACGTTGTGAGAACACATTGTTTTCCTTCTGTTAATTGAATTAGAAATAATTTTGGCTCCTAACTTACATTCAATGCAAAAGAAGCAGATTTTACGTAACGCAGTACCATCGAAACTTTGTCACAAACGATTTTCATATAGTTTTATCGCACTAGTGCTACAATAGTTGTTTATGACATCGAGTATTACGTACAACAGTGCGATCGAACTGAATGGAATCTTACTGACGCATACATTAAAATCTTGTTCATAACTTTTGCCTTTTTCGATTTTTTTTATTAGCAAAATATGTGAAAATTATCAACTCGACAACACATAGGCATCAAGGTTCTGAAACACAATCTGTACTGAGAGCGTTTATCGATTTCGGTGCCACCTGCCCTCGTGGGTGTCTTAACCTGTTCTTTCAGAACCTTGATAGGCATATGTTAGGGAAATAGCTACTTTCGTAAATACATAAAATAGAAGTGAGCATAGGTTACCAGAATCCGTCACCAAATCGATCATCTTTTATCTGAACTTTCGGTTTACGGATATTGGAAATCATTGGGATGGGCTTACGGGTTTCTAGGAATTGATTTAGTCGAATTCGGGTCGGATTTCTTAAAAGTTTAGTATGCTCACATCTACAGAAGGTGTTGAGGAATTTCGCGCCACGTTATTCACAATAACCCACAAAGTGACATTTTCCTTATATGAAATGTGTCATTTTGTCTATTATTGTGAATGACGTGGCGCGAGATTCCTAGCAGCCCTACAGAAATGTTTTAATTTTTTATCGTTTTTCTTTTGATAATTACAGGAGTGTGTTAGGTTAAGTATTCGAAAACTTAAGTAAATAATATAAACTGGCCTTGCAACTGGATTAATTGGTGTAACTACACGAAACTATAAAGTTTTATTAATCGTTGACTTGTAGCTTCAATTAACAGGAGTGATGCTACATAAAAAATTGTAGAAGCTGTTCCTCCTGACAAATCATCCTATCATAAGTTATTCCCTCCTATTACAATTGGCTAACTTATTGTGGATACAAGGACCAAGGACAGGTAGTTTCCATTTGCAAGAATCATTTTCTCTTTTAAACAAGAAAAGAGAAGATTTTCTTTACGAAAAATTCACCGATGTCAAGTCGAAGGCCGGATAATTCCACAAAATTGATTGACAAAGGATTTAAAAAAGTCCTCAGGGGATTTTTGGAATGTCAGAGGATTTCCTTTGTTGAGTGATTCTGTTCAACTCTTGAAAAGGCAGAGAGATCATAACAGATGGCGTTGCTTCCGTCCAGCTGGGGAGGCGGAAGCAACGCCATCTGTTATCACCTCTATGTGAAAAGGTTATCTGGACATTTTTAGGACATTTCAATGAATTTCCTTCAAAAGATTTTCTATTTTTTGAAGAATTCTCTAACGTATATCCTAACAACCAACAACGTACTTTCATTCCAATTACAACGAGTCACTAACTACAACCTTCATGTGCTACACTAGCTCAGATTCTATCCGAATTTTATTCCACTCGTTGCTCGTTTGTGGTACAATAATATAACTCATTCAAAAACATTTACTAAATGCATTCTTAAGTGCCTACATACACATCCGCGTATTAATATTAATCAAACGTTTTATTTTGTATATTCAGTTCGAACCGTTAGTTCTACGTTAAAGGTGTGTTGGTGTCGCAAAATTGTATAATTAGATCGAAATTACGAATGACAATTATAAATGCGACATATCAAAACTTTTCCCTGCAACACGTCTCTGCTTACTCATTCGTCAGATCGTATGAATCAGATTTGTCCAGCGGTCTTTCGTTGACAAACTTGTTCACTACATCGAATGCGCAGAGACGAGAAAAGTCTATAAAAATGGTTAAATTCATGGATGAGGCATTTTGAATTTGTTTTTAAGTGTTAAAATGTTTAGTATGACCTATGACCTATATTTGTAAGCGGAGATCACAGCAATTGACATTTTGTTTCTGTGGAAAAGCAATTAAACTAATCGTGAAGGTTAGTGAAACTGGTGAGATGTCGTCAATTTAACAAAAAAAAATTATTTGATTTGGACGAGTGTTATGAACTCAATGATATTACACTTACACACTGGGACTACTGTTATTGCGGGAACACTAAACAATTACTTAAATTTCGAAATTCAACTCGTTAAAGGCGAAACGTTCGTACTCATTTACACGAGAAAAAATGTAGGGGAAAGTGCTGAGGAAATATCTCAATTCGTTGATGTTGTACCAGGGCCTATTTTACAGGAATTAAATTCCCGAAAACTACCAAATTTTTCCGTCACATTTTGTCTGTTTCTTTAAAATACCAACAGATCCAAGTGCCTCCGTTGTTTTCATGGCCCTTTTTATTTATTTTATATTTTTGAGCTAAATCTACTAAATTCGGTTGGTAGTTAAGAGAAACCAGAATTTTGGAATTTTAATGAATTTTCAGGAATTTAATCCTCTAAAATAGGCTCTTTGTTGTACGATGTTCGAATATGGTCTTGTGCACGCAGACTTCGAAAATTGAAAAACGTGACCTTATAATCCTGTGTTGATTATAAGACTAAGCATTTTCAAAGCAAGCACAGACCGATGAAATTGTGCGTGATTTTGCAGAGGTGAAAAATCTTTTTGATTTGAATTCTTCGAAAAAAAATCAAATACCGGCTACCGTGGCAACCCAATAACCTCCAACAGCATAAGTAAACACAATTTTTCTATGCGTCTGACTATCTCTAGATGCGAGAAGAAGCATTCTAAATAACCCCGAAAAATGACCAGCTGAACGCGTACTCAGTGTCATTTCCATTCCGTAAAATTATAATTCGCATTCACCATCCATTCACACGATGCATGACTATAATCATTTAAATTTAAGGTACTAATTGTATTGAGCTACATGTTGATGACGGATCGCGATAAATGGACACCATATTGCGGGTGGCCACAATGATTTGGTTGAATTACAAAAACAAATGAAATTTCTCTAATCTACACTTGTGGCTTACCATTCCTGTCTATTCGACGATACGAGCCGGCGGAGCCTCGGGCGATGGTAACGAAACAGCCGCACTCAATGTCTTTTCACTTTCCGACCGTGCTATTTCTCTCGGACTCAGCGTTTTGTGATCCAATGGTCCTTCCGACGGCGTCTCCAGTTCTTGGATCAGTTGCAGTGCTGCTTCCAATTCTTTCGAGAATTCGAGATCCTTGGACGAGGATTTGGATGAGCAATATTTGTCGGTCGACTGGCTGATATCGTCCGGCGAGAATCCAGCCTGGATTTTCTTTTCGATAATCGATTGTTCCAATTCGGCCAGCATTGAAGCATATTGACTGTCATCTTGCATGCTCATGCTCGATAGGCTAGACGGTCCGGGATTATTATTGTAAGGAACTTTTGCTTTGGCTATGGACGATAAGAAATCAACGGTCAAACGATTCGATGTTTGACCGAATGCATCGTGATAATCGCCGCTGTTGTACGGCGTTGGCGTTATTTGACCACTCCGTGGCACCGGCGATGGTGTTGCACAACGTGAAAAGCTTGTCATCTGTTGCATAAATCGTTCACTGTTCGCATCTGACACACGGCTTATGCGTCGTTGCTTTTGACTGGTGCTTTTTGGACCGTTGTAAGGCGATGCATCAACCGCTAGGGAATGGGATGGTGTTGGAGATTGGGTGGTCGAAGCCGATGACATCGTGTCGCGTTGATGGTCTTCGAATGTTTCTTCGAATACCCAGGATTTTGTGTTAGCATTTGTTGATTGCACAGTCGGATTTGCTATTTGACCTTTGCTAACGCTTTTCTGGAATTTAGAGCGAAAACGAAGGCAATTTTTATTGTTGGATATTTGTGCATCAAGCTAGGTGGCTCCTACCTTTGGTATTACATACTCCAGATCCACATATCGATCGTTGTCAATGTATAAATTCCGATTAGCTCGTCTAGTATTTCGTTGAGCTATCTGACTTCTGTTCAGTAAACAATAAGTAATTTGTGATTGAATAAATGCAATGACGACCGATACGATTGCCGTAGATGTCGTAATGATTCGACCTAAAATTGAAAGTGGAAATTCGAGCAAATAAACTGAGATTCGGCATCAAGCTATACTGTGACTTTAGCACGTACCATACTGCGATTCTAGCACATCGTACTCTTTGCTCGCGTTCATCTGTTGCCGAACATTTTCCTTGAACAATTCTTTGAATTGACTGAATTCCAATATTATCAAATGTAAAGTGTTCAATATCAACACAGAAAATGAACAGTACAACAAGAGCTCATGTTTCCTCGTTCTAGATGAACAAACACACGCCACCATTCCACCACTTATCCCAGTTAAAATAATCTGTTGAAAATAAGATCAAATTTATAGAAAATTGTAATTGCAAATGTGAAACAATTCAACACTGCGCATACCCAGCATCCTATTGCAATGTTTATGATCAATTTGATCACTGGAATGGTTATGAAGTAGAAAATGCCGGAAATTATTTGAACAACACCCAGGCATATGTAAATTACACAAAACGGTATGTAAAGGCATAGATCTGTTGTGTATTCATGGAAAATGCCCGTCTTGCACATGATCTCTTACGAAATGAATTGTTGTGTGAGTACTTTCTGATGAGTATCGTTCGCATTTTGTTATCTGAAATGGAAAACATTTTTAATTTGTTTTGTCTTCTGCTTTGTATACGGTGACTGAAGGCAGTCATATTTGTCATTTTTTGTTTTGTTTCAAACGATTTTAAACATAAACTTAGGGTTCCTGCTCATCGGTAAAAGAGATTAAATTATGAGATTTAGAGATAAGATAAAATTAAGTAAATCTACTGAGCACAGCAACGTGACTGAGACTACTGTGACTCTTCGCATGTAAAAAATTTGCAAATATCTGTTGATCTCCTATGAATTTAATGAAACCACAAACACTAATCGCTTCCCTTTATTGGTCAAGATCAACACACTTCAAGCATGAGCGCTACTCTCAATAGAGGGTACTGAAACTTGATAACTACTACAAAACTATTCTATTTGGCAGCTGTCAACTATGATCACTTTTGCTTGAAGTGCGTTGTCAAGATCTAATTTTGAATGTGGATTACCCAATAGATAGATTTGGGTATTCAAAGGCTTCTTTTACAGACGCATATACCCAGGTCACCCAGGTTTCCTCTGTTTCCAGCTGTACACTGGCCTTACTTCCTCTTTCAAGTAAATTTCCAGGTTTTTATTATTAAGTTATATGGGCGCTTTCTATCTTAAGATAGTACTATCATCATTGTAAATCCTCATTATGGTGGTCATAATACCCTCAGAACAATTCCTTCAGATTACTACACCAGTTCCGGGAACCACAAGATCGATGTACTCTGTGAAGGTGAAAGTCTGCAGTGGTTCACTTTATCTCTTTCAAAGTTAGTAGCTTCGTCTAACGAAACAGAGCCGTGGCTAATGTGTAGCCAATGAGTATCAGCCAAAGCAAAGCAACCTCACACACCTTGTACCTTAGACGAATTATATAATTTCGGTGTGTTTGGGACTAAACCTACCTGATTTTTTTTTAAAACCTACCTTGCCTGTTTCTCTTCTATAATCTCGGTGTGTTTCCTCGGTGTGTTTCTTCTATAAACACACCGATATTCAATGAGTATATAGAAGAGAAACGGGCACCGGTAATAATTCGTCTAAGCCTTGTACATAAAATTAGGAGGGTTAAGACTAGACAGTGTCTGCTTGCACATTTCATTAACCTTTGTTCATACGCTTCTAACGTTATGTGCAAGCGCCTTATAGTTTTGTATATAAGCAACGCACTTCAAGCAAAAGTGGTACTCAAAATAGGGTACTGAAACTTGACAGTGCTTCATACAAAATTTTACACTGTAAAAAGAGTGGGGATAAAATTTCATACAAAAAGTACTCTATTTGACAGCTGTCATTAATAGCACTTTTGCTTGAAGTGCGTTGATATAAGGTGTATGCGCTTGCTAGAGAGCTGATTTGACCGAAGGTATCAATTTAGTGAAATAACTCTCAATCTTTACTTCAATTGTGGTTATAAGGGCGTGGGGTAATTTCGCTAAAACAACGCATTTTTCAACTACGTCAAAGGTGAGCTCGCACACGATTTTTCGATATCAAAATTTTGTAAAAATTAAGTCGATGATATGGCTAAAAAGCATTTGCAGCAATAAACTCGCGTGTGCGAGTTCACCTTTTACGTAGTTTAAAAGTGCGTTCTTTTGGCACCGTGTGCTAGATTCCCCGATGCCGATACCGTTTCATTATGTGTAACGATACGAAAACCGATACAACATCTATTAATGGGGGTTTATTGGTAGATAAAGTTAATCAAAACAAAAATGCTGAACAGAAAAGTTTAGCTTTTCGTTAGTCAATAACAACATAACCGCTATTGTGTCGGTTTCCACTTTTCTCTGATTGCATCAAGATCAATATTGTTAATTTTCATTAGCGTAACAGCCTTGAAACTGTGAGTGCAAATCAATATTTTGAACGACTGGTGACTCAATTTCAAATCGAAACTGTTATACATCCGTAATGGGTAATCATTTTCTACATTCGAGCACGTCCGCATTAAAGTGATGCAAATTTTATCCACAAGTTGTGGACGCAGAGACTTCTACACTTTACAGAGGAGTTTTAACTGTCTTTAAATTGAGAATCACAAATGAGTCATTTCATCGTTTGGATGATGGCAACCAGTGATTGATAGACAACTTGAATCAGAGGAGATCTCGATAGAAGAGTCATTTTTTAGCTTTATCAACATAATTTAGCTTCATCAACAAGTTCACCTTTCGTGACCCAATTTTTTTTCACACACAAAAATGTGTCTAGTCGAACACGGCAGCTCAGACTATATCAATATGTTTTGACATTCGAAATATACCTCTCTGTTCATATAAAAACCATGATAATAGCTATGTATAATGTTTTCGTGTATTGATTTCATTTTATCTTTTGCATGACACACATATTCCCTTTGACACAATTAGCTACTTTATTTTATTGAATTTAATTTTAGGAACGACATTATGTGTTCACCGTATGTTAATGATACAGTTCCATTGATAGGCTGACGTAATTCTAATGTGGTAATAATTAAAATTTACTTGATTAATCAACACAACCGAGCACAACACTTCCATTCATACAAAACACACAATATTCTTGCTCATTTGATATGCTTACCCTACATTGTTTATTGATTGAATTTAAACAAAATATTACGGTTTGATATTCACTTGTAATCAAGCCATTAACTCAAAGGCGATTCAAAACAACGGGAATAGCACAATTTTTATCACTTGGTTTTTTGCAACTTTGCAATGGCAAGTTAAAAAGTGACTTCGTATCGATGCAAATAGGAATACTGGAAAAATGAGAGTGATGATTCTCAACTGCACATGCGTTCGTATGATAACATTTTGCTCTCTTTCTCTGTGTATATATTTTTCGTGTTTTCTTACTATCAGTGTACGAGCGCCAGCGTATACACTGTATAATGTCAGGTCGAAATCCCGAAAACAGCCATAATTCCATGAATGAATAATGTTTGAATTGATTCCATTCTGAAATGAAGAAGGTGACGCTAGTCACCTGGTATAAAGTGGAATAGATCATTGTCAATGTCGTTTGAGATGTCAAATAAGCTGTCATTTTCACAAAGCTAACCAAAATGTTACAAAAATTTATATGGAGCTGTCATTGTTTGAGGTTAGCTTTGTGAAATTGACAAGACAACTCATTTGACACTATTTTGAGAGAAGAACAGTTATTTGACACTGATCTATTGTTCTAAGAATTTTACATAATTCTGATACGTAATGGTTTGGAAATTTTTTTGGCCTAAGCTAGGAGAAAATACCACGTGAACTGGGCAAACATCCAAATATTTGGCATTTTTAGCTCTCTTGTAAAACAGAAAACTGGTGCACTGTGGCTATTATTGTGAATTTTATGGCTGCAAATGCATAAGCCCAAATTGAATTTTTAACAGTCAAGGGAATAAGTAAGTAACTAAGTCATTTTCTTATTGCCACTATCATCCAAGAACAATAATATTTATTCGAATGGCAAAGAAATAAACCCACAGTAGGGAATAAGTAAATCGCATGTGGGTTGAATAACATCAACATTGAAACCGTTGAAAATGTGACTTATTCATTTTCTTCCACTGTACAATTTACAATTACGTCCGTACAATATATGCGATTAAAGTAGTGCGTAAACGGATTTTCAAATATATTTACGCACTAGTGTGTAAATTGACGTTTGGAAAAAAATGAGGATCTCAAGGCAAGTTAAAATAAACTGGTTTTCTGTCCTCTCGCTCTCAACGTACCACGTTGAAAGAGAAGCAAATACTTTGACAAATACCCCAAGGCAAGTTAAAATAACTAGTCTTCGGTTTTCTCGCGCTGATCATAACAGTCTATTAGTTAGCAAAATAGCTATTTCCTAATATGTGAATAGGCATATTTACGCACTCCTTCGCTTTCCTCTACGTGTCACTTTTCTTTTTCTCCTATGTCATTGAACATGAAAAATTGATAAAGGTTTTCAAAGCAGCTCAGTTTTCTGAATATTTTTGAGTCTCAAATAAGGTTGTTGAATGTGGTGAGGCACTGACTGCTAAATAATTTTTTTTATTTAGTGTAATAATGTCTCTCTGTCTAATTTTTTAGTATTATAAATTTGAACATCTAATGCCGTTTCGGTTTTTCGTGCAGTATTTTTGTAGAATTTTATGATGTTTGCAAAATAATTCAATTTTAGTGTTGCTTGAAAACTTTCAACGATATGTTTAATGTCTACATTGAAGTTATGTTTATGGCTGTACACTTAGCGACTTGATTTATTCGAATAAACACACGCATCTACACCGCGTAAATGACGCACAACATTTAGAGTCTGTGATCATCTTTGTAGTTTCGAAACGGGTAAGGGTGTTCCCCTAACCTTTGTATCTTTACTGATTCGGACTCAGAGGAGAACTTTAAACGATTTGAGGGGTTTGATTTAAAAAAATATATATTTCGCCCAACGAACTTCATCGAGTGCAGATAGGATGCATGTCCTGTAGATGTTACTAATTACCAATGAATTATGATCCTATCATTCATACAGCATCAAAATGCGGTGACAAAAAAAGGCATTAAATTAACAACATTAATCTATCGTATATCCCGTACTCGTGCCAGTCTAAAAATATTAGTCCAATTAGCAATATTTATTTACACAGAGTTATGCAAGACTGTAATGTGGAACAAGGTAATAATTAACTATATCCAAAAGACCAATTTGCCTCAAAATAAACATCTTAATAATCAAAAAATATTTCAATTTTATCTAAATCTTACAAACACATTGAACGATGTTCAATACAAATTTCGGTTGTTCGAATGGTGTGTGCCTTCTAAAACTTAACAAATGTGTACAGCCGAGCCAGAGAGAGCATCAAGGACCATAAAGAAAATGCTGTGTGTGAATGGTACGCATGTCTTGGTATGTTTATTAATAAAATTTGTTATACGCGTTTATTGTATTATTTTGAAAGTACGAGAGTTTATATCTCCGACTAACCGGCCTCAATTTTACAAAAAGTCTTGAAATTTTTTCTCATAAATAAAATTAAAACCCAAATATAAATTGAGATAAAAATAGCTTTCAACAATTCAACCAGACAAGAGTTCGGAACAAATTTTACATGGAAAATGTGAAAGTATCGGTGGCCACATCAATTATTTGGAAAATTAATTTCGACGAAAGAAACGATAGAATCCAATGTTACAGATGTGAATGACGTTGGTCTGCTATAGGGTGGAAAATTGAACGTTCCATGCATCAGCAGATAAAATGCTGTCGCATACAGTACTACCACCTAACGTTTTTATTAAATTTTTGTCGTTCTTTTCTCAAGTATTTTTTGAAACAGTCCCCACTGAGCCCCTAGACAATTCTCGAAATAAGTGCTACTATCACCTTTTTGCGAAACCGTTGCGAGTTATCTTACTGGGACCCATGCCCAGACAAGAAACGAAACCCATATGTAACCGAATGGTCAACGATCCTTTTACCACCACCCATCAGCGTAGAAATTATTAAAAGTAGTGTAGGTATGTATGTAAAATACAAAATATTGTGTAAACAGCATGTTCGCTAGTAGAGAATCTGTGTGGCACAGTGCACTTGAATCACTTAACGAAATTATAACGATTAGCAAATTCGTGCACGCAAGACGAGTCTGAATTTTAAAACGGTTAGTGAACGGGCGATTGTGACAAGAGAAGAAAGTGATTCGAAAGGTGGACAATCACACGGATTGCGGAAAATATTTGCAATGAACAAAATTTAGCTAAATTGTGAAAAGATTTTAGTGTTAAAAAAAGGAAAAAGGGAAAATGTAAATGATAATAATGGCAACTAGAGGAATTCGAAGAAAGAAATCCTCACTGTCTGAAGTTAAAATAGCTGTGTTCGGTGCAGCAACCGTTGGCAAAAGTGGTATGGTTATTGATGATAAATTAACTGTGACCGCCAAGAACCGTAACGATTTTATTCGGAATTTTTTAAGTTGTTATTGGTACAACTATCGATAGTATTGTAGGAAGCGTCACTTCATGGAACATTAGATAGTCGATAGTGTTATCCTTGGAACATAGCTAGCCTGTTACAGACGGCAAGCTTATGACCAGTAGTATTATTACTTCAATCGATCAAAGTATTTTGAATTGGTTGATTTCAAATCTTGTACTTCATTTTTTTTAACATGCATTTTATTATTATAAAGGACTATATTACCGTAGCTCTAGCTACTCATTATTTTTGTCGTCGTTATCAATAGCCGTATGTGACAGGCTATTCGCTATTCTTTACCAAGGAACATAGATTATAAAACAACGAATAGTATTCAAGCGGTTTAAGTGCTCCAAAAACAAATTATTTCCCTCAAAAGACTCTGCAATTATTCTGTTGGTTTTTAACGACTTTTAATTTAGTTTACTTGAAATTGACCTAATTTCCTGTTATTTTTAAGTTACAGCATCGTTAGATATATCCACAGATGCATAAACAATCCTTGACCATTTTTCACGAAAGATAAATTAAAAAAATAAAATTTATTGTGCTCCACTTGAAAGAGAAACAATTTACGAAGTAATATGATATAACTACTGAGAACGACTTCCAACAATTCTTCCAGTTGTGTGTACGAGATAACGTAATAAAGTCCGATGTTTTCTTCTATAAATTAATTAACTTTTTAATGGATAAGTAGCAAAAGTCTGGTCTTAACTTTTAACGATTCTTTATATTCTTGGCACAGTTTCTACGACGTATACTACCACTCACCTCTGTTATTTGTAAATTTGTAAAATTGACGAAGATATCTTCTTTCAGCGTTGACAGTCAGATTCCTTACAAAGCGTTATATCGGAGAGTACGACCATCAAACAGGTAACATAAAGCCATGATGTATACAAGCCGGATCATCAATTCAGTGTCCACTTTCAGAAAACCGTTACAAACATGAGGCAATGGTAGATGGAGAACCAATTCTGTTTGAAATTTTAGACACATGTCCTAAGGTAGATCAAACAGACAGCTTCCCAATTAAAATAAATCTTCGAAATCTTGTAGGAAATTTAATATTTTTTTTTAATTCCTCAGAATGATGACGATGATGATATATCATCAGTAACGGCCGAACATATACAATGGGCAGATGGAATACTGCTGGTTTATGCGATAACCGATCGTAATTCATTCAACTACATTCGCAAGGCTAAGGTGAATCTACAACCGGACATTCCATTATCATTGGTTGGCAACAAAGTCGATATGGTTCATTTGAGGCAAGTTAGCACCGAAGAGGGTGAAATCTTGGCTAAAGATTTTGAGTGTAAATTTTGTGAAATATCAGCTGCTGAGCATGTGACACAAGTGTCTGAAGCATTTCACGATTTGTGCAAAGAAGTGTTGCTAGCTCGACGGAAATCGAAACAAAGTTTGTTAGATCGAATGCTGGGTGGCACCCGGACCTATAGTCGAGGGAAGAGTGATAGTGCTCTGCCGAAAGATTAACAGAAAAAAAATGTTCTTGTTTCACATCAATAATATTAATGAATTCGGTTGTTAAAGTAATTGGAGTGTTTATCGTCGATCTATTTTAGTGATGAGAAAGTGACAAATTTGTTTTCTTAGACGTGTAAGAATTTATTAAAATACAAAATAAAGAGAAAACTTTTTACAAAAATAAAATTCGTTTTTACAGAGTGACCTACTCGGTAAATCATTTGCTAGTGGTACGGTGTTTTTTAAATGAGTGACGCGGTGAATATAGACAATAACTAATTTAAATTAAGTTACTCCTTTCACTCATCATAAAGATTTTACTTGCGGCACCCTGCGAAAATGAAATTGACACTTGTGATAATTTTCATTTTCGTAGGGCTTCAGACGTACAATACGTAATTGTTTGGAGATCGTGTTTTTGCCACGAGTTATTGTAGAACTCACCCTTGGCTACAAACCTACCTCTCGGCAAAAATGACATATATGAGAAAACTTTTAGTCCCCTGAACTGTCAATTCAGTTTTTTATTTGTTAACCTAGGAAAAACATTGGAAATTTCATTTCGAGAATGTTCTGATCAGAATGTAGCGAGAACCATAATTGACGAAATGAAAAGAGAAAGGCATCCGATTAAGTTTCAGATAAGGTGGGAAAATGCAATAACATAATAGTGGGATAGACAGGAATTACGTAGACGAAATCATGAAGCAAAAGTAAACTCAGTATAATCAGGCCCGGACTGGCCATATATGGCGACTTGGCAAATCACAAGTGCGCTTTTCTGAATTCATTCAATTTGCTATATTGGCGCCTTTTGGATGTGCTTTTTGGCGCCTTTTCTTCACTTGAAGCGCTTTTCTGCTACATTTCAAGCGCTTTTTCCTGAATTTCATAAGAGCGCCTTTCGGTAGCCAGTCCGGCCCTGAGTATAATATACATTTGAGACACACACTTACACATTCCAATTAATTTTTACAAGATGGTGAAACTGTTGCAGACTTTTAGAAATCACGTGAACCAACTGATTGAATTCTCCGAGCGTCAATAAAAAAAATCATTCGATCGAAAAGAAGAAAATCACAAAATTAGTTCAATATTGGGGAGAAGGAGAGATTGTTTACAGTCAAAGGCAGTCAATTTTCAGCATAAATTAGCTTCAGCTGTTTTTCAGCTGATCCATACAAACAATCACAACCGTTTATACGTCTTTATACGGTTTTACCACTATCATGCGCGTGCGTGTAGCAGCTTCAACCGTATGAACAAGGAAAACCAGTTTTGATTGTATGTATGGATCAGCTGAAAAACAGCTGAAGCAAATTTATGCTGAAAATTGACTGCCTTTGACTGTACATTTTGAAATATAAATTTCAATTCGATAAACATTTAATTGAACAAGAAAGAAATCCTTTAATCCAATTTCAAAGAAAGAATAAAAAGGCAAATTGCCTAATAAGTAGGAAAATACGTAAGTACCATAAATTTAAGGTCCTCACACACACACAACTAAAGATTTCGTATTTGCTTTTGCTTCACCGCTTGAACAAAATTTTTATCCCATTTATATGTCATTGGGAAAATAACAATTTACATAGTAATTCTACCTAAAGAGAAAATTTTGAACAAAATTACGTAAAATATGTGGTCCCACCATGAAATACGAAATGTTTGATAGGATATGTTCGCCCTGTTAATTAAGTGGGCAAATTGAACTGAACTGGTGAAAAATCGTACAAAATGAGCGTCTTATACGATAGTGGAAAAACATTTAATCGAACGAAATACCAGTCTAGCTATAATTGGTCTAAGATAAAGACTGATAGAAGGAGAATATTGAACAAAAATTGAGAGAGCAGCATTACGATTTTTGACAGTCATCAAATGAATCGTAATATGCAGCCTCTCTGACTATCAAAGTTGTTTTAATTTTTAAATTTCAGCAAAATGCACAAATTGTATGTTGTGAGATGTTTGAAAATGTTCGCGATCTATAAAAGCTACGTATAACGATTTACGCGTTATGGCAATGAAAATGGAGCTTCGCTCATATGAAATATGTATTTACATTGCTTAATCACGTAAAGCACAATACTTACAGATTGTACTATTATTCGAAATGAGTTCTATCTGATTTCTTTGGCAAAAATTACGACACCGCCTGACTCGCAAGAAGTCCTCAAAAATTTTGCTACGAAAAATTTGAATGATTTCAAACACAAATGCACGAAATTTAAGTTTTTCTTTAATTTAATTTGTAATAAACATTTAGTTTCAACATTTACATTTTCTGTTATTTTTTTGTTGTTATTTTCCCAATATTTATACTCTTATTTATTGCGCTAAAGTGAACACTTAAATATTTTTGTTTTTATAAATATCATTTTTATCTGATTACAATCTAATTGGAATTTACAAAAAAAGGATTGGTAAATTGTTTTACTTCTAAATTTTAGGTGATCATTGCCATTACCCAATGATCATAAACCACACGTTAGTTTTTAAATTAATGGTTCGTCTGACCGAAATATACGTTCAATTCGTTACACTAGGAAAAGGAGTAATCGAATCGATTTTTTTTCTTTCTTTTAATTAATAAATTTTCTGTCACATTTATCATCTTATTTACACTCAATAGTTTATCCGTTTACAATTATTTAAATTCTATCACAGTCTATTTTAATTTTTTTTTATAGTTGAAGGAATGTCCAATTCGTTAATTTAAGAGAAATTGCGTTTACTATTCAATCGTCAATATATTTAATTATGAGTATGTTCTACTACTTATTTGAATGCGTAGACAAGGAAAACCTCTGCAGAGATTAGAGTATTAGAGTACGAATTTGAATTTATTTATTTTTTAAATGTTCGTCAGCATTTTCTTAGACGTTATTGTGGAATGGGGAACTATGCGTCACGTTGATCGTAGTCTACAGCCTCAATTTAAAATTTTTTTCTTTCTTGTCTTGGAATGGAATTAGTTTTATGTATCACCTACTTCACCATCCTTTGTTAGCAGTGCCTATATTCGCGAAAATATTTTCTTGAATTTTCACAAATTTTCATGTTTTTATCGAATTTTCATGAATTTTTGTAAAAGTTTTTCACGAAAATTTCAGAAAATTCTAGAAAATATTTAGGCGAAAGTAGGTTCTGTTTGTTAGTATTTTATGATTAGTTGTAATAGTTTGATGTGGTGATCAATATTATAATTACTTTCCTGACCTTCTGTAAATGATAGTGTTCAAGCCTATCTGTTCATTGAAGCCGCTGTGAATAACAGAGAATCGGCACTATTTTCTAGTATTTGATACAAAATCTATTACTTCCTCAGTTTTAACAAACTGTGAGCTCTGCTTATTTTGGTCGAAATTGTCGACAACAGATGACTAGCCTTTTCTAAAAGGTTATTTTAACACCACCGGTAGTAACAAAACATGAGAAATGGTCCATAGTATGTACCACCATCACCTTCACAAAACGTCTAAAAACCAGAGAAGTGATAACAGATGTCGCTCCACTGACCCTGTGAGGCGGAAGCAACGTTTGTCATAATTTTTCTGCTAAAAACACCTAACCATTTACGACTTCTTCAATTAATTCATCAAAAAATTGAACTTTAGTTTCGGGAAATTTATGACTTTACAAATCTGACTCAATCAACACCCCTATTACACGGCTTTGGATAAGGACCAACAGTATTCCATAAAAAAAAAAACATTTTTTGAAGAGGCCTCAGACTGTAGATTATTCAGCTGTTGCGACGGAAATAATGTGCTGCCCGCAACCCAAGGGAAGAGGCATAGGAATTTTGAAAATTTGCGGACAAAGTCGTAATTAAAAGGAAATGTGGTCAAGACAGAGAAAATAATGCTGTGCATCGAATGACATGGGCGAAGAATTATGTATTTGACCATTGGACTGTAGGCAAAAACATGAGTGAGCTCGCCCACTCAGCTCTGCATCAGACTTATTTATATGTCCCCTTCGTCGCTAGTTAAGAGCTTTTAGAAGACTATGGTATTTTTAGCAGTTTGAGTACATACTACCCCGGAGCATATTCTTTGTTTGAATTGACATCAACGCTGACGATCTTTAGTTGACTTTAATAGAATTGGATATGTGAGTCCTATAAATGCTAAAGTGTTTCAAACAGTTACACCAATCAATTACACATAATTTACATCGATATTAGGTAATGTCCCTTAAGTTTAAATTTGTTTTGTACAGTTCATAATATTAGATGTTATGTACAATTTATTACACTCATATTGCTACAATACACTGAGCTTTTGTTGTCTCTATTTTCAAAGATTTAATTATGTTTTTTTTGGTAGATTTTTTCTCCTTTTTATTTACATTTACAATTAAAAATAAACTTCTAAATACACACACGGAATATTACATAAGTCTAGGGTACAGACTTTCAGGCGTCAGCCACGTCCGTCATATTTACAATTTTATTCCCAATAAATTTATCAAAAAGTCAACTTTTCTTACAACTTTCCGTGATAGAAATTTGAATTAAAAGCCACTTCCCGACGGTGATGGTCATGCATAATGTGGATATGAGCCCAAATGCGGTGTCACATGAGACGGTGTCACATGGCTCATTGAATGTGGCGGATACAGATTTGATGCAGGACTGCCCCAATTGCTCCACGATGCGGCCGATGGGAAGATGGAGCCTAAGAATCGTTAAAATTTTCATTTAGATGTCAGACAAATTATCGTCGTCGTAGTTGAGTTAGAGAAGAGATGGGAGGGGCAGAGGCAGACGTTTCTTCATATTTCTGAATATAGGAGATTCTAAAGTAAATAATGCAGGGTGTCGGAAGTCACATTGACATCATTAATGAGAACATTTGTAATTTGACGACTCAAGTGTCAAAGTTACGTTCACAAATAAATTTCAAAAAGTCTTGTTTAATATAAAAGACAGAATCGAGTCTTTCACACACAAAACTCACATCAGCGGCAAAGATCAAAACAATTTCGATATTTGCACCAAAAATAGTTATTTTTCCATGTCGCTGTTTTAAGCAAATTGTAACCTTTCACAGACTCCTAGCATTTATCATCAATCCAAGTCTGTTACTTGTTATAATGAACTAAGTATTTTCAATACATTGATGCAAAATCTTTTACTTCATTAGTTTTAACTTATAGTCTATATCAGACCACATCGTGCGTTCATCGTTTATTCGATGATGCTATCGATGACAGATGATATAGCTGTCTGCATCAGGTGTAATACGTTTTACAACATTTAGTTTTGAGCCGTAGAAGGGCTCAGCGAGGGAGGCTAGCCCTAATGTATATATCGGTCGTCACACATCGTAGAAAATCTGTATTGGTGCCAAATACAGAATGAAATCGAAAAATTTTTATTTAGAGTTTTGTTAAGACTAACAAGTTAAATTTTTAAATTTTCAACTTGTCTGGTCAGGACAGGCCCTCCAACAAAAATTTTATTTTTCAATTTCATTCTATATTTGTCACCAATACCTTCATTTTGACACCAATTAGAATTTTATACATTGCATAACGGTTGAGCTATACACTAGGTCTACCCTCGTTAAGGTCCTAATGATGGGGCTCGAAAATAAATGTCGTGGAAAAAAGGTAAAGCCGTGGCCTTAAGAAGGCTCAGAGGGCTGTGGAGCGGCTGTGTATGTGGCAGTGGCAATAAAAATGAATAAGGCTTGATAGCATACCAATACAAATGTTGGTCAGTACAACAACAAAAATCAGTAGCTCCATAAGACGCCACACCTTGACCGCTGCTTTCTTTTACATGCTAAATAAAAATTTATATCCTTCGCACTTATCTTGATTGTTTTTAATGGGCATAAGTACAGGCATAAATAAGATTGAATATATGCCAGGTGATTTCTACATTTCGACTTGTGTGCGTTGCGTGTATGGAAAAATATATCAATATTCAAATGAACAATAAAAATAATATTCACCTGATGATGATGTCATTCCATGATGTGGGCTCATAAATGTCGTTAATTTTGTACCGTGATGATATGGCGTCATAAATAAATCACTTTGGTACTTATAAGCCGGATCACTTGCTGCTGGTTGAGTTGCTGCAGCCAGGCCTTGGAAGTCAAACTTATACGCATACCGTTTGCCATGTACTTTTGTCATTATGTTCTTGTCGTAATAGTATCTAAAATGATTCAAGATAATTTTTCTTTCTTGCAAAACGAGCGTTGAAAAAGTTGTTTTTTTTTATTATGTGAGAAGATTTATCAACAATTCTTGTCGTTGTTCGGGGCGTGAAGATTCAATGAGAATTCAATAAATTTTGCCTTATCAATAAAGAAGATAAGTACGAATGGGGGTGACGATAAATTCGAAATTGCGTAAAATGAGTTTCACATTCGAAACCTGCCGGGTTTACGTATTGTTAAAGAACCTATTCATTCTCAGTGATATGAAACCAATCTATTAACGTGAATTCACTAAACAACGTGATATAAAGTCTACTGAACTTCATCGCTGAAAAGTATTACGTCTTGTTGGTTAGCAATAGATATTTGCATCACAAGTTATAAAAGTAAAGATAATTCAACCGATTGTGTAGTTTGCAGCCCGAAGGCAAGGGCGTCAACCACACAGGTATTTTTTCTTTAGTTTGCCTCATCATGCAAAAATCTACTGCAAAAATCGCTCTTCTCGTGCTACAACAAGCGAAATTATCTTAAATCGATCGTTCAAGACCGATACACAAGTAACTATTACACACGAACTACAAAACAAAAATAGTTATTTATGCAACCGAGCGATAAATGCTTTTTTAGGCACTAGTGTGATTGCCACACAAGGCCACAGAGTTTCACTACTCAGTGACGAAAAGTATAACTTTTGTTGTGAATAAGGTGGTATGCAACTTGGTGATACTCACCTAGTGCCTAAGAAAGCATTTATCACTCGGTTGCATAAATAACTATACGACTCTAGGGTGGTAAAATATTTAAATGAAATTGATGAAAATTCGTCTATTCGTCTGCGGCTCTCGCATCAGCAAATTTCACACGAGAAGTACCATTCTCCATATATCACTAGTTCCAGATAGTTCCATAGAATATATGAATGCACAACGGTTGGAATCGCTAGTTGACCCTCTCCTAATATTTTTATTGCACTGTCTAGAGTGATCTGTTTTCACAAGACCTCACACAAATAAATTTCTAAGACAAGGGACATTATAACAAAAAAATAAAATTTCCAGACACAATTCCTTGTAAACGTCAAATTCGGATACATGTTGCACTCATTAAAGTCACAAAGAGAAATCCATAATTTCCAAATAATCTAGAAAGCGAAAGTGAAAAAATAACCCAAAGGAAAAAAAAATCAAAACAAAACAAAATCCCCCAAAACATCACACAAATCAGTTTTTCGCATCAAATAGTCTTTTATATTATTTTATATTTATTACGCACAGCAAGAGGGTTGTGTGATAAAGAAGAAATGTTGTGAGGGTTACGCCTTGTGTACAAATTAGCAACGATTGAACAAAATCGAGTTACTTACTCATTATTGTTTGTTCGGAGATTTTCTATTTCATATTGTAAAAATTTGGTGAAATATGGGGAAATAGTAAATGGAAATGAAAATGTACATTTCGGTTAATGCCAATAAAAGCTACAACACCATTTTCACATATGAATTGGCTTAAAAACTGTACGATTCGTAGCCAGAGGGATAATATATATAACGAACACCAAGTGTCGGTTATATAAAATCGCAAAGTAAATTAGAAGATGAAAAGCAATAAAATTTCCTATTAAGACCGTAATTTATGTGAAAAACACTCCTTACGTTTCATGGAAAATGAAAGAATTTGAACTGTAAATTGATATACTGAGTGTTCTGTGCATATCAGTTTATCGTAGGACCACGGTTCGAAACGTATACCGCAACGCGGCACTGTCGACTATCCGATACAAAGATTCTTGTTTTATGAACTTTATTTTTGAGCGAACACTTGTTCTTTGACTTTCTTGTTCGAGCGCTAGGAGCATTCTAACTTGGCCTTGTGCAACCCTCGCAGATTGTAGAAAATCAAAATAAGTGTCAAAGTCAAGGTATTGCCGAATACAATTTAAAACATAGCTAACGCCGACCCGTACGAAACACCTATTCGTATCAAAAGCCTTTAATGTGAAACTCTTCATTTCTCTTACTTCATTTTCTTCTCTGCTGAAAAACTATTCTCCCTTTAAAATCACTTACATTATCCACTCTTTGCCTTGTTATCATATACAACTAAATTGCCGGAGGCAATATAGACAGCCCCGTACGAAGACAAATTTCATAAATTCCTATTTAAACATCTATATACCGCTATATTTAACTATATTTCACTATAAATAAACATTTCACAGATAAATATATGCTATTATATAGCTCTATATGCCTGTATATAGCTCAATATAGCTGTATATAGGTATATATAGATGTCCGTATATGGAATCCCTGAAACCCCACACACATAACAAATTATTTCCATGTTAACAGAAACTCTCTAAGTATCATTTTTCCCAAGATATTTCTATTTTACTAAAATCCAATATGGCCGCCGGCAGCCATTTTGTTAGGAGACCGGAAATAGTACCGACGCTTTACATTCGTTAATACCTTTCAAACAAAAAAAAATTCATGAAATTCGGTCAAAATTTACTCGAGATATTGTCAAAATACACCACGTTCACTGTACTTCCGAGTAGCCAGATAAGAGCTCACTCCAAGAGACCTAGCTCACGCTCCGGAGAACATAATTTCATAAAAAAAAATTTCCCTGATTGGTACGGTCAATACCTATCTAATAAAGCTAAAACAGACGAAATATGTTCAAATGTGGCCGACCTACAAGCAAAAAGTGCTTGCCGCCCTGTGCCTGTTCCACACCAAGGGGTCTAACTCACGAGTCGGTCATCCGATTTCCATAAACTTTTTTTTTGTCGATCGGTATTGTAAATACCTTTTATTTGACGTATCACTTACAAGTTTAACGTTTAAATGTCCGGAGATATCTTCGAAAAACCGTAAAGCACTTATTGGGCCACAGCTCGGGAGGGGTCGATCCAAAATCACTCATCTTCGAACTTAGCCTGTCTTTTGACATTACCAAACGGGAAAAAAAAGAATTTTCAAAATCGGATGCGTTTTACTCAAGTTATCGTGCAGACAGACAGACGGACAGACGGACAGACGGACAGACGGACAGACGGACATTTTTTTTTTCGCGGATTTGGCATCTCTAGACAACCACAATAGGTTTCCCCTTACTCAGGGAGTCCAATTCGACGTGTTACAAACGTATGCGTAAACCTATAAGACCCCAGTACTTCGTACGGGTCTAAAAATAAAATTTTGACTGTTTTGCACGAGTAAAAAGTCCCAATTTCATATTAAAGCTTTTTTGATTTATTGGTTTCGATCCATCTCCTTTGCCAATTTGAAATACGAAATTAGCGAAATCCGATAAACAAAGATGAACATTAGTAAAAGCTTAGATTTGAAAGTGGGATTTTTACGTGGGCGAAGCAGTACTGAAAAGCCTCACAGACGAGTTGAAATTTTTTAAATTTTAAATTAAGATTTTTATCCAAGGAAAACATAGTACATTTGAACACAAAATTGGATTTTCAACAATTTGTGACGGATGTCACCAGGCTATCCTTAAGAACCTCCTTACGATCCTCCAGGGGTTCAGAATCCTAACAGGCTGACACCTTCAAAAGATGATTCCTCAAATTAATATCTAATTGTTTGCTGAAGATACTAAAGTTTTAAAGTGTTATCTATACATCCCAATCCCGGGCTTCAGCCGAATAAAGAAAAGAATCCTCTGCTCTCGCCTCTGTCCGCACAGGCACTCGGCTTTTTTGTTTGCGATTTTATTTGTTTCGAATCAATAGTCCTCGTTGGAATTTCGATTTGAATAAAAATTAGTGATGGCACTACAACACACACACAAAAACCTTTTCCATTTCATCCAAAATCTGCCAACATACAAGACCACCCCAGGTAAATTGAAAAATAAAAATCAAATATTATAAAGCTGTCATTCGTCCCACCCAGTGCCGAATAAATATGAATCCCGTAAACATTTCATCTGTCTATTCGTTTTGCTTCAATTTAAAATCAATATATTGCTCACGTTATATATTTTTGGAAAAATTAATTGAAATCTAACTATAAATAAAACATAAAATTGGAGGGGAATTTCCACACGTAATGAATGTGAATCTATCATTGATTTTTTTTTGTTTTATTGAATTTCTCACACATCGATCTGGAAAGCAATTATTTTGATTGATCGTACATAATGGCAAATGGAAATTGAACTGAAGATGTACAAGAATTATTATTCAAATACAAAATAAAATTTAAAAAAAAAATTGGGAAAATTACGGATTTTGATGTTTTTCTGTTTTCGTTTGGAAAATTTTGTTTTTTCAGTAATTGTGTACACAAACGTCGTACTGTGTATATTTTTCAAAGAAAGGAAATTGTTTTACTTTAGCTTCCCAAGGTCGGCATAATATTATCGACAGAGGAATAAAATAAAAAAAAATTATTCCATTCCAACTCCTCCAACAAAAACACAGCAAAAACTTATTTATCTATTTCGTCAACTGGCGTCATTCAGAAGAAAATAAATAGACGAAAAAAAAAACGATTCCTCCAGCCCCATCCAAAATAATATTTGAATAGATCCGTTGATGACATCACATCACATAACATGAATATGTGCTCACGAGATTTTAATAATACCACCCATGTGTAATTTAACTCTTCATATTATATATGTTTGCCACTCAACGATTATATACACATAAGGAATCCTTTAGTTCCACATATTCATTGGTTACCAGGGTTTACATATATATACATAACGTGTTGTCATTAATTAAAGTGCCATTTACGTTGCGAGGGTGTACGTAATACACAGAAAATATTCAGCCTTTTTCACAGAAAAACGGCACATCGGAGCTTAGTGTTTCGTAATGCGCATTATTATTTCTTGAGAGCGTATGTATGGATACAACGGTATGGGTTCCGTTTGTCGGAAGGTAATTTTTTTCAGCGGAAATAAATCATGGAACTACAAACGACTATACAACTATTTGGCGATTCTTCTGTTGCTAACTTTAAATGAAGTGACACAGTTCTAACACATCAGATTCTACGCTTTGTGTTCTTAAAAAGTCCTTCCACATAGGAAAATTTTAATTGCCCTCCACTTTCGTGGCGTACTTTCCATTCGCTTTGATGTAAATGTTTCAAAGCAATTAGTTCGTGTTAATTAAAAATTTTGTGTGATCAAATTATGAAATTAGTCGCCATATTGGCACTTCGCTGAATATGGTTTACTTTCTCTGTTTTGAATGGGAATTAGGAATAACGAGAAAAAGTACCTTTGAGAATAAGATTTGAAGGACTGAACGTTTACTGCGTAGTAGGTTTACATAGAAAAAACGTTATTTAAGACTTTCCCTCTGTCTTACATACAAATGTGACCTAGAATTTAGAAGATTTTTGTCGTTTCATATAAGTTGGATGTGCTTTATGCAAAGGATCGCCGTGGATTTTCTTTTTTATAAACTTAAGCTAGATATACACTATCGAGCGACGGGAATCAATTGAAGAAAAGGCATTGTGGTCGTTCCTTCGTTTTATCGCTTCAACATAGTGGAGCAGCGAAAAATTGTATGAAGTCAATGCACCGCCCTGGAGTAGTATACTCGGCTTTATTCTCAGGTTTATTCCATGACAATAAAACGCAAATTATTGCAAATGCCATTGAGTTCTCCTTTTTTGATGAATACACTGAATAGGCCCTGTCTATTGAGTGACGAAGCGTCCCATTATTTCACCTGTCTAATCCTAAGGCTTAACTTTCTACTTCTGACCGGCTGATACCGAAGAAGTTCGTGAAACTTGCATCTGACCGTAAAGTAAAGCTAACCTTTCAGAAACAGTTAATCATTTGTTGTCAACAGTTAATCATTTGTTGTCAACAGCAGAGACTAGAGTATACCGATGAACACATTATGTGCTTTTAAATAGAAAATTTATTGATTGAACAAAAGTAGTAATAGATTTCTGACAAGGCGACAGTATGACACTTTAAACAAACGAAGTACCAGATTTAACTCTAAGTTCATCTATGTCCCTACAATCGAAATACGAAATTAATTTCTAATTTATTGCCAATAAAACAATTGATGTTAGGGGTCCGACTAAGTGAAAAAAAAAGATCAAATATCGTCTCTTAAAAGCTGAAAGACAGTCAGAAATTATATTATGGTCTTTAATCAAGGGGAAATACTAAACAATGGCAAAATCAAGACACTTTATTTTTCAATGTACTACACCCTCATCATGTATGTGTGGACACCACAATATAATCGACATCGCTCACAATGATATCGAACGATATTATCCATTAAAATGGCAATTACACCATTTCGAACAATAATAAAATAATAAAATGGAAATGGACAAGAGAAATTCGTGTTTCATCTCTATCTGTATGTGAATGGTAGTGGAAGAAAAACGAAAAGAAAAGTTGAAAATCAAAGAAAAGTGGCTAACCGAACAAAAAAGAAAGAAATGAATTGAATGAAAACGGCCTTACCTTAACGCACGACTGAGTTTATCATAATTCATATTTGGTTTTGATTTACGTTCACCCCATCGTCTGGCTACTTCATCTGGGTCAGTTAATTTGAACTCGCCATTTGTTCCTTCCCATGTTATGCATCCAGCATTGCTGGAATCACTAAGTAGTTCCAATAGAAATTGCCACAATTGAATTTGTCCAGAACCTGAAATGCGATACGTGTTTTTAATAATTTATTGTATGTGGAAGTAGTTGGATAAGCTTCCTAAAAAGAAAAAAAAATGCGGCGGTGTGTTCTCCTTGAAAAAATAATAATTTCTCATAATTCAGATGATCAAAACGATCAAAATGATTATTTTCAAATAATGAGAAAAAAAATGGATCCAATTGGGAGCGCTTCTGTTGCAGTAGATTTGTTTGCAACAGGGCTTATCGGGATCTGAGTTACCGACATTAGTACAATATTCCAACATTTAGAAATAATCTTTTCTGATCTTTTTACCCTTTATAACAGTCCACAAGCTACACATCTTTAGAAATCTTTAGGACAGAGGACAAAGGAGCTGTTATTCATAAATTACCTCCCTCCGTCTAAATTGTTTTACAAATTTTCGCAATGTGATAGTGCAGGATATTAGCTTATCAACGATACGAAGAGTTTGATCCGTCACAAGGGGTGTTAAACTTCAAATAATTTAAATAGCCGCAGAGGCTGATAATTATTTCATTGCTACTGTCCAATCAATTTTTTTCACATAAAAGAAAGTAAACCTCCCCAGGATCTAAAATGCGAATACGCAGGACAAGCAAAATAAATGATGACCCAAATACGGCTAGAGTTTTTGTGATTTTCAGTTACGAACAATACAAGCAGAAATATCAAACTGTATCCTGAGATTAATTAGCCTGACTACAACAATGTGCTCCCTGCAGCTAACATACAGCAAAATGATTTAGCAATATTATGAAAATGAAGTAATGGCTGGGAAAAATACGTACATTTGTTCGCCTCTCCCTCACCATATACACACATTGAATGGATGATTAACTTATTTTTCAAACAAAACTAAAAGAGCGGCCCTTTCGATGAACCAGAAAAAAGAAGGAAGAAAAAACGATCAATTTACAACTAAATAGGCAATTTCATTTAATGATTGATGATACTGGGAATCAAAGCAACAATCAAAAATTTATATAATATTGTGCATAATGGCTTTTCATTGCGTTTTAGCGAAACTAAAATTATGATTGCTGGCAAGAGGAGAAAAATCAATGCGAGAAACCCTATCCCCCAACAACGGTCGGTATTAAGTAATAATTAGTAACGCTATTTCATCACATGACCAATGTAATTTATGTTTAATTTCTTTTTAATTATATCTCCTATTTACTTTCACAATACGAGTTGTTTTTAATGAACCATTATTTTGATGGTATGAAATCTTAATAACCACAGAAGCTACAACAGCATTAATTCGATTATAAATATTGCGGTGGAAGACGTGTAAGACTGTATTAAAGTAGCTGCTATACAAATCTTAAAGAAGTACATAGAAGCTTTATGTAAAACACACCCTCGTTGTGGCGATGTTTTGTGTGAATAGTAAGTAGTTAAATTGTTCTAGCACAAAGCTCGAAAGTATTTGGTTGGTTTTGTATTTGTAACTAGAAGCCGAAATCAACCAAGCAATAGAATCTGGATTTGCGGAGTATTTGTATTCCAAACTTACACGATTTGCTTTAAGATCAACGCCGTAAGGTAAATGGGTAAATAGTGAAATTTAGGTAAATATAAAAAAAAAGAAAATTAGGGAAGAAGCCGGGACAGGTTTTTCTACCTTCACAAAATTTTTTTTTTTTGAAATTTTCTCGAGGAATTCCAAATCCAAATCCATGCACAAATTTTTGCAATTTTCATTCAATTCAGCCTGATGATAATCCCATACAAGGATCGAAATATAGTTAAATCAAAGAATCATAAAGATTTATATATTCGAATCCACCAATCACATCGACTATATCATCTGTTATTAACACCGACGAACGATGTGCTCTGATTGATTTTGACCATATAATAGCAAAATGTATGTTAAATTCCATGAAGTAAAAGATTTTGAGACAATCTGTTGAAAATACGTAGTTAATCGAAAGAAGTAATAGATCTGAAATGCCTGTAGCATAGATCCTGGTTTTGAAATCATTCAATGTTCCAATCTGAATGTCCGATTCATATTTCATAGAAGAATTTAGTGGATCGTGCTTGTCTGTCCGTGACCCCTGTACTATCTCTTAACTCATTTGTCTACTTGGAATGAGAATAACCAAGATGAATAAATCAATGGCTGTGAATTCAGCTTACAATTGCAAGGAAAGAAACCTTTATTGCATTCGTTAAATTTATTAGTTTCTGTGTATACACTAAGCACCATACCAAAAATACCATTCCAATCACGAAACAAGAATAAGGAAAAAAAACAGAAGTGTGCAGTATATACGTTGCGTGTTTTTAATTTGTCTGTCCAACACTAACTATTAGCGAGAATTGACTAATATTTAGTCGATGGCACACGACCTAAATATATACGTAAATTGACCACATCAGTAAAAAAGAATCAAATCACCCCTCTATCTACGCACGTATTTAACTTTTGATATTTTTCTTTTTTGTAATTTAAAATGAGTCAAACCATTGGAGTCAAACCAACATAGTTTAAATAAAAGGTACCGTGTTACATGCGTCATATATTACACCTTTGTTTGATTTACATGTTATCTTTTCGATGATCGCCAAATGCACCAGAATAAATTTTCGAATCTTTTCTCAGGAAATTAATTTATGTGTATACGTAACGTGGAAATGTAGACCAGGGTTCGCTAGGCAATTTCGACTATACATCAGCGATAGACTACAACTATATTCCACTACCCCCTTTCACACAAAATGTTTTAATGTGATAGATTTATGGTTTTGAAATAGTTAGCTTTAAAATGATGTTTTATGCATACATTCAATTAAAAAGGTGTACGGAGTAAATGTAATCACCTGGTTAGGGTGAAGTAGTTTTTTTTTCGTTGAAAGTTATGGGAGTGAATTTTTAATCACTGTTATGATAAAATCACATGTTTTTGGTGGAAATATTACACTTTGTAATAAAACATTTTCTTGCGAGAAATACAGACCGAATTTAATATAGGACTCATGATAATTAGAGTATTCAAAACTAAGTTAAATAAGTCCGACTGGAATAAGGCTTACTGTCGAACTTTTTTCGTTAAGATCGAATGAGTTAATAAATTAAAGAATCAGTAAAATCGAACAGTCTTGTCTGAGTCTACGCCTTGATCATCTTAAATTGTATATTGGCGACCACAACCAACTGGCCTCGAGGATTGCAAACTCCCAATCAGATCACAGGTCTGGTAGCCTAATAAAACACTCGAGACACTCTAAGAGATGTCTATGAGATGTCAAGAGTCTATTTTGGTTTTATTCTTTAGAGATCTGCCAGTGCCTAAAGTGAGCTTTTTCCATTCGGGGGATTTCGTGTGAAAGGGCGCAGGTTTTGAAGAGGAAAGCCGTAGCTACAATAGGGCAGTATTTATTGAAAGTTTAAAAGAAAATACTCGTACGTTATATTGAGTATTGATATACCCGAAAATGTCGTACCAACAAATAGTTATTTACGTACACAACTTTCAGTGCAGAGTGACCAAATTACTTTTCTTCTACTTATTGTTTTTGCCAATTTTATGTTTACACCCACCTGTTCTTTAAAGTGATCTGGAACCCACTCAATTCTTTTAGTAATTTATGCAATAAAAAAAGCAGTCTTCCAGATAAAATTGAGTAGATGGCGCCAATGGCGAAAGTATCAAAAGCATAGTATCAATTTCAGTCTCAGCCACCAGCGTAAGGACACGATAGGGCATCACATTCCTAATATTGATTTAAAGGAGCTACAATAAAATTACATCATTTCCACCGCAACCGCCTCTTTTCCTAGTAACAAAATGCTAAACTTTGACTTATCTATATTCCGCTGGAAACGTTTTAACTGAAATTCATCGAACAACATAAAATAAGAAATGATAAAATCCTCACCTGAACTCGCTAATCTACTGCTCGTTGGACCAAACATTTGATATGGATCTGTAACAATAACATAGGTTCAGTGTAACCATGCATTCTCTATTTGGCAAATACAGACAAAATTATGACTCAAACGATTTTGTAATGGTCATCAAAATAAAAAAATTGACTACTTAAAAAAAGCCACATTGATGAAGATAAAAATCATTTACAATCATAAAATGTTGAGAATTGTTATTGATATATTACTACTGTACAAGTTACAACCCCTATTATTAAACACTCTCACCCTATACTGTTTTACATGTTCGATGTACATTAAAAAAACAAAAATTGGACAGAAAACAATAGTTATGCAAATGATTGAATGTGGTTGTTTAACAATTGAAGTGAAAATTTTCTTTGTTTTCTTTTTTTATAGTTTTTATTGGAATGAAGGAAACAACACGAAGGACTCTCGTGGAAATAATTTTGTTTTATTTTTTCTGTCTTTTCTTTTTGCTACTAATGCATTCAGCTCATATATGTTTAATGTTCAATGCAACTAAGTTGAGTTTAGCATGGAGGAGACATTTCAAATTGCAAACAAATGGGTTTTTGGGTGAAGGGTTTTGTTTCAAAATTATTTTTTACGATTTCGTAAAAACCATTTCGTTCCGTTTAACGTGAGGACCTGAAGGCACACTTTTTAACCTTCCAAAACGGCGAGCTTATCATCTGTGCAATTGTCGTCAACTTCTTTTCGTCTTTAGTGTTTTGAATATAAAAAAAAAACACTTCAACTAATGAGTAATAGTAGATTATATCGGATGAAGCGAAAGTAATTCATTACACGAGCGATAAAAATGAAGACAGGAGTAAATTTGCGAGTCAACAATCATCCGATGTATTCTGATTTATTGTCTACATTTGATTATTAAATAAGAATTACCCTAATATAAACCGAAAATAGTCCTCACGTAATGGACCATTTGCGCAGGGGGTAAACAGCTGTGTAATAGTCAACTTACACATGGGGCAAGCCAGTAATATTTTACCACTGAGTTGTAAAGAATATTTTTCGTAACATAAAAGTTCTTCTTTTGACTGATTTAAGAAAACATAATTCATTGACGTGAGCTTGAAAACTAAACTTATATCCTGAACAAATTTAAACAAATGAAGTAAAAGATTTTAAAACATAGTTGCATTCAAATGTTACACACAAGGCAGTCGTCAAGTAACACAATGCTGAGTTCTAAAAAAAACCTCTTCGCTTCGCTCGTTCGATAACCACAAATCTAGTGACTAAAATCAAAGCATATGAACTGCGAAAGTAAAGCAAAACTTCAGTGGATCCCAAAAAAATACGGAACCCACGGTCTATTTTCGAGAATTCTTAAAAATTCCAAAAAGCTCTTTTTTACATTTTTTTAAAATTTTTAAGAATTAAATTTCTAACAAAAAACCTATCGGAACACTAATTTCGGATGAATTTGTTTTCTATGTGTTTTCCCGGACTTTCATTACCTTAACTTGTTTACTATACGTCGACAATAAACTTGATCTTTATGCATAATTTATAGAGGGTTGATAGAGGGCCTCGCTGGGGCGTTCGGACAAAATAACCCCGGACGAAATAAATCCGGACATAATGTCCCCTGGACAAAATAACCCCGGACAAAATAACCCGGACAAAATAACTCCGGACAGAATAACTCCCAAATAAAAAAAACGATATAGTTACTCGAATATTTTCAATACACTCAATATATTCGAATATTCATGAGTACATGGTCGATATGTTCGAATATAGTCGAGTACATAGTGGATGTATTCGAATATATTCGAGTATCTTGTCGAATATATTTGATATATGCGAATATAGTCGATATATTCGAATATAATCGATCATGTTTGCTATATGCGAATATAGGCGATACATACATACTAGTATGTAGTCGATATATTCGAATATAGTCTAGTTCTTAGTCGATATATTCGAATATAGTGGAGTGGAGTACTTAGTTGACATATTCGAATATAGTCGTTTATATTTGATATATGCGAATATAGTCGGTATATTCGAATGTAATCGGGTATATAGTCGATATGTTCGATGATAGTCTAGTACGTAGTCGATATATTCGAATATAGTCTAGTTCTTAGTCGATATATTTGAATATAGTGGAGTGGAGTACTTAGTTGATATATTCGAACATAGTCGTTTATATTTGATATATGCGAATATAGTCGGTATATTCGAATGTAATCGGGTATATAGTCGATATGTTCGATGATAGTCTAGTATGTAGTCGATATATTCGAATATAGTCTAGTTCTTAGTCGATATATTTGAATATAGTGGAGTGGAGTACTTAGTTGATATATTCGAATATAGTCGTTTATATTTGATATATGCGAATATAGTCGGTATATTCGAATGAAATCGAGTATATAGTCGATATGTTCGATGATAGTCTAGTATGTAGTCGATATATTCGAGTATAGTCTAGTTCTTAGTCGACATATTCGACGATAGTCTAGTATATAGTCAACATATTCGAATATAGTCGAGTACATAGTTGTAGTCCATATATTCGATGATAGTAGACATATTCGAGTATAGAGTCAATATATTCAAATTAATAGTCGATATATTAGAATGTACTTGAGTATATAGTCGATATGTTCGAATATACTCAAGTATATAATTGATATAATTTAATAGATTATATGCTGCGCCGCAGGCCGTGGAAAATAAAAAAAAAATAAAAAAGCGGGGTCGAGGGGCGGCAGCCCCCGCAGAGGGGGGTGAAGGGGGGAGTATCCCCCCTTCAATGTCGTCATCATTTAGTCCAGGGGTTATTTTGTCCTGACCTGATCGGGGTTATTTTGAACGGGGTTATTTTGTCCGGGTTATTTTGTCCGGAGTTATTTTGTCCGGGGTTAATAAGTCCTAGAGCCCCTCGCTGGAAGCAACGTCATCTGTTATCAACTCTCTGAAGAATTACAATAAAAATGGATGTGGCCAGCCTACACGGTCTTGTGTGTAATATTTAGTTGGTGCTTGTTATCACTCGGATGCTTCAAAAACTTTCTGCTATTGTATTGTCAATAGCTCAATTAGATTCTGATTTAAAAACGTTTTCTAGTAGGAGGACTGAGCAGCAATTATCCCTTGAACAGTTTTGCTCTGAATGGCAGTAAAAAAATCGATTCAAATTCTAAATCAATAACAGCTCGACAAATATACATCGAACTGACAATATTGTAAAAAACAATTTAAGTTTGGTAAAATGCACTTTAGTACTTCAAAATGAAATATTATAAACAATTCCAAGTCCCATAAATATAAAGTAACTCGAACGCTCATTGTTTGTACTCAAAAACCCCATAGAGAGGTGCTTCAAAAATATAAAATCAACCCGAGAACGAAGCGAATATAAATACGTACATTGGTATAGCGTACCCGACCAGGATAATAGCGAGGATGATTGAGTACTTTACTATACGATATTTTATACGGAGAGCGGTTTATACAGTACTTTAATGAAAAGTTTTCAATTGTAACTGTGTGCAAATGTAGGTGCACATTCAGAGAGATTTTCAAAACTCAAGTGGCGTTCATAATTCGAAACATTTTTGATATTGACGCTATCACACCCACAAAGTTCATTCTTCCCCATATTTCGGTTCATTATGGATATTAAAACGGGAATATTGAATTGAGTTTCGCTTGGAGTAAATTTAAATCCAATTGTTATACATTTATGGTTATCCAGTTGGTGTCGTTGCAGTTATGTACCGATTTGAATAAATTTGCTATATTGTTCAAAGAATCGAAATATGAAAGTGTTTTAGGAGTCAGGTATTGAAAAATATACCTTGAAACGCTGGCACCGACATGAAAATTGTTTGCTTTTCATTCACGTACAATGATAGATTGCAATCGCTCCGAAAGCTTTGCTCGACGATTTATAGCAAAATTAAATACAAAATTGTTTACCGACAACGGTGGTGGTAAATGTCAATGTAATTACGGTACTTCAAATTATTTAATTACGACCGACCCACCAATTTTCATAATTTTGTCTTTCATTTTATTTAATTTTCAATATTTCGTAATTTTTCTTTTTACCACAACATTAATATTTTCATTGCAATTAACCTCAGCTCAATGTTTCCGACTTTTATGTTAACCATAAATGAACACAAATTATATAATTATAAATATGGTAAAAAAAACTGAACAAATAAATTGTATGCCCCATCATGGAAGTACACAATCTCGTCTTTATTTGAAGCAGAAATTGTTTTTAATACAATCGCGTGTGAGAGCGTAACGTCTAAATTGGTCATTTCTAAACGGAGTTTTTCTGTGAAAATTTTTAATTATAACCTTTTGGGCCGTGTATAACGTGTCATGCCATATCTATGTTAAAATATAGGTAACAATAAAATGCGGGGGTTGTTAAATATTTTTGCCCGAAATACGCCCGCACTTCAGCTGATCGAAAATGAGTGATAAGAATTTTATGTATTTTTGAATTAAATTTGTAAATTAAATATCAGAATTGTGTATCCTTCCACGGGGAACTAATTATTGCCGAATGCGAATAGGGAAAGTAGGGTGCGTTTGGATTTTATTTTGCGTAGTAACGTTTTGAGGTCGAAAATATAAACAGTGACAAATTAAGTGCTTGCGAAAACAACATTTTATTTCCCTAAGCATTCAAGTGTGAGACCTTAATCTAATATTAGGATTTGAAAAATTGAGGTCTTATTATTAAACTATTTTAATCCCGCTATAATCACTATAATGGGGCTATAATCTTTTACGTCCTTTATTTTAAATGTTGTTTAGATTTGGAAATAGTAGCTTATGTTTGGAAGTTTGTTCAGGTTATGAGTTTTAGAGCTCAATTCGATGAAGTAATGACTCGGGTGGGGTGAATAAACTATTTTACCTCGTTGAAACAAACTCCTAAGACCTCATCACTCAATTTTGTTGGTTGACTTTGACTATATTTTTCTCTTTTTCTCACCATATATCGACAAAAATAGAAAAAGAAATATAGCCAAAGTCACACCGGCTGGCTAATTTCGTTTCAGTTATTTGCCTTTAACTTTTTTGAGACGATTACGGACATTTCTATATGTACTCTAATGGTCCGTTGCTAAAGTCGCAAGGGTAAAAAGATCGACTTTGCCAACTAGATGATCTGGAGGTATGAATTGACAATTGACAGCTGACAGCTGTAATCGGTTTGCTTTTGATCACTTGCGTTCACTTTAACTTTTTAATCAACGAAAGTGAACGAAAGTAATCAAAAGCGAACCGATTACAGCTATCAGCTGCCAATTCATCCACCCGAACAGTCTTTTTTTTCAACCTAAAGTCTATTGTGTTTCGACAATTTTTTAGGCCCGTTAAATCTCTGTACACTATGCAATGACGTTATAACTCAATGTAATTTGAAATGAAAAGGGTGCACAGTATTTCAATAGGTGAGCGTAGTACAACGGCAAGTCGAAGATTTTGGTTTCGCAGTCCATACCGAAGATTCTGTGATATATGGATATGACGGTTAACGACGAAACATTGTTGGTAAAAGAGGAAAAAATTCCATCATAAGATCAAGTCAGGTAAAAAGGAAGTTGAAACAATGATGAAACGAGCATTCGTTTAGTACAATAATTTAAGCAGACCCTTTCGATCAGTACAAATTTGTTATTTCCCGCAACTCTGATTGTAGATTGAATTTTTTTGGAATTTTTTACAATTTCAAGAGTTAAATTGCCAAAATAAAGAATTTTCAGGTCTTCCTCTAGAGTTTTAAGATTTTTTTAAAAATAATTTATAAGAATTGTATTTCCGAAACCCTGGACCCCCTACCGACAAGCATAAATTTTGTTCACGATTTCAAAAATTAATTTCATTCTTAATCGCCTAAAATTATCTGACAAAATCCTATTGCTTAATTAACCTTGCATACCTGTATAACAACAGACTCAAAAGAATCTACCAGACCCGTGATGCCTATTCAACAATTCACTCATGTTTTCGATGAGTCTAAATCGACTAAAATTACAGCATTCAGTGCACACACATTGAACACGATACTAATTCATAAGTAAATATATGCAAAAATGGATAACAACCCCTTTTTTCGTACAACATCAATTTATACCATCATATTTTGCACTATAACATAACATCAGAAAACGGTGTTCTGAAGAAAGAGGTTGACTTAACTGAACATGTTTTCGACGTGACATGAATGCTTAAAGAACATACCCATCAAATTTTCCAACAGCAAAGTGAGTATGAAAATGTTTGAAATTACATCAAAATAAGCGACTTTTTTCCTCTCCCTTCTGCTTCGGCGTTTTTTTTTTTTATTCTTTGCCATTCATGACGGTAGTTATCTATCTATCGTCAAGTTCGGAAAATCGAAAATATGGGAGTGAAAAAGGGTTTTTATCAGTGTAAATAATACAGCTATTCACGCCAGATACAAGTGTTTTCACATTCGCTTCTGTTACTTTCTGTTAAATCATCTTGAAAAAGAATTTGTTTTTATTTTCATACCGCATTAGATGCATGACTGAATAATTCTTTTCTCGTATTTGCACTTTAAACCACTTTACTTGGTGCGACAGTTTTTTTATGATAAAAAGTAAATTCGAACGAAACTTATGATGTGTGAGGGGTGACACATACATTATGTCGAATACACATTGAAATCACGGCATTTACGAAAATTTACATAGATTCCGAAAATGGTTAAGGGACACAGAATGGTCATTTGAAATTTGCCAGTGTGTACTCTGTAAATGCCAATTTTATGTTAAAGATCAATAAATGCCAAATGAATCGTAACGTTAGTTTGTTGAGTAAATATTTGGCACCGTATATATGTATTTACTACACTCCTGTGCAAATATGGTCGACAGGGACATTTATATCGCAGTTTACTGTTCATTTTTGCGGGGGGCATATGCTCGACATATTAAAAGGCATTCGACTTATAACATTTAATATAAAGGTCTCACCGATATCGTTTCTTAACAGACAACTTTTTAATTAAAACAAAATATTTCGGACGAATAAAATTTCGATTTTTCTTATCCACTTACCTGGTTGTCTAAAATGTGAATGAACATCTATTGTTGATTTTCCTACAGCTACACTACTCAGCGAATTGGATGTGTAACCTGAATAGAGAATTTTACAGGAAAAATATTAGAAATGTTAACAAAGTGAAATTTCGCTTTTGTCAGATAAAATCAAAGGGAAATCAAATATTTGTTTTAGAGTTTCGGTGATTTTTTGACATTTTATTTTGTTCATTTTTCGGAAAGGATAATTTTGAGCTTATAGCTAACATTAGAATCTTGTTAGGCCGGATAAGGTAATTCGTTGGTACTTTGATAAAAACTGAAAACATTGCCAGTTTTGATTGTTTGATGATTTCGGAAAAAAAAACATCGAAAGGGTGTGGAAGTAAATGAAACATTGAAGAGGCAAGAGATCGTATAGAGTATGAAGTGTACGACGACTTATGCATTCATAATATAACACAAAATCACTCGATTCTTGAAGAGAATAAAAAGGGTGCTACGTGAACTACTGTTGAAGGACAATGTATCGTCAAGTTGACGCTGGCTCCAATATTCTTACTTTTCATTCTTAATACAAAAATCGTTTAGTTTATCGTCTCGTATCAATCGTTTATCTTCTTTCAAACACAATGGAAGTCCACGTAAGATCTGCTACCACCTAGAGTACTATATCACTGGAACTTCGACTGGGTTCTAATTTGAAAGAAAATAAACGAATAGAAGAGAGCGAGTAAATGAATGAACTTTCGATTAGAATCAAAAGATTTGAGAGTCTAACTCGACGGTGCTTTATCACTCTAAGACAGCCACGATTCAGGTTGCCCCACATCTATTCTCATCAAGAATCCAGCTACGCCTTGATCGGTAAATTTCACGCAAGAAGAGCCATTACCACCATTTGTTCCATTGGTAAGTAATGTAATATTCTCATGTGATTTTGCACGCGTGCAAAGCAAAAAGTAAAGAGAGAAAGAGTTAGCTCCGAATTCGTTTAAAACGGAAAGGACCGCGTAAACCCCCTCCCAAAAAAAAAACAATGGCTTCGCGCAACTTTCGGCACATGAAAGTGTGTAATATATTGTGCCATCCAGCAATATTCTCTCTAGAAAACAAACTCTCAGCTCTCTGTGTCAAGTTCACAATTTATTTCTTTGTATTCTACAAACACTATTTCTACATTTTGACTGATTACGCTGATTTACATGTAAATTCCGAAGGCTACCTGATTCTCTCACCACCTTAATAAAAGTAGTTTGTTGGCTAGAGAGAGTGTTGCACCGAGCGATAAATGCTTTTGAGGTACTTTTTGGCCACGAAAGTTTTCCATGAAGTTGTAATTGTTTTTAAAACCTGACATCACTACCATCTTTTGATTCATATCAACTTTATTTTTAAACACTCTGAATTACACTACCATTTACGTATAAACACTTCACTTAATTCTGTCATACAATCCTTAGAAATACTTAGTTACTCGGAAAGAATTAATGGTTCAACTTGAATTTCGCGCATTTCAACGCTTTTCCATTCAGTTTTCATTTGAAAAACCAATATAATCATTCCTTTTCCTGAATTCGTAAAGCAACTAACTCTATTTCCTCCAAAGCCTCTGTGATGTCAGACCTAATATTTTAAGTTGACAAATCGTGTTTTCATTACCGTTTGATAGTTATTTCGAGACATAAATGTAGTGGCAGCATTTGGTAGCTTCCGTGGTAATTAATTTGGTGGAACTCCAAATCGCTATGTTATAGTGCGATTGCTGTAAGAACATTATTCAGCCAGCCGTTGCTGGTAGAGAGATAGAAGAATTGCCATTTAATGCAAATCAATTGTTTCGATTGTTTAATCAGGGGGCGACGGTGTGTGCGTTAGCGCATTCCATTGAAGCTTTGGTAAAAACAATCGCATCAATTTTCAGCGCGATGGGTCAATGTTATGCGCATCCGTTTCATATTTTTCTTTTGTTCGATGTTAGTGTCTCTTCCTATTCTCTCTTAATGTCTTAGCTTTGGAGAAGAGAATGACACGTGAAGTTATTGTCAATGTTAAGTCTTGATTTCCACATACCAAAAAAATACTCCGTGGGAGAGACAAAATATAATTTTTTCAATTTTTGCTTTGTTTACTTGACAGCTCGCTCTATCTCTCTCTCACTGAACACTTTTTGTTGAGTGAAAACCATACTTAAACCATGAAACGCAATACACCGTTTATGCTATAACAATGGAAAGAAAGAACCGTTTTCATTGTTATTTTGAAAACGACGACCAAAACGAAGTGACTGCGAATCGGCCAGCGAAAAGTTTGAAAAATGTTTCTTCCGTTCGGGTTTAAGGGCAATGACAGAATCAGCGTTTTTTTGTTATATATTTGACGTTGCCCTCGAGACTGCCTCGAACACTCTTTCTGTCAGCACTATATACACTTTGCCAGTGAAGCACCAGGTCTAGGTGTATCAACGTCCTAAATTATGAATTCATGCATATTTAATCGACTTTTCAATTCCGAATGTTGAATGCAATCGACTGGCATAATTTTTCGAATTTAAAATTGCAACCAATGTTCTACACTCATGCTCTTTTAACATAATCTCTGACCCAATAGACACATTAAATTAAATGCATTCAACTGACGAGATATTCACTCCCATAAAACTCGAAACAATTTAATCGATTGTAAAACTATAAATAGAATTTATGTTGTGATCGTCATCAGGAAAACCATTAAATCCGTTCATATAGCCAATATGTTTATAGCTTTTATGATTCGGTATTTTGTAATTGTTCCACAGGAATTTAGTGTTTTGAACTTTGTTGCGATGCATAAAAAATGCATTTGTTCAGCCAAAAAAATGCCCAATTAACATTTCATTCAATGACCGATTGTGAGCAAGAGTCAAAGAGAAGCGGAATAGCGTTTAATTGCCTTTTGTTGATATTGTAAAGCGAAACATCGATACAACAACGGAAAAACGGTTGTACGTATTTGAGTGATCCACATAAGAGTAAAGCACTTCAGGTGAAGAAAAAGTTTTCTTTGAGTGCTGCTGTAACATAATTACTGAAAGCTTTCGAGTGCTTGAGAAATGTTTATGTATACACCTGGGACGAAACATCTTGGTGATTTTTTTTTACACTTACAGTCAATCGATTCCAATTTTTCGAATTATGTTACAATTTTACGCTACCTGAATGAGTGACTTGGAGGTTGGAGATTACACGAAAATAGTTTTGTGATTACAAACTTCCAGAAGTCTTCTTGAAGTGAGCCATAAATAATTGGAGAAAAACTGAATTTGAAAGACGAAAACCAATAATTTTGAATAATGTCGGCCAAAAATATGTAACTAAGTCTATTTGTGTGGCTTGTAGAGCTTTCGAAAGGTTTAAACTTCTTATGGATGCTGTTGCAAAGGTGATGTATTTCAATGGAATCAGAGGAAGAAGCTTAAAGCTCTCGGTAGCTCCTTAAAAGCAAAGAAATAAATGCGATACGTTGTCTTGGATTAACAAGACTGAAGTTCTATAAGTCTTTGGTGAAATAACCGAAAAACAACCTTACATGGAGCTACTGAGGAGACTACTGATGTATGTGATACACCTGCTCCTCCGTAACTGTGTATTATTTCCAAATTCTACAGCAAACATACCCTAATTTTAAATCAAAGATTTAATTAAATCAAAAAAGCATCGCACTCACAATCTAACGATGGTATTGTTCGAACAAAATTTAATAACTAAACGAAAAACCATTCATTCAATATGACTGACAAAAGACGAACGCTGAAAAGCGCTCGAAGCTAAAACAATATTTTCTGCTTCACCAGTCACAGAATCAGAATCAGTCTATCCATCACCCTAGTGCAGACCTAATAAAAGATGTGTATTTACACACTCGTGTTTTGTACATATATGCACGCGCACACCATCACCACCAATAGCGACCGTAAAGATTAATAAGATCACACAACCATTATCATTGACAAAGACATACCATCCCTGGTTACATGCCATATAATCAAAATATTCTTCGGGGGTGCAATTTGTAGCACCAACTTTGACATTTTAAAGTGATTGCCTGCAGCGTTATTGTTTTACTGGTGTGCTGTGATAACTTTTCTCTGAAAACACTCTCGGAAAGTTTATGCTTCCAATATGAAATTATTTACGCTTTTATGCTTCCAAACTTATACGAAATTATCAAACATTTTGTTTTATGTTGTAAATACGCCAGAAGCGTCGGTTATATAATGAAAAGGACGGTTGTACGCCTTAAATATTTAAGATTTACTCAAGCGTTTTGGCTTTTAAGTCTTTGCGGAGTAAACGAAGAATAAAGAAGGGTTGATGAGTCGGCAGTTAGTTTGTCGATTCCATTCGAGCATTTACGATAGATAATTGCGAGATAGTTGGATTCAAAGTTATAAAGCCAGGGTGTCATTATGATGCTTTGCGGGTTCAATTAATTGTTTGAAACTATTTTTGTTTAGCTCACAGAGTTAAAACAAAACTTGTGCTTTGTGCAAGAGATAATGAATGTACATATAGATTAGAGTTTTCTTAAATGAGGCATTAGACCTAAGAGGATTGGAGCAAGAGGATAGGATCGAGGGGTAAATCACTCTTTTGTCCACTCGTTTTAGATTCTAATTAATAAAAACTCACCTTGAGATTGCGTAGAACTATGCGTACCCCAAGATGATTTATATGATGAATCTAGAACACAGATAATATAAAAATGAGATAAAGACTTACATCGAAATCAATGCAAAAATGAAGAGTTTTATTACATGATTCAGAAAGTTCTCTACTTTCTGCCGTATTCCTTTGATTACTATAAATTGCGATGGCATTTTCGCTACTGCTTGTTGTTGTGCTGGAGTTAATAAATGTTGGACTAGATGTTGTTTGTGGTGTCAGTCCCCATCCGATTTTGAATGGAAATGGCGCGGGCTCTGTAAATATAACGGAAAGACATTTATTGTCGTTAAACTTTTACAACGAGACCTGCAATTGACGAGAGATTATTCTCTTTTTTATAGTATATTACTTCCGAGGTTCCAAGTTGTGTATTTGATAAGTGGGGTGTTACAGCCCGACCCGAAGGGGAGGGCTGTATTCCCCACTTTTCAAATACCAACTTGGAACCTCGTAAGTACAATGCTTTACGTGATTAGGCAATGTAAATGAAAATGAAACATGCCGTAACACGTAAATTAAAAAAAATGTTTTTTATTTACACAGAGAAATATATTCTTTGTGAGTCAACTGTGGATTAAATATTGTTAAAAATATGAAGAACTAGATTTTTAGTTTAAGAATTTCATACGCAGATTGCAGATATTGGTGTCGAGGCCCAATTTGTTATACAAAAAGTCTACAAATGAGCTGAAACCATTTTTGTCAATTTCTCAAGGTCTATTGCATTATTTAGCTTAACTGAGCGCAGTTGAAAGACTACAACAGCGTCATTTTCCATGAGTAGCAGGGCCTATTATGCAAAATTTGCAAAAATTCACAGAAATTCACAAAAATTTGCACAAATTTACGCTTCATTTTTAGCACATTTTGCAAGTCTTTGCGTTCTTTTGTCTGTTTTAGTACAATTTAAAGTGAATAAAGCAATTTTGCAAATTTGTGGAGAATTTTGTGGGAATTTTTGAAAATTTAATTCTACATAATAGGCCCTGATGAGTAGTGTATAATGTAAATTTAAGCTCTAATCTAATATCAACAATAAAAACTAGGAACATCTTCAAGTACAATTTTCAATGGAATTGGAGAACTATTGAAATTTTCAAACATTCTACCTAAAGTACGTTAGAAACGTTTGTCATTTCTACAAAAGTCCCCAAGTTCAACACTCAACCCACAAACTTAGTGTATTGACTTTACTAAATCTAGTATTTTGGGGCCAATACAAATACTCTGTCACGAGAAAGTATTGTTAATATATTCCATATGGGGGAAACAAACCAATGAATGTTCATACCAGGTATGGCCGATTCTTAAAAATCTGTCGATTTATCATGAACGAACTCATTAATAATTTGAATAATTTGAAAATGGGTGCATTAGAATCCGTTTTTAAAATCGTTATTTCCTCCGACATTAGACCATACCTGGGTGGTTTATGTTCATTGAAAAAAACATACTAAAGAATCGAATCAGTTGTTTCTAAGTTAGTTTTTCACGTTTGTACATGTACAAATATCCCAATATTCTTGACAGTATTGCAAAATGGTCAATGATTTAAAATATTGAACCCAAAAAGCAGATATTAGTAAATACTACACAGTACACAATGTATACCTGCACAAGCATTGGCTAGAAAAACTAGTTTCGATTTATACTGACACAAAAAATCTGTCAAATTACGTAGCAAATAGTATAGCAACATACAATTGTTATGAGCATGCTTTCAAATATTTCGAGTACGATTTAACATTTTACAAACGGGAGAATCTGGTTGTTTAAAACAACCGTCTTGTGTTGGAAAGAAAATCTTTTACTTCATTCATTTAAACATATTCCCTATATAACACCACGCTAAGCAGGGATCATCACGTATTTTTGCTGTCACCCTTGATAACAGATGATGCGCCGTTTCATTTATTTATTTTTTTTACCGGCTCTACTCATTTTAAAACAAAACGTTGAAAACAAAGAAGTTATTCCAAACGAGTGAACCGTTCGTACGATTTTCGATTAAGTCGAGGGTACGGTTAACACACATTTCATTAAATCAATAAATACGTTCACAAATTGAGGTACACCATTAAGATCTGTTAATGATTAAATTCAAAAGAAAATTCAATTCAAATCCTCTTTTTTGTTCCTTCTCAAATATTGCAAAAATTAAGGATTATCTATCCGTCGGCCAGTATTCAATTGAATGTTTGAGGCAGTGAACATTTTAACGCTTCTATTGTACTTTTAACAATATCTAACATAATTTGCATAAATGTTTTGGTCTAGCACTAACAAACCATTTAATTGAAAGATCCACGTAACCGAATATTTTTACAGTATTTAAGAGCACTCACCCCTTGGCAATTTTCTAGCCTACATTTGTGTGCAAAAATATTCGTTTTTTGGTGATTTCTCTGAACCAAAATCTTTTTTTATAAGTATATAAATAATAAGTAAGTTTATAAATAAAAAGCCATCAAAGCATGCAAAAATATGTTACTTTTTTAAGGGAAAATTTGGTTTGTAGTCGATAATTTAACCCACTTGGAGAAACCTTTACAAAACACATAAATTTACACATTTGCAAAGGTTTCTCCAAGTGGAATAAGTTATCATCCACAAACCAATTTTTCCCTTAAAAGTAACACATTTTTGCATGCTTTAATGGTTTTACTTTTTCAAAAAAAGATTTTGGTTCAGTAAAATTATCAAAAAACGAATATTTTTGCGCACAAATGTAGGCTAGAAAATTGCCAGGGGGTGAGCGCTCTTAACTAGTTGAGGTTATCTTTTAAGTAGAACTACAGGAGGTACAATAGTTATTTGTTTTTTTTTTTCTAGAGGTAAACTTTTTGCACAGCAAAGGCACGCGAAGCATTACAAAAAAATGTTTCTCAACCTGACTTTTCACATAATAAAATGAAAGCAAAATAAAATGATCGAGTCTGGTTTTTGAAAATTCAATTGCAATTGTCAAAAACCAGACTCAATCATTTTATTTTGCTTTTAAGTTATGTAATGAGTGCTTTTAATAAAATTGATGCCATGCGCCTTCGTGCAATGTTCTGAAAGAACAGGTTAAGACAATCACGAAGGTGAAACACAAATTTTGACAATTTATCCATGTTTTGTTAATCACTCTATATTGTATGAAAAGAAAACTTGAAAAAAAATTATTTTCATCAAGTTGACATTGCACAACGCACTGCTCCTAGCATGAACATAAGAAATATTTGGAGGCTGATGAAGTCACAGTAGGCACTGCGTTTCTTTTGTGAAGATAGGTGACTTGTTTTAGTTGTGTGAGTTCAAACACACAATACAATCAATCTTAAGCGGTAGCTCTCATCACAAAAGCCTCCAAATTCGACGTTTGTCAAAGTAGTGTTCATGCTAGGAGCAGTGCGTTGCATTGCAAGAAAGAAACTGTAATGAGTTAATGAGTAAACAAAAATATGTCTACATTGTCAAAATTTGTGTTTCACTGCCTTCGTGATCAACTCAGAAGTGTCTTAACCTGTTCTTTTATAATCTCGCCTTCGTGGGTGTCTTCAATGAATTTACATATTCATTATCCATGTCAAAATAATACGAATATGAGTGCGTTTGAATCCGTTTTTAAAATCGTTATGCTGTGACATTAGACCATACCCGGTAGATTATATTCATTGGGTGTCTAAACCTGTTCTTTCAGAACCTTCGTTATATTACCTAACTCAGTCCGCCTAATAAAAACTCAGCAAAATACGAATGTTAACGAAACATAAAAACTACAGCTTCAGGCTGCATAGCATAGGGATACATCAATGACATTATGTCATTGTATCAATATATAGAATTTATATATTGTGACAGCAACACTTCAAAGTAACTGCAGGTTAACATTGCAATGTGAGTTTGACCAACGCACTTCAGGCATGAGGGTATTGAAACTGGACAGTGTGACATAAAACTGTAAAACACTGTAAAAACCATTTCATACAAAATAGTACTATATTTGGCAGCTGTCGACTATGATCATTTACTTAAAAATTTGGAGGCTTTTTGACGTTGGTAAAATGAGTGTTCAAGCTAGAAGCAGTGCTATGCCTATAAACAAAAGAATTTTACGTCAAACCAACGCACTTCAAGGAAAAGTGATCATCGTCGACAGCTGCCAAATAGAGTACTATTTTGTATGAATAGGTTTTTACAGTGTTTTACAGTTGTGTGTCACTCTGTCAAGTTTCAGTACCCTATTTAGAGTAACACTCATGCTTGAAGTGCGTTGGTCAAACTTGCTATGTACACACCTACAGTAAGTACATATCAGAGAGATAAGTAATCGATGGAGTGTGACTTATGACTATTGGCTGTTAACATCGCGTGTGGAAATTCACGCTATCCGCGGGATCCTGGATACCGGAAAGTTTTCAGACAAAATTCTTTAGATACCGGGAAATCGAAAAAATCGGGAAAAATATGTGGCGAAAAATCAAATTTACGATGTTAGATACCGGGAAATTTGACTCGGATACCGGGAAGAAAACAAAATTTTTACACGAGGCTAACATTGCTCTATGCAGTTTTAATAAGAGGTAATATCGGGATAATTTTAAAGGTGTACCGCTACATTCGAGTTTATAGGACCTTTACGGACAACAATCTATATGCCAACACAGCTGCAGATCAAAATCTTTCGTTCATTATTTGTTCGAAAACATTTTTACCGTCGATACGTTTCAAACATGCTTAAAGATGTTCTGTAGTCATAAAGCACTCGAGTAGCAATGCGTTTACGATAATAGGTGTATGCAGTACCTGCATTGCAGGTACGAAGTGCCAATGGCAAAACATAAAAATCTAGGTCTTCACATGCTAAACTAAATGTGAATTTCAAACATAAACCACATCAACTTTCCAGTCATAAAACATGATGAGGTGGAATATTTTTTATTGAAGCGACGGCAACTACCTATTTGCTGATCAAAAACTGAATTGAGATGATTAATCAAAATTTAGAGACATTTCGCAGTATATGCCTGAAGAAAGCAAATGTTTTTCAAGAACACAGTTTGCATGCACGAAGGATGAAAAATGTGCTTCCGAATGCTTTACAATAGCCTTTAGGTATATTAATAGCAGATCTGCTACTGACCCATTCCCGTTGTTTAAGAAACTCTAAACTAAATATTTCCAGACACCTCATACACTCGTAGACATTCTCAAATTTATAAATATTTGCAAACAACGAAAATATTAAATAATATTTACCAGCGAACAGCATTGAGAAATTACTAAAAGTTCCAGCTGATCGACTCAAATAGTCAGCGGAACTTTTTATATCTAACATACTGAGTCCAAAATACCAAAATAGCACCTGGGCTCTCTTGCTCGTTTCGTCGACAAATCACTTCCGACGATTTACGTCTTCATGCACTGACAAATTAACATAGAACTTGTTAAACACGCTATAAAATCGTCTTGTCGCACCATCTTTGTTTGCAGAAAAAAAATTATTATTTTTTTGCTTTACTGTACTTCATACAAAATTACACAGATTGAATAAAAAAAACGTGATGGAATACAATAAACAACAAAAATATACAATTAGTGGTAAGCCATGGAACGTTAATTTTCACACTTCAATTTTTGTCACCACTTTACGACATATAAAGCTCCGGTATAATATAGCCGCAGTTATAGTAATTCACATAAAAATTTGTGACACTGTCGCCGGTTTTCCGAAAAAAAAAATTTGTCAAGGGTCACGATGTTTAGTCGGAAAAGGAAAAGCAATGGGAAAGAGTGACGATCAGAACTGGTTACCGTTACCGGACACCTCTACTTCCTGCCGACAAAGCACTCAATAGATATACACACTTATTCGGTCGAACTTGCACATAACAAAAGTAGGTATATAAGGCCGTGGTTTATATATAAGCCAGCCGACGACATGAAAAATGTTCACGACATAAACGAGTATACGAATTTTTCCTTTGGCGAATATATTTATCAAATTTGAATGACGGAGGACCGTTTTTATGTATCCTATTTGACACAAATTTTAAATATTTTTGGACTGACAAGGTGTGTACACGTTCTTGTCATCCTATTCAACTGTTCTTATTCGGAAAATCCGTTTTCACAAAATACTTTTACTTTTCGACACACACAACAAAAAAAAATCAATTTAACAACGACGTGTTCAGTGTTCGCCTTCCTACACGTCGAAACGACAAATGCTTTGTACAATATCAACAAAATGCCAAACAACCTAGCGTTTATCTGTGAGGTATTATGTACAAGGGGTTGAAATGAAAGACGACCGGATAATATAAATGGCAATGAGTATAATCGTAACAAAATAGAAGGCGACACTTTAGGGCGTCAAAACTTTTTCCTATGTAATCAAACCTTAGCAACCGCCAATGAGGATTCGGAAGGAGTGGCGGAATGAATTTGTAACGCTATGGAATACGGTATAAAGTGAGAGTGTATTTTATGTGTGCGGTTGGAACAACGGAACAGAGACGGATGTATATTGCTCATATCCTTTTCCTTCCATTATATTTTTCACGTATATGGAAATGAGGAGTAATGATATTCAGTCTGTATAGGATGTTATATTGTTTGATAGAAATCTATGTATTCGCTTACAGTCTATCAAACACACCTGCGCCGCTGAGTGGCAACAGTTTACCCATTTTTCGAGTGGAACATTTTCTACTTTGATATCAAAGAAAATAGCTTAAATTGAGAAATTAAAAAATTACCCCCATTGTTCCTTTATTACCATTCGGTGTGTTTGTTTCATTTGCCTTTAATTGTCTTTTTACGGAAAATAGTTTTTCCTTTTTTATGCCTTTGCTGTGGTAATTAGTAACATAAAAAAAATCTGGAATTTAATTAGGACATTTTTCTCTCCAATGAACAAGGCCAGATATATGTGAATTCTGAGAGAGGTGTGCGGTTATGGTTGACTTCACTAACATTTTCTTTAAGTTAAAAAGGCTCAAGCTTCATGTTTAATCCAAAAATGTTTTTGAATTAGTACGCCAGTGGTGATTTCAAGCATCTCGTAACGTATTATATACCTTTCTGTCTTCTATGACCTTAATTTAACGATTTTATTCTATGAGCAAAAAATCAATGACAATATCGTTCTACGTTATGTTTTTCTATAGTTTCCTGTCGCTTCCGTAAATTAGATTAGCAATAGCTGAGAAGGAAAATTTGATTCATCTAACTTTGGAATCATTTAGTTATATGCAAAGGGTTCCGAAAGTTTGATGTTTACCTCGATAGAGAGAAAGAAAAACGTCTTCACAACGCAGATCAGAAAATATAGTAGTTTTCTCACCTCAACTGAAAGTTCGGATGTCTTTGCTGTGAAAAATGTTGCATTTACCTCGAGAAAAGAGTACGGAATTTCATTTTATCATGTGACTTGTAGCCCTCGATACTCGTTGTGTTCTAGCCACAAACAACACCATCAGCGCTATGAAATTTCAAACTTTTTTCCATATAGGTTAACAAATAACAATTTCGACCGGTAAGTAAGGCAAATCGATTTACTTTTAGTAGTGACAATTTACTGAGTGCCTAACGCTATTCCGTGAATGAAATTGTTTTGACGGGAAACAATTTCTCATTAAAATTTTAATCAAAAGTTACGTTATTTTCACAACAGTTTGCTCTTGACTGAGCAAACTGAAATTTAAGCTGTAAACAGTTAATATAAATTCGTCGACACGCTCTTAATACCGTAGCGGTAACATTACTTTCACTAATATTTTATTTCCACGCGATAGGAAGCAGGCGTTTTGTGTCTGTGTTTTCGTTACAAATACTTTCGTTTACATATAGCTGTAGATAGCGAACAACTTGTACCATTTATTCTGGGGATGCTAAATTAATTTGATTTATTCGTTCGTTTTTCGTGTTTTTCGTCTATTTTTCAACTGGTTGTCGGACTGGAAACTGTAAAACCTTGCGGAAAACCATACATGAATTGGATATTTATATTAAATTCTATAAAAGTTTTTGATGAAAAAGATACCGTTACATGGCTACGGGGACGAAAATGAGGGATTTTCAACATTTGTCTGGAGTTTGTGCCCTTTTGCATGTTAAATATATCTGAAACCACTTCATGTAGTTCCAACAACATATACGACAAGCAAGTTTTGTTTGTAATTATGTTTACTCTGTCATCTGCTATCGATAAGCAAATGAGTAAATAACACATATCACAGTCACTCTTATAGTAGTGAAAACAAACGAAGTAAAAGATTTTACAGGTCTAGGGATAAAAAGATGAAACTTAGAGTTTTCGTGTGAATTTTGTTGATCCGAGGCGAAGCCGAGGTCAATAAACACACGAAAACTAGACTTTTCACTTTTATACCGAGTTATGTAAAGGATTTTACATGCTGAGGGCGTCGAAAGACGTGCTTCAAACATGAAAAGTACGGTTTTCGACGCATGTAGCATGTAAAATACTATTACATGATACATTACGCTATACATTTAACAATGGAAGTAATAGATTGTAATTACCAAATAAAATAGAGAAAAATCATTTGTACATACGACAACTGAAATACGACCTATTTTGCCATGATTTTTCATTAAGAAATGTCAGTTTTTCCCGAACTATATATCGTGCAGGAAAAAACTTCATTTCTTTACGATTTATAGTGCGGGAAAAGAATGACATGAATTTTTCTATGACTATACGATTGATTAAATTTAATATGGTGAATGTGAAGTGTGTATGTTTTCAAGTAAATTGATGTGTTTTGTCTATTTCAGTTGTCCGATGCACAAAACGTTGTTCGTACCTCGACAGGAAATGGATTTTTTCAGCACACGTCCTAATTTTCCTTACTCGCTTCGCTCGTAAGGAAAACTTACGACTGGTGCTGAAAAAATCGTCATTTCCTGTCTTGGTACGAAAAATACTATTGAAAATTCAATAAAAAGACGATAGTCGAGGCAATAGTATACATGGTCTCGGTACCACAACAAATGTCCCAGCGAGGCAATACGGTATTTTGTTGTCTTGCGGACAGAAAATGCGAAAAACTGGTTTTTGTTTACACGGACATTTTCCGGCCTTAAGACAACAAAATATGTTTACTCAATAAGTTTTTCCTCTAGTTTTTGATTAAAATATCTTTCAATACCAATAGGACAAATTATAGCAATGACTTAAAGTCTTCCTGGTTTCACCACGGATTTTCAAATTTCACCCAAGTAGTACCATTTCCATCATTTGTCCCATTGTTACAATTCCCTTTCCCCAAGTTCACTCAGACCTATAACAGACCCACTACTCACTTCACAGAAAAGACGATATCGCTGTACTATATATAGAGTGTTAGGTCTTCACTGTGATCATCATAAAAAATTAATTTCATTAAACGAGTCGGTTCATTTTGTTACTTTGATTTTAATCAAAAGATTACAACCCTTCTTTTAATTAAGATAATGTCTTGGGAAAGCTATTTGAAATTTTTTCAATTAAAAATATTTTAAAGAGAGGTCTGTCTCATAACTTAAAAACAAAAAATGAAATGCCATACATTGACAGCCAATATACATCGCAGCGCAATTTAGGACAATATGTTGTTACAATTCCCATACACTTATATACAACCAAATAATCTCAGATCCATTCCGTTCCAAACAAAACATTTTGTCTTAGCAATCATACTCGATTAAATTTACGTAAAGAAACCCACTGTTTCGAGTTCCACTTTAATCCACCATTTTAAAACCTATATCATCGTATACAATCTTTTCCGTTTATACATATTTTATGTTGTATAGGAAAAATATGAATGGGCCTGGTCGAGCCGAAAAATGAGCAGCATTTATTACAAAAGCATATTGTTGAAGTAGAACTTCAACATTTTTGTTAAATGCAAAATATTGCGATAACAGCACGCGACTTCTAATGACATATGAATGACATAACACGTGAAATGACACGTGTCTCGTAATATCACAATTTTTTTTTATATTTAGTCTGGAGAACTGCTTTTTGCAGTTACGGTGTGATTGTTAATGTATTTATTACATTTTTTTTTTAAAATAATGTTTGAATGAAATGATTGCTCCATTGTCGAATGTTCAGTGTGTTTATATTACAAGGGAGGAACGTTATGAAATACAAGGTATTGTATAACGGGATTTAAGAGTGGGATAAAATAGAGGATATTGACTAACATGGATAATTTAAATGGTAAACGATTTTAATTAAATTGTTAAAATCAAGCTCATTCTTTACATTTTTTTGCAATTTCATTCAAAGTCATCAGAATTTTTGTCTTGTCAAAGTCAAAAGTTAGCTACAGTCGGTGACTTTTAAATAAGAGATGCATTTTGTTTCAGCTGATCCACTCATACAAACAACTGTCCTTGTTAATATGAGTGAACAAAGAACATAGTTTAAAGACGTAAAATCATATTTATTTGCATGAGTGGATCAGCTGAAACGAAGTACTTCCTCGAGAAGAACCAGGGTCTTAACTTTTCAAAAAGCATATCACCTCCATATCTTTCAAATCTGTTACTTCTTTTGATCTGAGAACTTTCAACCAATTGATGCAAAATCTTTTACTTCATTTGTTTGAACCAAAAATTTTGCTGTATAAAAGTAAGTGTGACATGATCCAGAGCTCAACGCTACTTTTTGACCTTGCCGTCGTTAACAGATGTTGGTTTTTATTATTGCCAATGTAAGTTGATTCAAGAAATTCTGTAACCTGCAGTCTTAATTGATACAAATAAGCTCTGATATGCCGAATGATGACACATAACTGCATCTTATAAAAACCTATTTTCTAATTCAACAATAATTTTCAAATTCGAAGTGCTAAATTTTCCCAGTTTTCTTTTTGTCTGGCCTCTTCCAGTTTCCACTGAATTTTTGGCGGGTGTTTTTCTGTTCATTGGGTTATATGGGAATGAAGTAGCATCAAAATTTGAAAAATGTCAAATCACGAAAAAAGGCGATTTTCCGAGTTTTCTTTTTGTCTGTCGGCTCACAGCCCACTAAATTTTGTATGGCTATTGTTTTTCTGTTCACTGGGGTCTGTGGGCATCGAATGACAACACTTGACATGAGGTCATCAAGATACAAGTCGGCCATGTTGGACTTTTAATTTTATCTGATGGCTCACAGTTCTTAGTGAATTTTGTCTGGCTGGTGTTTCTCTCTGTGGGCATCGAATGACACCAATTTCAGGTCGTGGGCTCATCACGACAAAAAGCGACTATTTTCCGAGTTCCCTGTTGTCTGGCACGCACTAATATGCATTTTCAGGAAAATCGTAGAACATTTTTGGTAAACTTAGGTATCGAAGAGAATTGCATGACCATCATTTGTTGTCATATTATGAGGAACTCAAAAAATACCACAGGCTCAGGTCTATAAGGATGAAGATTGGCTAAAAAGTCTAGCGTGTCATCCAATTAGCTTTATTAAAGTTCGCCTGTAATTAATTTAGAAGATCTCGAAAGGTACCTCTTAACAGCTCTAAGACTACCAGCAAACTTTACGTTACAGTCGCCATCTGACTTACGGTTATATTTGTGTTCCAAGTTAATTTATTTGTTCTGCTTGTTACAGAAATTGTCCTAAATTGTTAGATTTAAAACGTCTTGTCGGTGGTTAGCTTAAGAATCATTCCAACATTCAAATGATAAGTTTCGATTTTCTTATCCCAAAATTACCAAATAAAAAATTAATTTAATTAAATTTCTACCAGTCCATACCAACCCATTAAATCATTTCAAATTTAAGCACACTGATTTCGATAAATACACACAAAATCATCCCCAGAGCACAATTTTCGCATTTAATCAAAATCTGTTATTTTCACATTATCACACCCCTACGACTTATATAAGTTATAAATTGCTCGGATGTAAGGGGTGGCATAGAAAAATATATGTGATAAAAAGAGACTCTCTGTATTATATGAAAATGGATAATGTTACCATTGCATCAACATGAATTGTTGGATATGGGACCACCCGTAGATGTGAATTATCATTGAATTAGAGATTTTTATTTTTCATACTCATAAATAATGAAAGGCAACATATTGTTAGATTCAGATTTTATTTTGGAAATTTATTCCATGTTATTGTTGTGATGCGATGTGATGAGACTTGATTTGTATTTCGGATTTGCCGATTAATGTGGTTAATGTTGGAGAAAGAGCGTCTCGATCATTGTATCACTATATATTCAAATTCGTCATACGAATCAATCTTTTTCTCGTATAATGTCGAGTCGATAAATGTCAATGCGACTGAATCCAGCTATCTTATATGTTGGAATAATATTTATGTTACATGAGGAAAAAAGAACTATACCACCTAAACAACCATCGGTTTCAAATGAAAATATTGGGGCAAAAAAAAATTGTTTTTCTCATATTGTATGTTGTGTTGTTGTGATTCATGCAACACACCCCTCTCATCTTTACGCGCGATAAACTTCCATATATATATACCAAAAACATTTCGAAATCATTTGACTTCTGTTGACCATGGTAACATTTTATTTTATCGTCGATCCATTAAATTGGTAAGTTTGTGCACACAACGTTTAACTGAGCAATAAATAATCGACAAAGTCAAAAGGCAACGAATGAAAATGAAACCAATCGTAGGATTATCGGGAAGACGAATTTTGTATTCGGGTTGTTGTCATAATCATGTAAGCTTGGGTAAAGTTAATTAATATTGTTTTCATTAAGGCTGTCAGCAAAGAGATACTAAGTTAAAAAAAAACTAAATTAATTGACTGTTAAATTGAAAGAAATCGAGTACCGAAAGTTACTTTCCAATGTGAATGTTAAAACCGTGAAGTAGTAGATTTGACGCGGTTCGAAAATCGATCTTTTCATCGAATTTCATTAGTATTTTACATGACTAGGGATAAAAAGATGAAAACGAGACTTTTCATTTTTATCGCGAGTTATGTAATGGATTTTACATGTTGAGGGCGTCGAAAGACGTGCTTCAAACATGAAAAGTACAGTTTTCGACGCATGTAGCATGTAAAAACTTTTGACGGCCTCAACATGTAAAATCCATTAAAAACTCGGGATAAAAGTGAACTGTCATGTTTTAATCTGTTTGTCCAAAGGAAGTAACAGATTCAAATACCTTTTAACCATATGGCTGATCCACCTTTGTAAAAGGTTATTTAAGCTCGACAAAAAACAAAGACAAAGCAAAAAATGCGCGATTAAGTCCTAATTACAAAAGCCTCTAATTGCAGAACGTATGAGGTTGGAGAGCATCGCAAATGTGATGCATTCAATGCTAATTTGTGACTTCGAAGTCATTTTTGATTCACGCCACTAGATATAAATCAATGACAACAATTTTTTTTTTTTTGCTTTTCACTTCGTATAGTGCGCACACGTCGTATACATACTCCATTATGATTCCATTATTATATGAAACATGAACATGGTACATATATTTCAATGATACGCTTGCACCCTTCACATTTTCAGCTGAGCATTAAGTCGATTGACAGTACTTGTACTATATCTTGTGTTATTATCTATCTATTTTGTCACGATACTTGGTAATAGTACTTGAAACTAATCTCACATAATCCGATGATTGTGTCTGTTTACCGATTTAATGTACGGAGCATTGTACGGTATACTTAAAACCGTGTAATGAGTCATATGGATTTGTTTGTACGACTTTCGGTTGCACAGATGAAGGGGTTATATTCTGATTTTGGTTTTTGGAAAGTGTTGAGCTGATTGTATCATCATGGATGTAGGAAAGTCTTATTTAAGACTTCCAGTAACCAATTGGTTTGTAAATTATTTACTGCCACTTGTAGGAGATAGAGATTTATTGGCTGTCCGCGAACATCGCAGGATTTTTTTATCGACAAAAATGCAAAAAGAAATCTAGATAGGGTTGTTACTGACCATCGGTACGGAGTGTTCTCATATAACAATTTTGAAGCTAATGAAGTAAGAAACTCTGCGATGCATTAAACAAAATCAAGCTTAACCTCCGGAATTTTCTTAATAATTCTATAGATTTTTAAGAATTACAAGAATTTTTGAGAAACAATGCTTAAGTTTACGAGTTTCAATGACATAACCAAATTTCATTTTAATTATGATTCACTAAACTTGTTTGTTTGCAAAATGGTATAGTGATTGTATTAGTCCACTACCATGACTCATGGTCCATGAAAGAAACGGAATCTTTCAACTGTATATTAATACAACGCGTCGAAAGACGTACTAGATTTTCTCTATTGATTGAAACAGCGCCCAACCTATGTCCTACGATTAATTCTTGAAAATCCTTAAAGCTATGAAGATTCTCTCTCTGAATAATCAGAGGATGTAACGATCACATCGCGATAAGCTTGTTATTGTCAATATGTGACTATATTGGAGAGCGTTTAATGGCTAGGCTAGGTCATTTTCCTAAAAGGATTGACAAACGCAACGAACGAACATGTTTCTAATTTCTAAGTTACATCGAAATGAATTGAATATCTGTTATACTTATGTCGTTGGTTCGACCATTTACACATTATATTGTTCCATTCAAGTGCAGTCAGATATGAGTAAACATCAATTATCTATAATCGACTGACAGTGTGTGTGCCTTGTGTGTATGTTACACAATTCAATAAATTACGCTTTATAATTATAAATTGACTTTTTCATTTTTGTCAATTGTTCGCACACTCTTAGGGGTTTGTTATAGGTTCCCACGGCCAATTATTGCTCGGCACAGAAGGCATAGAGCACAGCTATCATATAACCATTGTTGTATTTATAGTTTTCCGAGGTAACGACGCGCATTGATACCAAAAATGTACGAGCGCACCCTTTTCTATATTTTATTTGTTGCACACTTATCGCATACAATACGGACAGCTACAATATGGATAGAACATTAATGAATAAAATATAAATATAATAATCATGCGTTAGTGACTTCAACGTTGTGAAATATTTACTCGCTGAAAGGGACAATAATATTTGGAGTATGGGAGGATGGTATCATAATATTAATCGTTTCAGGGTGTAATGAATTTGGAATAGTATTTTTCCTAACGCATACTAAGAGGCTTTTTAGCAAACGAGTAACGAGATGGATATATTGATGGCCTAGAAACGTATTGCTAGGCTACGCTAGTTGCCAATACCTTTTCAAGAGATTGCACTATTTTCTCTTCAACTTTTATCAACGGTAAATCAACCGTTCATAAATTACGTAACTCTAAAATTGGCACTTTTTAGACCCCCATTCTTTTGGTACGCTTTGGTCACACAAGCCCAATCTTATTTATTACACACCCTAGTTAGTGCAAATAAAAAAATTTCGACAGTGCACGCATTTTCGACCTTTCGAGACTCTTATTTCCACCGGGCGTGCGTTACAACATGATTACAAGCTATAGACATACGTACGTATGGTAGAGTCGACATCATACGTAGAATAAATATAATAAACTGGATGCAAATTGGCGGATCTCATCCAACTCAGTTAACAAAATCAATTTTTTTTTCGAAATCACATCGAACAAGTGAACTGTGTTAACTGGGTATGTTTCCACTGTCAGGGCCGGACTGGCTCCCAAAAGGCGCACTTGTGCGATGAGTCGAAAGGCGCAAAAAACGAAAACTTATTATTTAGAAAGAATATAAGCATATGCTCTCTTTCAGCTGTTACTTGCACAAATCCTATACATTATTTCGGATACAGTTTGTTATGCTACAGTTGGAATTGATAAAAGTACTAAATTGTTAAGTATACTACGCGAGCAGAGGGAGCGAATTTTTTTTTATGAACCGTTCGAAGCTGAAATTCTATTGAAAACTTGCTTAGGATTAAAATAAGAATTATTAGAAAATTACCAAATACATTAAAAGTGAAAAACGCTAATAAACCGATTTCCCTGATTTTTTAGTATTCTTGTGATGAATCGCCAAAAAAAGAAATTGCCAAGAAAAATCCACAAAGTGTAAAGAAACGTCAGAAAAAGGACGAAAAGCTAAGAAATGGGAAAAAACGCCACGAATAGAAAATTTGTCTTTCTGGCGTTTCTTCACAATTTGGCGATTTTTTCTGGCGATGTAACAAATAAAAAATGGTCAATCGACAAGAGGAATCACCAAACGCAAAAAAAATCGTCGAGGTGTGAAAAAACACAAAAATGATTTGTTTATATCTTCACGTTTCATCACACTTTAGCGAATTTTATCCATTTACGAAACGTAAGCGTTAAGTGGGATCCTAGCAATTTTATTCTTCTACGAAATGTAATATAAAGGCACATCGCGAGATCATAGTAATTTTAACCTTTTACAAAATGTAACATAAACGCGCTTCGTAAGATCCTAGCCATTTTATCCTTCTACGAAATAACGTTTCTTATGTGAAGACGCTTCTTTAAACTTTAGAGATTTTTGGAGTTTTATCATCTTTTGTTGATTTGCTGAATCACCTGAAAAAACCCCAAAGTGCGAAGAGACACCAAGAAGAATCGACGAAGAAACGCCAAGAATGGAAAATTGGTCGTTACTCACATTTTTTGGCGTTTCTTCTCGCATTGCCGATTTTTCTTGTGATTTAACAAAATAACAAAAAACGAGGAAACACCAAGAAAAATCGCCAAAGTGTGAAGAAACGCCGAAGTCTGAAGAATCGCCAAGAAAAATTTTTTGGTGATTTTACTTTGGCGATTCTTCTTGACTGTTTTTTTTTTTATTTTAGTCGTATTTAGGCTAAATCATAATCATGTGAAAATCGACCAACCGAACTTTCCGTTTAAAAATCCCAAAGTTTCACCAACAACAGCAAAAACATTTCTTGGTGTTTCTTTGTATGGAATAAAAATGGATTGTTCAATGAGTTTCATTTCCAATTAAGGTAACCAAAATCGAAATTCAGACAGTCAGTCAAAGAATCTGACCCGTCAAGCAACTAAAGAAAACTCATTTCTTTCGACAGAAATCGAAGGTGAAACTGTATTCCGTTGAAGGTTTAACGATTTCCTTCATTAGCGCCGCAGGCGAAAATTTTCGCGTTTTTCAACGACAAAATATAGAAATTACAATTAGCGCCTTTTACGTTTCATAATATCATCTAGACCATCGATACAATAGTACATACATTTTATTTCTGAAAAGGCGCAAAATCCAAAAGGCGCACTTGTGCTTTGCCTAGTTGCCATATATGGCCAGTCCGGGCCTGTCCACTGTCTACTTTTCTTTCCTCACTCTTTCAGGAACGACCATAGTGTCACCGCATTACTATTAAATCTATTACTTCATTTTGTAAAGAATCGCCTAGTAATTGATATGAAATCTATTACTTCAATATTTTTTATCATAGATTTCGCTATATATAAGTGAACACTAGCCAAACTTCATCACTTAGTCTGTTCGTCGATAACAAATACCTATCCGTTTCTGTAAGGTTAAATTGAACTTAAATATTTCCTCACCTGAGGGGTACATGCCTTTGTGATATCGAATTAATTTTTCAACAATAGTCCCTGGTGTCTAGATATAGATATAAATGAGATGAAATAGTTCGTTTTTCCAAAAAAAAGAAATTAGTCTCATCGGCGGACAGACACACCTAACTTCACTTCAGCTATTTTTACAGCATTTTTCAGATACTTTATCGTACTTCACCTATTCTTCCATTTAAAATCTTGTGAGGCCTCAAGACATTTTCAATATATTCTATAAAGAGAACTTCTAGAAGAGAAACATAAAGTAAATCAATTCAACTACGAAAACATTTCTCCCAAATAAATTTCTATTTCGCCATCATACCTTTGCTACAATGGAAGAAATAACACTTACTGTCGAGATAAAAGTAACACATACCGCATACAATGAATAAATGGAATACATATCGATTTCGTGAATGCAAATTTGTTGAAATATTGTACCGAACACAATTTTGAAGACTTGGTAAATTAACATAATGTTGGAAAATGTTTAATCATTTCGAAATGTAAATCAAAAATGAAATAATTGTGCTTAAGTTACCCCGCTTGATATAAATGCTGCCATCTGCACGAATCCTTGCCAATTACAATAATAGAGAATTGAACTTTACATGAACTTTTCAATAAAACGTCGGCAATACAGAATCATAAAAGGATTCAAATGAAAGAAAATGGTAACGTGTCCATTTAGAATAAAGCAGGCAAAAAGCTTTCAGATGACTGCAAAAGTATGAAAAGAGTGGGTAGTTACAAACGGATGAAACGAAGGAAGTGTGCATTGGAATACTGGAGAATGATATTAATATTTTCTCCGTTGCATTTGATCAAATAAATGAGATGAGGAACTTATCTTTTGTAAAATGTATTTTGTTTCAATGTGATTTTAAAACAAATATATTTTCCAAGGAAAGGAGGAACGAGTTTCGATGTCTTTCATTGACTTTGAAAATTTCCGACGATATCTGACGTTTTTTGATGAATTTTCATGATGTTTCTTTCCAAACGAGTTTTGTGGAACTGTAACATGTATTCTAGAACTCCTAGACTAGGACGTAGTTAACCCTAGCTAAATGTGGATTATTATTTAATTTACATAATGTAGACTACAATGTGTTCAATATCTCTAACTGAAACCTTTGGAGAATAACGATCAATGAGGACAATCAAAGTTTATAAAATTTAGATTAGTGGAATCATGTCTCTCGTAAATGGTTAATTTTCGTTGATTTGTTTATAGTCGTGATCCACCCATGACTATTTTCGACGAATAAATTTTTTTGAATTTTTCGAACAAGGATATTTTAAGAAACTGTCAGAAATTACAGTCGGCGACTTTCAAATAAGTGCCGCATTTCGTTTCAGCTGTTTTTCACTTAATCTAAGTTACTTTCTTCGGTTAAATCTTCATCACATATGTCTTTGATGATGCTACCTAATTTCCGTGTTTCAGTGAAAATGTCCGCTGAAATTAATCGTGTTATGCATTGTTGGGATTATACAAATTTAACACAAAAATTGAATTAATAATACACAGGGTGCAATTACTGGAGGTTTTTATTTTGTTTTTATTATTAAGTGTGTTTTAAGATCAAATGGGATTCATTCCTTAATTTGTTCAAATTTATTTCACTTATACACCGATTCGGCCGCGTGCTCACGTGCATGCATATGTTTTGAGTTGTTCATTTTTATGCCCACTTGGAATTCTGTTTTTTAAATTATATTTCTCTGTGTTCTTGATGATAAATGCATTAACATTAATTAATTCAAAAACACAAATGAACAAAGGGTGTGTGTAAATTACGCGACAACAACCCGTGTACGGTCTACTGTGCACGTACCAGTTTAATGAATATGTTTTAACCCTTTTACAAAATAAATTACGAGTAAATTATGATATTTTTTCTGACGATGAAAATTTTAATATTTTTGGGTGTGAAAATTGTTTGAACGGTACATTGTATGTACGCACAAAAAATGCTTCGGTATAAATACCAGGGTGCACTAACAACACTGACATTGAGCGTATTTTGGAGAATTTCATAAATTTTAGAACTTTCATGAATTTTGAGCTAATGAAGTATTTAAATTCATGAAATTCTTAATTTGTCGAGATTTTTCAAGAAATTCGAAAATTAATTTCACATTCTCAACTTTCTAATAATTTAGATTCCATTTTTAGTCTGGTGTACATAATTTTGAGCTCGACACCCTGCACATTTTCTTGGCGATAGCAATACCCTATCTAGCAAACAAACTTCGTTTTGACGCTGTCAAAATATCAGCTTATTTCTTTGTTTGTAGAATCAAACACTAGTAGTCATGTTGCTAGAGAGTATATAGAGTATTGTCTATAACCATAGCACTGCTCCTAGCATTAACACTTGTATATCAGGCCTGGTAAAAATTTCGCGCCGGAGTCACAATGATATACAAAATGCCATAATTTGTATAAGGAAGATGTCACTTTATGAGTCAATGTGCAAGACGCCGGCGAGAGATTCCTCATTATCCATGACTCCCATGTCGACAAAAGAAATGCAAAACCTATTCTGATATTATCAGCCTCCAAATATTTTCTATGTTAATGCTAGGAGCAGTACTATGTCTGTAACCAGAGGAAGGAGGCTGGTGTGAATTTGAATAGGATTTTAATTTGATACTATTAGCTCCACGTTGGTATACATAAATTAGGGATGATTCTAGTTCTCGATAAAATAATTCTACAGTGGGATGGGATCTTCCATTTTCCTTTTAAGAGAGTAGCCCAAAGTAACAGATTTTTCGTTCGCTTCACGTTCAAATATTAACAAATGTAATCGAAAACGGAATGATTTATGTAGTTTTAGTCTCAGACTTCACCGTGTTAGATGATCATAAATTCATTGAGTCCAATATTTCCCAATCCCAATAAATTCCTCCATTTTTCCGAAAGACAAAAACCATAAAATAATTATTTATTATCAGTCGAAACAAAAACCATTCCCATCGAATTACGTTCCGTACTCACCTTCACACTTAACCGATCTCAAAGCATTATTCATTCCATTGGCTGTCGTTGACGAACCATGCGATTTTTCTGAAAAGAATAATAGCCAAAAATTGTGTTGAACCGGATATGAAATATATAACAAAAAATTGTAAGGGAGTCTTTAGCTATACTTCAGCGATACAGCGATAAATATTTAAATTAACACCTTTTAAAGATGTGTCCTGCGACCGAAAAAGAAGGATAGAGAAAAAATATCAACACAACAAAAAATGCTCGGTCATTAATTACACAGTGCCCTCTGCGTGTTTTAGCGGAAGAATAAACAAAACGAAAAAAGTTATGCGGTCGAATCACACATTTATATATTTATATTGTTAAAAGTATTATAGGAATTGTTATACACCTAAAGTCGTTTTAGAGATACACAAAAAAAAGAAAATTAACCCAACAAATATATTTCCGTTTCCATAAATTTTTCCGTGGTTTTCGGCCAATAACCACACAAATAAAATTCGTTGGAGCTTTTTGTTTGTGTGTGTGGGTAGGTGCCTTTTCTCTGGCCGGATATGCAAGTGAAAATTGTTTTTCTTTTATTTTTAAGAATTCTGTGGGGAGGGCTGATAATATAGAGAGAACATTTTACTAATAAGCATAAAAAGGAAAGGTTCGAAACTCCGGAACAAATAAATTATTCCAATTTTAAAGTTGGATGTCTGGACAATAGATTTGTTTCGTTTTTTCTACTATTAGTGGGGGTGGATGAAATTTTTATTTCTAAGGCAATCGCTCAGGGCGCCGATTGTCATGAGTTTAAGAATTCTTAACTTGACAGTTGTCACCTTAAGAGTGATATCGCCAAAACATCGAACAAAATCCTTCTTTTGGCAGACCCTTACTTCATGACCTCGAGCGTTGACAACAAAATATATGACACCAAACGTAGTACCACGTTTTTCTCAAGAGATCAGTATCCTGGAAGCCTGTTTATTTTTCTGTTTCTATACTGTTGTAAGCAAAAATTGATAACATAGTTTAGTTGGATCCCAATCCCAATCCCAATCCCAGTAAAAATTTGACTGTTTGTGGCGAGAAAACTCAACATTGCACGAAAATTGACACATATTTTGAGTTAGGTTACATCGCCACAAACATTTAAATTTTTACTGAAAGCTTACACATTTTAACACCAAACGATGGTCATACTTTTTCCAAAAAAAGAATGCGAGTCCAAAATTATCATCAAAATAATAATAACTTTGCCCCGAAATGTAGGCAACAATTTAGTCATGTGTTAAGAAACCTTTGCAAAATGTTATACATTTTGTAAGGGTTTCTCCAAGTGGGTAAAGTTATGAGTTACAAACCAATTTTATCTTTAAAAGTAACACCTTTTTGCATGCTTTAATGGTTTTACTTTTTCAAAAAAAAAAGATTTTCGTTCGGAAAAAAAAAATTCGCGCACAAATGTAGGCTAAAATTTTGCCAAGGGGTGAACGCTCTTAATGTACATTTTTTTCTGATATAACTGTATTGGGATCGAAATTCAAGTTTAATTTCTTCTTTGTCGAAATCTAGATGACCAAAAGGCCCTTCTCATCCTCATCCAAATTTACACCAACCTGAGCGAACAATTGTCTTTATTATTGATTTTAAACTCACATACTGTAATTTTTTAACAGAATTAGAAAGTCTTAGCGCGACAGAGTAAAGTTAACCAGGCAGGAGCGCTGATTTGACTAGGGACCTGAAAAATCTAGTCTAGTAACCCGATAGTTTTTGCTTATAAAATTTTTCAATTTATGTCAGTGTTCATTTGAGTTCATTTTCCCTTATTTGACGTTTCGATAATGAACCGCTACTGCTTGGTTTATTTTACTCTGCCAAGGTCTTAGTCAATCCAACTTAGAAACTTGCGAAAGTCAAAACTTAATCCGGAATCTAATTTTTACATTTACTCATTTAACGGTTAGTCATCATGGAAAATTACGACAAGAATAAGCAATGAGATCTTGCTAGTGTTCTTTTATGAAGCGTATTGCAATGATAAAAATATTGAAGTAATAGATTTTGTATCATAATTACAATCAATACTTTACACAAACAGATTTAATTATTCTGTTTTATACTTGCCGTGTATTAACAAAGTAAATATATTATTTCAGCTACTGAAACACAATTTCATGTATGTCCTGCAGATGATAGAGGCAATATAGAAGGTTTAACTATTTTGTTTTTGAATGTTTCATGTCCATACCAGACTAGGTAATTTTACGATTAGATACGTAGCTTTAACTCACCCGCTGATACATCAAATTCAATGACTCTAATCAAGAATTCAACATCGGATTCTAATTTTAGTTCACACAAAATTGCATGACACACAACGCTTACACAATTTTTTCCCTATTTCCATTTTCCGTTCCACACTAAATGTTTTCAATGTTTCCAAAAAAAAAGTAGGAAGTACCCGCCATCAAACCATTACAAACAAACATGCGTAAGTTCCGAAATGATGATAAACTCTCAAAATTAGTGACACACTTATCAATTATTTACACATCCATACATTAATCAAAAATTCATATATCCATGTCCATAGCGAACAATCGAACTTTTAGTTGTTGGTACTCGAAATGGTGGGAAAAACTAAACAAACAATGCAAATAAAAATGTCTATGATACTCAGCACTTTTCTATGTTGCAATATGTATCTCAATCAATGCTATTCACATTGAATAGCACCAGAGAAAAATGCAACGGTTCATAATTACGATTTTTGGTCAAAATGTATACCGTATCCGTATCGAAACATCAACTGAATAGTTCCATAGTTATAGTTTATACCCATCTCGGGTAATGTATCTGCTGTGAATGAAAAGGGAATCGAGTATTTATATGTGAAAACACATATAAAAAGGGTGCATTCCATTTGATATATCGAAATCGATAGGGTGGTAACCTTTTCAAATTGCTTAATTGGCGTAAATTTTGTGTATATAAACACACGCGTTTCTTTGACATTCATCAGACCATTTGAATACACACAGTGTATCTTCTTCCACAACTATAAAGCCCATTTCGATCAGTTTATGCATTGTCATCATCGGTGATGAATAAAAATCGTTTTAGTTGGTTATATTGTAATAGCCGAAGTTATTTATTAATCGAAATATGGATGTTTAGGATTTTTTTCGGTTAATTTATAGATAGTTCGTGCAGTGCACACTTTAGGCAATTGATGTTAATGGTTTTATTTTGTCCATAAACAATAAGTTGAAAGTAACTATTGTTGAGCTGAAAATATTTTATGGGAAAATGGTTATGGGTTTTCATTTTATTTTTTATTTAAGGGAGCAGACCGATAAACAGTTCGTCATGTTATTTACTGGAATGAAACGTTGAATTTGTGTGTATTACATGACTTGGATGTGTAACGTGATTTTAGACGTTTATAGGTTAAAAAAAATGAATAATTCTCACCAGCAGCACCAATTATAAATCCGACTAATTTGTCAGAAATATATTTTTTCTTTTGTTTAAATCGTTTTGTTTCACTGATTATGCATCAATTTCTGCAGGAAATGGGAATGGTGGTATAAACTAACATGTCGAAAAATCAAACATATTATTACCAAAATTAAACAACAAACGGCTAGTCATCTGATGTCGACAACGACTGAAAAATAGACCATTGTAATACTATGAGAAATCAGCGATAACGTGAACGGGCAGTCCAATTTCTAAGTAGATTCGTAAATCATGACTCAAGAGATTTCAAATTAATGCTATAATAAATGAAGTAAAAGATTTTCGGAAACCTGGCGAAGCTTTAACAGCGTGTATTTGTTTACACGGAAGATATAAAAAAAATACAATTCTTATTTCTAATAGGAAATTCTAGTGAAACTGCAATTTCTTATGTGAGAGGGATTCTTCTGAAAAACAGAAGACCGAAATCGGACGCGTTTTCTATTGGAATTTTTTATATGTGTAATACCCCGTAAAGTATTCGACCCCAGAAGCCAAAACCACATTCAAAAAAATTCTTCGTAGGTTGTGTGTCTAGTGAGGTGATCAAAAACCGAAAACTGGCACATTTCTTAAAAAAAATTTCTTCAGTTACACGAGCCGTGCAGGGTCGTTTTCGGTGTCATTAGAAAGGTAGTTGCATGTACTTCCGGGGCAAATAGGGTCTTATTGGGTTTAAAATTAATCCACACTGAGATATGTACAGTTGAAGTTTTCAACCGAAAAAAGACTGAAAACTTACACATTTCTTACAGAAATTTGTCGAGGTACACGAAACGTATACAATATACATGGTCGTGTGGGGTGTCATTAGAAGGGTAATTGCTTGTACTTTCAGGGCGAATAGGGTCTTATTGGGGTTTGGAAGCATCTACGACGAATTATGAAAATGTTTGAAATGTTTAAGTGCTTATAGTGAGTCGTAGATGCTACCAAACTTCCGTAAGCTCTAATTTCCCTGAAAGTATATGCAATTACCTTTCTAATGACACCTCACGCGACCACGTAAGTTTCGTGTACCTCGAGAAATTTCTGTAAGAAAAGTGTAAGTTTTCAGTCTTTTTTTCGGTTGAAAACTTCAACGGTGCATAGCTCAGTGTGGATGAATTTTAAAACCAATAAGACTCTATTAGCCCGGAAAGGTAATTGTTCTAATGACACCCCACACGACCCTGTACGGCTCGTGAACTGGAGAAATTTTTGTAAGAAAAGTACAAGTTTTCGGTTTTTGATCGCCTCACACTAGACAAACAAGCTTCCAATTTTTTATTTTTTTGTAAGTGGCTTGGGCTTCTGGACTATAATACCTTACTGGGCACATATAAAAAATTCCAATAGAAAATGCGTCCAATTTCGGTCTTCTGTTTTTCAGAAGAACCCCACGTGATCAATTTGAACTCAAGTTAAGATTATTTCCTTTTATTTTAAAAATTTACCGATTAAATGATGTGCTGAGTCTCTTGATATGTTTGTTGTTTTTAGCTGAAGATGGATGTCACCACATCATCCGAAATATACAAATTTTGATTAGTTTTTTCAATGACATTCACGCAAGCCATTCAAATCTCGCAACGAATACGAGGTAAACTAATTTACATTCCTTTGGCTAAAGAACCAAAAACCAATAATTTAACAGCGGTAACGGTTATATATTGACATGGCAAAGGGTGTTAAGCTAAAATAACGTATCACATCGTAGGTGTGCTTTGGAGAGCTTTCGAAAGCTTTGAACTTCTTGCGAATTCTATTGGTAAATTGGATTTTTTTGTTAAAAATACAAAACATTAGCAAAGACGTAAGAAAATATCACAAGAAAAAGTTAAATTCGCTTGTATTGCGTTACCCGTCTGAATGGCAATGGAAATCCGTTGGAGTAGGAAATCCAAACTACGTGGTTCACCCGTATTGGAATATTTCAGTGGAATAGAAAAGACTTAAGCTTCTTAACCTCTTGAAAGCTCTTAGAATAGGCTAATGAATCTAACCAAAACTGCAAATGTTAATAGCTCTGTCCGGCTCTCTCATTATTTCTATTTTCTACAAAAATTAATGAAAAAACCGGACAGGACGAATAAATCAACGTGGATGCTATGGTTCGGTGGGAGTAGTAAAGCAAAACTCAGTTTAAGCGTGAGCTGCCGTTACCATTTCACAGGTTAGTAACTGGCATTTTTGCGAAAATAAAACAAAAATCTACAGAAAAAGACGGAAAAAGAGCAACCTAATTATACTGATGCCTCAATAACATCTAGCTGCCAACTCAAAAGAATATATTCAATTAGAACAATGAAAATATCTGCTGCTTGCATTAAAAACGTAAGATGACGTTCATTTGGGATGTTACATAACAAACATTTTCCATCCTTGTATTTAGCAATGACTTGATAATAGGGTTAAACGTTCGGTATATAACGCAGATGTTACTATAGCAACAGTACTATACCCCATTTGTTAAGGTGCACACCCATTCTGTGTTAAGCCACCCTTTGTGATTTTCCACCCCTGTGCTTTGCCACCCTCTGGGTTTTGCCACCCTTTTATTGCTTACATAGGATATTCGTGCGCTCTAAGGGATTCTGATTGTGCATACAATAACGATGTCTTCATCATGACAATGTCGCGGTGTTGAAAAGAAAAATTTTTGCTGAAAAAGCTTTCGTTCATACCGTTCATACATAAGGCAAACAATGCATGATAAGTCGAACGTGGAAAGTTCGTCCTTTGTTTTTATCTATAAACTGCTATAAACGTCTGAACATCTACAGAATGTATACAACGATTGTTCTCCGTGGATGTTAAGTCATTCAAAATGTAATTAATGACGTAAAGTTTTAGATTTAACTAACTGTGTGGAATTGCTGCATGATAAATGACATTTCGTTTAATATTGTGCTACGAAAATGGCATTACAATTCGATGCGAGCATAATCTGCTGTTTTTCAAACATTATTCGTTGAGAATTAATTGTGGAAATTCGAAGTTTTGAAATGGAGATGATTTCCTGGGATACACGGGCAGAGGTGTGGGATACATCGATTCTTTCGATTTAAAATAAATTTTGTCGAAACATTAATAGATGCAAAAGGACACCTTTCATCCAATACCATCGAGCCAGACATGGCCGAAACAAAACTTCTAAACCCTAGACTGGCACCCATTTTCTTATGATTAACAATAAAAAATAGCAAAATGACATTTTTACCTTGACGCTGCCTGGAATCACAACCACCACCATCTAATGTCTGTGTCACTGACGAAGACGAGGTTGATGTTGCTTTCAACGTCTCGATTCTATGCCTTTGCGAGGCTGTATTACCGTTCACACTGCTTCCACTGCTTAAGCCAATGATTCCTCCACTACTGGCGAACGGTTCAGCTAATGGCTCGGTTAAACGCGGGGTGGATGAGTATATATCACTTAAATTAACATTAAGTTAACATAATGCACCAATGAACTGACAAAATGTAATTACCTAAATGCACTAGTACCAAGAAAGCCTGAACGATCCTGTAACACCGCTTTGGCCTTTTCGACACTTTGTTTTAATTGTTCGAATGTGGACTGATGAAATCGATATGAAGCCCAGTCGGGTGAGCATTGTGTTAGGCCGAAGCATTCTTCGGATTTTACCTGGACAAATTCTTAACTTAATAGCGGATTCCATTTAAACTCTGAATGTTTTGGATTTTTAGTGAGAATCATTGGCTCAAAGGTAGGGAATTGGAGACCGGTAAAATTTTTCATACAAAAAATTTGGTAGATCACGAAAAACCGTTTTTTTTTGTATGAAAAATTACCGATTGCATTCCCTACGACAAAGCCCATTTTTAGAAATTTATTTCCTAAAAATTCTAACAAAACTCATAAATGTATGAATTTTAAGGATTGTTAGGAATTTTCAAAAACCACCACTTACCTGAGCAATAGGAGATGTTCTTTTCAGATCTAACGCTGTTTGGTACGAACATGAACTCTCGTACATCGTATCTCCCGTCCACTTAAGTCTGAAACGAATTGATAACTTTTTTGATGGTATAATTGACGGTAACGAATTCTAATGCAAAATTCACCTCATATTTCTAATGAGTCTCACAAGCACAACAAAAGAAACAGATACGTTTTTGACGTAGCTACATATAATTTGATGTCGTAACAAAAACAATTTTTTAATTAATGTGTGTCTAAGCGTCTATCTTACGGCATCTTTGTTGTTGTCACTATATAGAAAATTGGATAGAATTGAATTTATAAATGGATTGATATGACGCGAGAGGTATTTACATTTTAAAACGTTATAGGCACGGAAGCCCCATCCATTTTTTTTATTTCGGAACAAGAAATTTCATATTCAAAATCAGGTGAAAAACCGTTTCAATTAAAGGGGGTTTATAACAACAACAACAACAAAAAACAACGAAAAATGCAGTTTCTGTATTCTGTTCCGGTTCGCAATCTATATAATTCAACAATATGTGTTGAAAACACGACTTCTTGGGTTTAAACCACCGCCGCCAAAAATACCCTTTTTTAACCCTGGTCCCTAACTTTTCTTCATCTCTTTCTACCCACCACCAATAAGAATTTTGTTTATCATTTTACCAGGGCCTATTTTAAGAGGTTCCGAGTGTACGGTGAAATTGTAGCCTACATTTCTGCGTTTCGAAAGTTTTGATCGCTGATATCTTTTTACGAGAGCCCTTTTTGAAAAATGTATTTTCGAGCAAAAATATGTCAGTTTTGAATAAAAAATAAAATTGTCTGTGAAAGTTTCATGTGCTTTGAGAAAACTGTACCAATGCCCCAAATTTGCATCAAAGGTACACTTTTCTTAAAGCACATGGAACTTTCACAGACAATTTTATTTTTTATTCAAAACTGACATATTTTTACTCGAAAATGTGGTCGTACATTTTTCAAAAAGGGCTCTCGTAAAAAGATATCAGCGATCAAAAATTTCGAAACGCAGAAATGTAGGCTACAATTTCAGCGCACGCTCGGAAGCTCTTAAGGAATTTAATTTCAAAAAATTTCACAAATTTCACAAAAATTCTTAAAATTTCCAAATTTTGTTTTCTGTTAGATCTCATTCCGAAGTAATCAGTTAAGCTCAAAGACATGAAAAACAACTAAAAAGGCAGTAAAAACAACATTTACGATGCAATCAATCTGTTGTGTTTTTAGATGAAATGACGAAAAGTGATGGAAAAATTTGAGAATTTTTGGAAATTTAATTTCCTTAAAATAGGCCCTGCATTTTACATTTAAAATTTAAATAGTTTGTGAAATGCATCTTCGAATTCACTTTTCTGCAGACCTAAACAGAATTTCGGTAAAGTGTCGTTTCGTATATAGGTGAGGGTTTACACAGTTGTGCGTTTTAAATGAATCTAATTTATATCAGTTTGTTATCAGCTGTTTCGAAACTAAAACTCAAACGTAAATTTGCGATCTATTTTTTTGTGAACCGACTTCACTGCTATGAAGGTATTTCACGTGAAAATAAACCGCAAAGAATGCAGTGCTTAAAAAAATGTGGCGCATCTACTGCCCAAGGTTTCCTATTGATTACGCGTTTAGGCATGACTAAGTCAAAAGATCTGGCACTTATTGTTTTATAAAAATAGTACCAAGGCAGCTCGCACACCGATTGTTTACAACGTTTGGAGGCCTAAAATCATTCAGTGTGCCCTGCGGTTTCTTTATGTAATGAAATGTATTAGTAATAAATAATTCCCACATAATGAAATTCGCAAGGCACTCTGAGTGATTTTAGGCCTTCAAACGTTGTAAACAATCGCTGTGATATTGTTAGAGAGCTACCTTGATAGTACGTTTGTTGGGTCATTGCAATTTTCAGATGATTAAAGATGTACAGCGACAGCCCGAATGTGTTGGCCTTCTAGCACGACGTGAGAAATAAGCGACGAAGGAAAATATTTCGTATCGCTAGCATGAAAAATATTTCGCAAGTTTCTGAAATTTTCTCGAGTTTTCGGTCCCTTAGTAGGGAATATATGTCTGTTCTAGCTAAGCTTTTTGGATTAATAAAAAGCTCAAACTTTATATGCGTTTAAAAAAGTCTAACTTCAGGCGTTTAATTATAGGTTCGCGTCTGTGATAGAACGCGCTTAATAGGTTTGAGTATTAGATAGTTGTCAGCGCCATCTCTGAAATATTATCGCATATAAGTTAACTTTATGACTTAAGTAAAAAAACGTGGAAATAGTTCAGAGATGGCGCTGCATGAATAAGTATGTCTGTCCTACTCAAACTTTGACACCATCTCTGAAATAGGATTAGATACAAACAAACATTTAAGCCACACCCTCTTATTTTTCTATATATTTACAAACCTATGAAGCCATTTTGTCAGATTGTGCAAACCTTTTCATATTTGTGACAAGTTACTTGTTTTTTTTGAGAAAAGATGGTACAAGTGATTTTAATAAGACATGTTGAAGCTCTACGCTCATCTCCATATGTTAGAATGGAAATAAAATTGTATTCATGGTGTGCAATTAAATATGCTAAACTGCTCAAAGATGAGTGTTCTGATATCACTGCTGCAGCATTGGATTTAATTCATGGAAGCGAAGAGTTCATCAAAGAGTTGAAAAGTACAAACGATTATTTAAGAAACATAACAGTTACCTTTTCAGATTCTTTACAGAATCTGAATTTAGATGATTGAAATGTTTATTTGATTTTTTAAGAGAAATAAATAAAAAAAAACAATCAATAATTTACGTGCTAATAAAGTTTTTATTCAAATTATTTGAGGCATTTTCGATTTAAAAAAATTCAATGACAGTTTCATAAAATCAATCATCTTTAACATAACATTCTTTATTAGGAGAGAACGACACTAAACTAGAAGATTCAACGAGCCTAGTAAAGTGTAAAATATAATTAAGTGAGAATGAATTGAAAGGTTTTTTTTATTTGAAAAATTCATAATATAAAAACTAAAATTAAACTAAAAATATTTGAGTAATTAAAAATATGTTGATTATTTAGAAAAAATTTAGAGATAATGAAAAATAAAACTAAAAAATTGTGAATAGAAAAAAATTAATTTTAAAATAATGAATTAATTAGAAATGAACAATCATTTCAATTTCTTGTGTGCAGTGACACTTCTTTATCAAAAAATATTTTGATAAATGTGCGCAACAGACACAAATGTAATGTTTGCAGGGCAAGATGGTGCAATTAACCGATCTGTCCTTGCAAGTGACACATGTTTCATTTTGAGGTGGTCTTTGAACCACCTCAAAAGGTCTCATCATCACAATAGTAAACATTTCTGCGCTTACATCTCGCACAATAAGCTTTACAACAATTGTATTTATACGGAAAGTGAATGTTGCTGTACGTAAAGTACCATACAAACACTCGTAGTTGGCACTTCCCTTAAACCCTACATATGCATCTGATGCAGTATCAACACTCATCGATAACAAAAAATCGTTAAATTTAAAATATTTGTCCTCCAGAGTTATGGTGAATGCTGAAGTGATGTGATATAGAAACGCGAAAAGGGCTCCGCCAAGTGGTTGATTAAACAGACCTGAAAGAAGGAAATTATTGTAAACATTAAAAACTAACATTAAAACACTAAAATTAACGAACAATTTATATTCGCACAAAACTTTTTCTTTAAAAAAATGATTGAAAAACAGTCACATTAAATTTCAATAAAAAAATTATTGTTTCACTAAATTATTCTTTTAACACTCATATTCTTAATGTAGATCACAAAAAATTTAAATGAAAAAAATTAACCAACCTGTAGGATGAATAGGAATGTAGTGTGGTAGAAGATGATTTGGCGGGAAATTTTCGTCATCGTGAAGGTATTGAGTCGGCACTGTCCCATTTATACAGAATATCTTCACTTTGTAATTCATAAAAAGTAGTTCAATTCGCGCAAAAATGAACATTTGATTTCGCACTTTAGCATACCAATTAAAATCGAACATATCGTTCGTATAACAGTGTCTCTGAACTGATACTTCAAATAACAAATTTGACACATGAAAACTCATAAAATGGATATTAAAACCATTTGTTAACGTCGCGATAACACTGAACAACAAATTTACTTTCGATTCAAAATCCATTTTAATTTTCTTTGGAGATTTAACTAGACTGGAATGTCACAAATGACTAAATGTTACTATTAACGAACGGTATTAAGAAATCTCGCAGACCATCTATCTCTTTTTAAAAGGGTAAAAACAACTCTAAAAGAAATGCTATAAATTATACATTTTATTATTTTCCACTTACTCAAATTTCTTAGACACCGAAGCAACTTGACTATTGTTTACATAATGTATGCATTAATTTTTCTTCAGTAAAACAGTATATGTGTTTTATTATGTCGTTGTTCTTCTTCTAAGGGTCTACTAAATAAACATTACCAAATTACTTAACCACAAATTTTACACTCTTTTAAATTGGAGTGACAATTATAAATATATATATATTTATATAGGGAAAAAGTGAACGATTTTCATTTAGAATTTTTTTTTTTTCGAAATTATGATTTAATCAGTTTATTAAGAGAAACAGGTGAAAAATACGTTCAGTATAGACCAAACCTCCACACGTATTCTCAACACGTGTAAATAGCAATTAATAAAATGGATCAAACAAAAAACGTTCTGGAACAATTAAATACGTTTTCATGTGAACCTCAACGTAAGCTAATGCTGCGTGATATGATGTTTCATAAAAAATATAGTATTATTTCAGCACATAGACATTATAAAACAAAGTCTGGAAAGACGGTGATAAAAGTCAATTTAAGTAATTGTTACATTTACCTTCCCGCTAGATTCAATATATTACCAGATTATTTTTTAAATGAAATTAATACAAACAGGGGGTATGAAATTGAAAATTGTGGTCGCTGGAAAAAAACATTCAGATTAGTGTTTAGTAATTCATCTGATGTGACAGATGAAACAATTTCAAACTATCAAGACTTGTTCAGTGGTTTCAGTTTCTACAATGTTGGCAATGAACATGAATAATTTAGAATGCTTACTGCAAAAATTCCAATTATTTACAGAAAAATTGCAAAAATATCAACATGAATTTGATATTATTACACAACGCTACCAATACTTTAAAAAGCATTTCGAGTTACCGCTAAACAACCATCATTTTACAAATTGTATTTGGAGTAATGATATGCTATGTAAAGAAACAGCTAACACGGATTTTTGTAGTTGTTATTACGCACAAAAAACCATAAAGAACTTATGTTTCGAGATAATTGAATTAATAGGTTTTGAATATATAATAAATTTTTAATTACATTTTCACATTATAAAATGACCATTAACAGACAAAGTGGTTCAACTAAAATTTTATGTTGTCATTTATGTAAATGGATTAGTAAAAAAATTAAAGTGATTTATTGTTTTATTTACTGTAAAATGAGAAAAAGAAGATGACTCAAAATGTACAAAACTAATTATACGATTTTTTAAATTGTCAAATAACAAAAATTATGATGTTATTATTATCATGTAGTAACATGTATGATTTTATGAAAAAGTATGTGTTGTGAGCCGGTTTTTTTTTTAATATAAAAGGCGAATATTTTCGTGAATCTCTTCATTCGAATTGTTTCAATCATTTCAACAATCAAGTCTAAAAAGATGGGTGAAAAAGCGAAGAAGGTATAGCATATTGTAATCAACTTTACAGTTTTATTGAAATTAATTGTTTATTCTTTTGCTATTATTGCAGATGAATTTAACTGAAGTTTTGAATGAAGCTGCCGAAGAAGAATTTAAAATAGTTCGTACTGCTGACTTGGTTCTTGGAGAAAAACTCAAAATTGAAAAGTTCTGCATGCTAAAGACGAAATATGGACGAAAGGTTGTCGCTATTCTACCTACTGGATCCTACTTTCTTCCACCACGCTATGCACATGTTGTTAAGCAATGGGCGAAGGATGTCGAAGAGATTGAATGTCATTCAGTGTACATGACCTTCACTGGCCGCCGTGATGATGACTTTGATTCACCAATTTTAACATTTTCTTTGGAATAATTTTTTCTTCAATTTATCATCTAAATATATTTTTTTTTTTATAATCGAAAACGTTTTCAATAAATTTTGCTTTTTTTAAATATTAATCGGCAAAAGAAGTTTTTTTTACTTTATTTTTCTCTCTTGTTCTTGAAAAGAAAATCCTATAGACCGTTGCTCCACCAAATTTAAGGAATTGAAGGGATTGACAAAATTGCTTACATATTACAATATAAAACAATTCTTCACACACATTAATTTCCATTTGCGTGTACACATTCGTCATGTCGGTAACTCTTACATTAAGTGGAAACACATCAGTTTTAACAACTGAATATTTCCCGCCAATTGAATTGTCTAGTCGATGTGAATATGTTTGCGGTTTGATAGATTTTCAGACCTACAATTCTATACCGAATGTAGATATTTCAAACAATCTATTTCATATTGGTGATGAAGAAATTACGATACCAGTAGGTTCGTATGAAATTGACGACATATCTAATTATATTCAAAGTGTTTTGAAATCAACAGAGAGTAAATACAATGTAAAAATATGGGCAAATAATAATACTTTAAAGAGTTTACTACTATCCAATGGTTCGATTCATTTCGATAGGGAAAGATCTATTGGCTCATTGTTAGGTTTTAGTAAAGTAAAATTGGCTAAAAACGTTTTGCATATTTCTGACCTAACTGTAAACATTGTTAAAGTAAACGCCATTCGTGTAGAATGTAATATTGTAACAGGTACATATATAAATAATTTACATTCACATACCATTCACGAATTTTCACCAGCTGTTGGCCCCGGATATAAAATAATCGAGGTTCCACGAAATGTTATTTATTTACCAGTAAACGCTAAACAAATAACATCAATTACACTAAGACTTGTTGACCAAGACGGTGATATAATTAATTTTAGAGGTGAAACCATTACCATTAGACTACATTTGAAAGAAAAATGATAATTTTCAGCGAGAATAAATATGGTTTGATAAACTCAGGTGGTCGTAGTCACACATTAACCTCTCATTCTACAAGAGTGAAGCAAAGTGTTGCTAAGAACAGGACGATAAAATATAATAAGAAAAAAAAATTATCTAAAACAAATTCCGAGTTTTTAAAGTCATTAGGATTTAAAATAAAAAAATAAATCATAAAATGAACAGCATGTTAAATATTGGACAGAACATCCAGTTCGATAACAGTATAACAAAGCTAGAATATCGCAGCTATTCACCATTCTTAAATGCATTCAATAATAGTGATGAAATACGAATATGCATTCAGAATCAAGATCTATATCTCCTACCATGTGAAAGTTTTATATATGTAGAAGGTAGACTACTTAAAGACGATAATACGGTATCACAGACAGCACAATTGGTGAACAATTCATTTGCATATCTGTTCGACAGTCTGCGCTATGAACTGAATGGAGTTGAAATTGATCAAAATAGAAATGTTGGGCATACGAGTACATTGAAAAATTACGTTTCTCTAACCGCAAATGAAAGCAAAATGTTGATCAATGCTGGCTGGTCACCTGAAAATAATATTACCTTAAACAATGGATACTTCAATTTTTGCATTCCTTTGAAAGTTTTATTAGGATTCGCAGAGGACTATAGAAAAATTATCGTAAACGCGAAGCATGAATTAGTCTTAACTCGCTCAAGAACGGATAACAATGCAATTATTTCAGCGAATGATGATATAATTTTCAATATAACAAAACTACAATGGAGGGTTCCACATATTACTGCATCAAATGAGGAAAAACTGTCATTACTCAGATTCGTTGAAAGTGGGAAATCAATTAAAATGAGTTTTCGAAGTTGGGATTTATATGAATATCCACTGTTACCAATTACCAACGATCACACATGGTCCATAAAAACAACAACTCAATTGGAAAAACCTCGTTTTGTTATTTTTGCTTTACAAACCAACCGAAAGGATAACAAAACAAAAGATTACAGCAGATTTGATCATAATCAATTAAAAGATGTGAAATTATTTCTAAATTCAGAAGTATTTCCATATGATGATATGAATCTAGGATTTTCCTTAAACCGTTTTGCTCTTCTATATCTAATGTATTCAAATTTCCAAAAATCATATTATGGTTGTAATTTACGAGCACCTTTACTTAACCCAACCGAATTTTCAACCATAGCACCAATAGTTGTCTTAGATTGCTCACATCAAAACGAAACCATCAAAACGGGACCTGTTGACATAAAGTTGGAATTCAAAACAACACTTCAAGTGTCTCAAGAAACATCTGCATATTGTCTACTTTTACACGATCGCATTATCGAATACAATCCATTAACGAGTGAAGTGAAAAAAAATACATAAAAAAACCTGTACTTATCTGTTTACACAATAAATTATATACTTTATTAGATTATGAATTTTTATTGCTTTTTTAAATTAGTACAACATGTATACAAAAATATTAAACATAAATGACCGCATATGACTGTGTTGTAATCTTGATATGATTCAAAGTTGTATTTTATATTTTTCCCCAAATATGTTGATAATTCCTTAGGTGGTCTTAAATCCCCCATAGGATCAAAGAAGAGTGAGACCTTGTTATGTTTAAACCACGCTGTCCAGTGACTACCATTTAAATCAGATGCCTCAAGATTTAATATTCCGCATTCATTTTGATGTGGTTTAGATTTTGGTAGTTCGTCACGCATAAATACACCACGAAAATTCGTAAGATATTTTTTTGCGAATAATCGTATATCATGTTCGTTTAACGGAGTTCTGGGCAGCAGTTTCATTAGTTTTTTTGGTTCGGATGTAAAAATAGACCGAGTCCAGTTTTATATGGTTTCAAATATAAACCTTTTCCCATGGAAATATCTTCCATAGCTTTATTATGTCTCGCAGCCTCTTTTAACTGTTTTTTTTGCATGATTGGCAGAAGTTACTGCTTTCGCAACACCAGATGCTCCTCCAGCTAAGGCACCGAGTGCAGAAAGTCCCGCAAAAATTGGAATGAGTGGAAGTATACCGCCCGTTTTAGGAACTTTTATAATCCGCGGAGTTTTGATTTGATTCTTATTATTTTTAACAATTTTTTTAGCAGCTGACAAAGCAACTGCTATTGATTTCTTAACAGTTGCAGGTTTTTTTTTCTTTAATACTGACTTTGCTTTTCGAACAGTATTCCTAAACGTTGGGTTTTTATTCTTTACACCCATACCTAGTTTCGATTTAGCTTTCATCATATTTGTTACAAACCAAGCACTCGTTTTTTCTCCAAATTTCGTGCCGGGTGACTTGACTCTTTGCCAAGCTTCTTCTATCAATTTTTTATCCGCTTCTCGTCTACCTTCAACAGATTTGTTCTGTGAATATGCTATGTCGTGCTCTTTACACGCTTTGTCCAACAAATTAATACCAGGATCACCTCGATTCAATCTTTTGTGTAACTTTGTTCCTGGACCACAATACTGATAACCTGGTAAATGTAGTTCAATCGGTAACTTGTTGATTAAACTGTTTACAATTCCTCGCCCTTTTATTAATCGTTTACGACTGAGCTTTGTTTTTGTGTTACCTCTCATTTTAAAATAACTTTTTTGATTGAACTAACCAGTATTTAATGTGATTGTTATATACACAAAGATTTTAGTTATCAAAATGGAATTCGTTAAACAACATAACCGCTTGGCTATTTCAAATATAGATAGTGCTGTCGTACATAAAAAAGTAAAACAGAAACATAGCCCTTTACTACCTAATGACATACGATGTTTAATAATTGGACCATCAAATTCTGGTAAAACCAACTGTATGCTAACTCTACTACTTAACTCAAATGGCTTGAAATTTGCAAACATTTACATCTACTCAAAATCTTTATATCAACCTAAATATATGTATCTGAAAAAAATCATATCCACAATTCCTGAAATCAATTTGTATATGTACGCAAACAATTGTGATGTGATACAAATCGAACAGGCAAAACCGAATTCCGTGTTCATTTTCGATGATGTAGCTTGTGAAAAACAAGATAATATTCGTTCATACTTTTGTTTGGGGCGGCATAAGAGCATTGACAGTTTTTATCTGTGTCAAACGTACACTCGAATTCCAAAACATTTGATTCGAGACAATGCAAATATGTTGTGTGTTTTCCAGCAAGATGACATGAATTTGAGACACATTTACAATGACCACATTAACAATGATTTAACATTTCAACAATTCCACGAAGCATGTAAAAAATGTTGGCTGGAAAAATATGGTTTTATGGTTATTGTGAAAGACAGTCCTATGGAAAGCGGTCGCTACCGTAAAGGATTTGATACTTTTATTTTATTTTCTAAAAAAAGAAATGAATATCGATAAGTTCGGTCGTTTTAACATTCGCAATCGTAATAACAAAAATACAATTACCAGTGGAGGCAAAGATGATAATTACACATTTCTTGAAATTGTTAGTTTAAAGGAAGCGATAATCTTATTGAAAAGTGAATTGCTTACATTAAAAAACAGGTTCGATAAAAGTGGTATTGAAAATATGGTACGGAAATCGAGTGACTCGAGTGCTAGTAATGAAAACGACATAGAAAAAAAAATGCCTGACACTAGACGACCAGCATCACCCGTTTTGGTTACCGTATTAAAAATTTAAAAGAAAATTAATGTAAACATACACAAACACACACACACACACACACACACACATACATTTACATATAAAAACCTATAAATTGAAAAAAATAAGATGAATTTTTAGCAGATTATTTTGCATAGTCAAACTGGGCTGGAGAACGAAAAAGAAATCTGTATATTTTTTTTTCTACCAAACATTAAACCATTTCGTCCAGTTTCCAAGCTATCCGCTTTTTTTTATCCGTCTGTTCGGACGGCGCCCGTTAACAGATCAGCTTTAGGCAGACCAGCTTTAAGCAGACCAGCTTTAAGCAGACCAGCTTTAAGCAGACCAGCTTTAAGCAGATCAGCTTTTAACATTAGCTAGAAGTAGATCAATTTGAAATTTACTTGAGAAAAAGAATATTAAAAGAAAATATGGGGAATGGACAGTCAAAAGGTGTTAGTGGTACTAACAGTAACGTGCAGTATGAAAAATTAGGGTCATCATCTACATCAGAGCAACCAAAATCTAAATCTTATAATTATGGTAACAGTACTTTCTATGTACGTTCTTGTAGTAAATCTAATGATGAAGGTGTAAGAGAAGGTTGTTCAAATAATCGTCGATACTCAAATACAACGTCAAAAAAGTAATATATAAAAATATATTATAAGGAGCTGTTTTATTACTACTTTAATTAGATCACCTACACACATAGTCAGCAATGGATGAAAAAGGTAAAATTGAAGAGCTAATAAAAACATCAAATGTGGTTAGAGAGAAATTTCGATATTTAAAAAATTTAAAAATGGAAACTGAACAACAAATTGAAAATACTTTTAAACCTGTAACAAAACAGCTTAAAGAAATTGCCCGTAATACTTCGTCGTTGTCATCATCAGTGAAAAATAAAAGTTTAAAAACGGAGTTTAAAAAAGAGAATAATGAAAAACAAAATGATGGTAATGAAGATGATGATGATGATGATGAAGAAGAATATTATGAATACGAGAATGAAGAAGAACAAAATAGTAACCATGATAATGATAACAATAATACACTGTCGTATAATTTTTTGAATTTGTTACATAACAAAAACATAACTATTGATTTTACATATGGTGTTTACTTTAATAATCAAAGTAAAACATATAAAATTGGTTCACTGAATTTTGAACCCAATGGAAACAATTTTTATATTAATGGGAAAAACTATGTCGGAACACTTGGTCTTTTTGAATTATTATTTCTAAAAAATCCTACTTCGCACACAGAGAATGATTTGAAAGTGTATGGTGACATTATAATTACGGGTAATGTTCACAGACGTAATTATAATGCTAAGCAACAGATAAAAGGAACAAATACACATAAATATAGATTTATTATTAAGCCAATAATTGAAAAACATGAGGATAATATAAAAAACCACACTGGTTCAGGCTTACCGACTACAAGGCCGGTGATGACTATGAAGGATTTACCAAAAGATAGCATTGATTACATCTATTGGGATGATCCGAATGAAATAGTAGAACGACTAAGACTTCTTATATCATCAACAGCTGCTGGTCATAACGCTCATAATAATGAAATTATATCAATCATTGATGAATTAAGAGAAGCTAACATAATTATATAATAAACATAAATGAAAAAAAAATATTTTCCGTTTTATTTTTACACAATCCACACACATACACACACGTAGTACACACAATCTGTGTATTTTATCCAATATGATTAATAAAAGTAATATCGCAAAAAGACGGCTCATCAATGAACTACATAAATCTGTTCGAAAAAATTTCAAGCGACGTAAAGTTGACATAAGAGGAATTGATGAAACTTGGCAGGCTGATTTGATTGACATGAGTAGCTATGCAAAACAAAACAGAGGTTTTCATTTCATATTAACTGTAATTGATAACTTTTCAAAATATGCATGGGCTATTCCATTAAAAAATAAAAATGCAAACAGTGTTGCTGATGCAATGAAAAAAATATTAAATATGAGATATGATAAGAAAAAAAATCAAGTGAGATCTGCAAAAAATTTGCAAACTGACGATGGAAATGAATTTTTTAATTCAACATTCAAAGCATTGATGAAAAAATATAAAATTAATCACTACTCCGTCTATACCCACATTAAATGTTCCATTTGTGAAAGGTGGAATAGAACTATTAAAACATGGTTATGGAAAGAATTCAGTATGAATGGCAACTATCGTTGGATTGATATAATTGATGAGCTATGCGATTTTTACAATAAAAGAATTCATCGTACAATTAAAATGAGACCTATTGATGTTAACAAGACGAACGAAAAAAAAATACTTCAAGAAGTGTATAATAATGTTGATGATGATGATGATTTGCTGTCAAAGTCACACGATAAAAAGTTTCGTGTTGGTGATCACGTTCGAATTAGTAAATATAAGCATATCTTCGAGAAAGGGTTTACTGCGTCCTGGAGTACAGAGATTTTCACGATCATGAAAGCACAAAAAACTAATCCGATGACATATCTTCTGCAAGATGCACAAAATAATCCAATTAAAGGTGGTTTTTACAGACACGAACTACAAAAGGCAAAGGATCCAAATTTGTGTCTAGTTGAAAAAGTATTGCAGAAACGGGGGAATAAATCCTATGTTAAGTGGCTCGGAATGGACCAGAAATCATGGGTTAATAATAAAGATATAATGTAATTGTAACAAAAAATTTATTTAAAGAAAAATGTTGAAACATTCAATATTTGTCGATTTTTTTTTTGGAATTTTGTAATGACCCCATGCTAATGTGTATACATCGTTTCCATTAATAAAACGTTTGTCATCATTTGCACTTAAAGCTATTTTCGTTATCTTTTGCGTAAAAATTGTATGCTTGATTGATCTGAAAACAAACATAGATTTCAATAATATTTTATTTGAATCCAAACAATTTTTATAGTCAAAATATCTGAGAGTATTCGCAACATTTTTTTTAATTCCTTTAGCCTTGCTGGTTTCCTTACCATTATCTAAAACATTACTATACAATTTGGCTTTCAAACCAACAAAACATTTCATTAATTTGCCATTGTTCTCGTCTTTCATCAAACCGATTACTTTTTTATTAACTAGAGGTAAACCAAACTGATTATTTACGTCATAGTCAGATGTATCAAATTTATCTAGATTTTCTTTCATATCTTTATAAACATCTTCAGTTTTGATATCATAATTTAAACTATCTGTATCGGTGTAACACAATGTAGCCTGTCTTGGGGTGGGATATTTTTTTAAAATGTAATTGTAATGGAAATCATACATTAACCATTTTGACATCTCTAAAACAACCATACCAATATACATAGGAACATTGTAAAATATATGGGTTTTATTTAGTTGAATTGAAACGAAATCTTCATCGAAAATAGTTATGCTATGAAAATTGGGTTTAGCAATTAATTTTTCAGCAGTATTTCTAGTTTTTTTATTTTGACTTTCCCACTGAGTAATCAGTTTCACAATTGTTCTTTTGTCTATATTTTCCATAGATTTTCCAAAAAAAGAATTGTTCATTAATTTGAAAAAATCTTTTTCAAAATCATTTGTAGAAAGTGTTCTCATTCTCGTATTTAGATCTATATACTCTTTTAACCAAGTAGATTGTTTAAAAGATAAAATTCTGTGTATTTTTTTCAATACTAAACCGTGTTCTAAAGCTTGTAGTAGATTTCTATAATGTATAATGTATTTAGTTTTGTTGTGAAGACTGGCAATCAATTTAGGATTTTTACTATTTGGTGGTACAAAATTTTCCACACAAAATGGTAGGTCATTATGTAAGTCATGTAAATTTTCTGGATATTCCAAATCAACTTCAAGAATGAAACCAATATCTGGATTCGAAGAAATTTGGTTGATATCAAAAGAATTTACAGAAACCCATTGAAAACCGCCATATGGAATAGGTTGTGACATTGCCCAACCATATAAATTATTTGCATCATAATACATTAAATAGTTAGTTTCACGTGTTGGATCATAGTCTTTAAGATATTTATTATTTGCTTCAGCAAATCTATTCGAACATTGTGAAAGACCACCTCGAATACCTTTTCGTATAAAGTGTATCATATTAATATCGGTTAAAAGTTCTAACTTTATATTTGTTAGCTTTTTACAAGCATCAAAAGTTAGTGACGGTGCTGTGTAATACCAACAGCAGTCTAACTTGTATGTATTAAAACAAATGTCTCGAAATTTTTCAAATATATCAGCTAATAGTAGAACATCTATCATTAAATATAAATCTGAATATTCCCCTAAATTTTGTATTTCAAAATGATCCCACATTTTTTTTGCATGACTATAATCTTCAATTGAAACGGTTTCACCTCTAATTTTACTGAAAAATGCTTCTCTTGGTGGAAGCTTCGTTTCTTTAAATTTTTTAAAAGAATCTACATATTCATAAGGGAAAATACCTTTTCTAACAGCATACTGTATATCTTCTTGTTCAACAAAAACCTTATTAATTTCAACAAAATCTGATGGTTTTAAATTTTTTGCCAATTTTTCTAAACTAGATGACATAAATTTAAATGAATCCACAAATCGTAATTTTATATTTACTTTAGGTTCATCGCACACTTTTACTGATTGTGAAAAAGAAACATAGTTTTCCTTATTTTGTGCAATTACATCAACAGGACCGTCACCATTTTTTGACAATTCTTTTAAAAACAAGTGAGAGTCATAATTGCTAAGATTATGAAAAAAAACCGGAATAAACTTTGGTACCCTAAATTTAAGATTACATTTGTTATGTGCATACCCACGTGCTTGTCCTGTGATGTGATCATGATCTAAAACTATAACACTTTCATTATCAAATACTTCTTCACAAATGTGACAAGAATTACTTTTTTTAAACTCAATGTCTTCTTGAACAGTTGGTTTTTTTACAGGTATCACATTACGATATAATTGATAGATATTTTTAACTTCTGCACGCAATGTCTCAACGAAAACTTTTACACAATCTTTACCTCTGTGCATAATTGTCTTATTAAAATTTGGATTTGATCTGCATACTATTCTAAATGCAAAGCTACATGGTACATGTTTATGAATATTTATTGTTGAAGATGTTGCTGTGAAGAAACTGTTACGGTCTGGTTTCAGAATCGCTTCGAAATCAGCATAAATTACAAATGGTATTATCATCTTCTTTTGATGGTTCTCAAATTTCAATATCGACTTATCTGAAAAATAAAAATAAAATGTAATATTTAATTTTTTTTATTTGGAAAGAAAATATACCTCCATATGGCAAAATAACTTTCACTTTTCCGCATTCCTCCTTCTGATGTTCAATTAGGAAGTCTTTATTTTGAAAATATTGTAGACATCCATCACAGATGTATTTTCGACGTGTATTTAAACTTAATTGTCTTCCAACAAGACGTGACAATTCTTTTATCCAACAGAAATGTGATTTTTTATTATCCTCTAAATACAACAGGTTTACATGAGTAAATCGTCTTTCTTTCGTATGATGTAGTGGACCCATAATTTTATCTTTTTTTGCATTTAAACCGAAAACGTTTACACTTATATTGTTTTGCTTTTCAAATTTATCAATGTCTGTAAATTTTATTGGAAAATCAATACCACTGAAATCTAAAAGACTTCTAAAGTTTGGGTATGATGATAATAAATCACTATTAGCTCTTGCTGGCCGTAGTGCAGAAATTATTGCATGTCTAAAGCACTCGTTATCATAATTTTTCACATTAACAACAGCTTTTTTGTTTTTTATGCACTCTGGAAGTTTAATATATGATGAACCTCTTAGAGGATTATACTTATTTACATTAACTTCTAAATACAATATTTCTATCAAATGCCAACCACTTTCACGTTCATTGAAATCTTCGGATTTCGTTTTAATTACGTCCGACCAATTTTTATATATCTCATTCAATTTTGAAGATAATGTAATGATATCATTTTTTGTATTAAATGACTTAGTATCATACTTTAGTGTTTCATTTTTTTCCAACATGAAACCACAGAAAAGTTCTACGTTAACTTTAAGACTTGAATGGATTTGTAAATTTTCATTAATTAACATAAATACCGATGGAATTATGTCATTGAGAAAATTTTGAATTGAAAGTTCGTCACTTTTCACATTGTTAACTCTATATGTACTAATTCGTGACTTGAACGAAGTTTTCACAGTTTCAATATTTTTATCTCTGTAAAGAGCACAACATTTGTTTTTATGTTCGTTCGATTTTTTATGTCCATGCATTAATTGTTTATGTATATCTATGTTACACGTTGTACATTTAATCATTTCATTATTTTCCGGCACTCTTTTGCATTTAATTGCTTCTGAGTCATTTTCAATTCTTCGTTTTGCTGCTCGTGTTAATGTATTTGATGCATTATGTTTTAAATTAAAGTGTTTCTTTAATGAAGGACTACTTGCAAAATTTTTGGAGCACACACTACATGTAAACGAATTCATGTTTCACAGATTAGTGTCAATGAACTGGACTCAAATAAAAATCTTCATTCGAACTATTTCACTTTTATTCATTGAAACATAAATTTGTGTGTGTGTGTGTCACAATACATTAAGTGACATGTACATAATCATAAATTATTTTATTTTTTCTAAAAAAAAATGTTTATGTAAACAGATTTTGCTGAAGAGACTTTGAATCGAATAAAAATTAATTACCTAAATGATCTATTTAATTGGTTTTTGTTGTATATATGAGAAAAAATGTATTTTGTGTTTGTGTGTTTTAAAAGTGTTAAAACATCAATTATTATTTCATCTAAAGAAATGTATTCTGTGTTTACATATAAATAAAGAAATATCAACCTTAACTCATCATTAAAGTTACATTTCGTCATAGAACAAGAAGTGAAAATTCTTTAAAAAAAAATGAATTGTAACGTTGCTTTATTGGACTATCCACCCGAAATAATTTATGGGATATTAAAGTACTTACCACCAAACGAATTAGTTAAATTTGGTCTTTTATCAAAAGATTGTGTTGAATTCGCCAGGTACACGCTAAGGTAACCACTATACTATAATACCTATATACTTGTGATTTTATTAAGTTGTGAATTTCTCAGTACGAGAACAGTGAAACGGTATCAAGATCTGCAAAATGGATGGCTTGCACCTAGATTCACTCATTTACCGTGTGATATGTGCAATCGGGCATTAAACTTTAATTTGGAAAACAATCTATTAATTACCTGGCAAGAATACTATATATGTCATTCCGAATGCTATGTTAGACGTGAATATAAAAATGAAAGTGTTGTTGAATTTTTCAAATAAAGAAAAATCATTTCGAATTTCTTATTATGTAAACTATTATAATTATGATAATAAATGAGTTTTTACTTAAACAATGGGTTTTAAAAGTTCAATTTTTCTAGGAAAAGACTTGTGAGACGACTTAAACTTACAAAAAGAGGTTGGTATGTACCTCAATTAGTTCATTTGGAGTGTGGTAGATGTGGACAACTGATAAACTTCAATTTGAACAACAACCTCTTAGTTACAAGTCTACGAGCAAGACACAGTTACTATATATGTCATAAAGAATGTTACTTATACTGTTCGATTACAGAAAGTGTTGTTGAATTTTTCAAATAAAAAAAAACCTTTCAATTCATTCTCACTTAACTAAATTTTTTACACTTTACTAGACTCGTTGAATCTTCTAGTTTAGTGTCGTTCTCTCCTAATAAAGAATGTTATGTTAAAGATGATTGATTTTATGAAACTGTCATTGAATTTTTTTAAATCGAAAATGCCTCAAATAATTTGAATAAAAACTTTATTAGCACGTAAATTATTGATTGTTTTTTTTATTTATTTCTCTTAAAAAATCAAATAAACATACAAACATTTCAATCATCTATATTCAGATTCTGTAAAGAATCTGAAAAGGTAACTGTTAGGTTTCTTAAATAATCAAACTCGTTTGTAGTTTTCAACCCTTTGAGAAATCCTTTGATGAACTCTTCGCTTCCATGAATTAAATCCGATGCTGCAGCAGTGCTGTCAGAACACCCATCTTTGAGCAGTTTAGCATATTTAATTGCACACCATGAATACAATTTTATTTCCATTCTAACATATGGAGGTGAGCGTAGAGCTTCAACATGTCTTATTAAAATCACTTGTACCATCTTTTCTCAACAAAAACAAGTAACTTGTCACAAATATGAAAAGGTTTACACAATCTGACAAAATGGCTTAATAGGTTTGTAAATATATAGAAAAATAAGAGGGTGTGGCTTAAATGTTTGTTTGTATCTAATCCTATTTCAGAGATGGTGCTGATAGCCAAAGTTTGAGTAGGACAGACATACTAATTCATGCAGCGCCATCTCTGAACTATTTCCACGTTTTTTTACTTAAGTCATAAAGTTAACTTATATGCGATAATATTTCAGAGATGGCGCTGAAACTACTATCTAATAGTCAAACTTATTAAGCGCGTTCTATCACAGACGCGAACCTATAATTAAACGCCTGAAGTTAGACTTTTTTAAACGCATATAAAGTTTGAGCTTTTTATTAATCCAAAAAGCTTAGCTAGAACATAAAACGCCTGAAGTTAGACTTTTATTTAAAAGCATATAAAGTTAGAGCTTTCTTGATCCAAAAAGCTTAGCTAGAACAGACATATATTCCCTACTTCCCTTAGATGTTTGTATATGCATCTGTTGTGGACGGTTTATTTTCCACAGAATTTCGGTGAAGTGTCGTTTTGTATAGGTGAGGATTTACCGTAGAACGCATATGATCCCAAAGCGATAACCTACTCATGAATCTCGACTACTTCCACTTAACATTAAATAATGTAAGTGAAATAACGAGTTGAGATTAGCAGGACGAAAGAGTGTTTCTAGGTACTCTGGGGATAGGCTTGACTGGACAAATTTTCTTGCTTTCGTTATCGAAACTAGCGTAACTAAGACAAACGATCTGTCACTTTTTGTTTTCTAAAAATAGTACGTTTTCGAAGGTCATTGTAATTTTCAGACGATTAAATACATGCATATGCAGCACGAATGTGTTATTAATTGCACGGAGTGCAATTTTAAGCATTTGCTCTTTGCTTCCCATTTGTTGTTTTCTAAGACCACATTAAAAATACCAATCGGCTCACATGTGTTTACAATTCAAGTGCATGTTCCCTTCAATAGATCATTTTCATCAAGGTTCTGAAAGAACAGGTTAAGACACATCTGAGTTGATCACGAAGGCGGTGACACACAAATTTTGACAAATAGATGCTATTTATTGAACATACTCAATACAGATTGTTTGAAATGTCAACCTGATAAAAACTATTTTTTTTCTTCAAGTTGACATTTCAAACAATCTGTAATGAGTATGTTCAATAAATAGCATCTATTTGTCAAAATTTGTGTGTCAGCCGCCCTCGTGGATGTCTTAACCTGTTCTTTCAGAACCTTGATTTTCATGACCTTGTAAACGTCAGACACGATCCGACGAAGATGCGGGAATTTACAAAAAAAGAGAATTAAATAAATTTCTCTGGTGACTTTACGATTTCCTTTTTAAAGAAGCGAAGTGGAAATCGACGAAAAAGTTCAATTCAAAAACGTTTGTGAATCGGTTTTAAGTCAATAATTTGCAAAAATGTCAACAAAATTCATAAAAATGCAATTAACATTGCAATGATTGTAATTTTATCGTAGCCTAAATTCAATTCCAATTTTAGATTTCATTTTGTATACTTCTTTGCGAAGATTATAAAATTAATAAAAATTTGAGTTAAATAAAGAATTTAAAACGTGTGACAACAATGACTAAGATAGTTCATATAATCAGAAATATTATAGCTGACAGCCTAAAAATGTTTTACTTTGAGTTACGTACACATATTCGCACCATAACATTAAATTTGAACACTGCCCTACACCGATCAAATTCTGAAATAAGTACATTATGTAGAACACACAATTTTAAACTGTGGCGCTCTTCGCATTTTGCAAAAATTAAAAACAAAACGAACGAACTTTCTTACAGTGCCAACATTGCAAACATAAAAATACAATAAGATTGCAATATGTGTAATGTTACTGTAATAAGATTTTCCCGGAACTATATTATTACAGTCACGCACCTTTGATTTCTAATGCCAAATTGAATTCCAAAATTATGCGACTTGTGTACTTTGATAGAGCTCGTGAAAGTTCACCAAAGTACACCAATGAACCCAAAAAAAGTTTCGTCCAGGTGTGTGCACTCTCTCACTGAACCCTGTAATCTTGCAATATTATTACGGAATTCGGAGGGTTCAGTGAGTGAACCTAAGGACTTGGACCAAATTTTTTTTGGGTTCAAAAACCTAGTTTCGTGAACTTTCATGAGCTCTTTCAAAGTACGCAAGTCAAAAAATTTAATATCGCTCCATAGCCTTAGAAATCGAATCCGCGTTTTTGTGATGCAATAATATTCGTTTGTTATCTTATTGCGTTACAAACGAATACTATTGCAACTTCTGTAATATTGTTACAGTTTGGTGTAATATTATTGCATGTTTGACATAATGTGCCGTTTATTTTCGGTTGTGGTTCTTTCATTATTTTTGGTTTTCAACAACTTTAATTGTATTGTTGGTTTTCTAATATTGTCCTTTTCTTGGTAATGGTGATTGTAAACTCAATTGAAAGAAGAAAATGCATATAATTTCTAAAATTTGGAGCGGTTCAAAAATTGGTTGCAGAATCTTTTGATATTACGTTTTTTCAGCGATTAATAAGGTTTGGCTAGATTTGTATTTATTTGTTCGTTATGACTATCACGTATTTTTGCGAAATTTTAATTTTTTGGAAGAATGGTATGAAGACGTCAAAGTCAATGGCTCAATAAGATTACATCACGGAACTGCAATCGGAAACATTGAGCAATTTTATTATTAATGTGTTCCATTACAACATGATTTGTCGCAACAGAAAGTAATTTTTTTGTAGTATCGTTAATATGACAGAGATAGTAATACAATACGAATGTTCAAGTCTCTTTATTTAAACCTAATCTTCTTTCAAATTCCCGCATCTTCCTGTCAGACATGTCGAAAAATATCGAATGAATTGAACGAACGATTTTCATATAAAAATCAGTAAATTGAACACAGTTAACGTCAATTGATTGAGGTTAAGGACTGCTTGACGAAAAATTAAGTGGGGTTACGTTGACAAGAACCGTATAATGAAAATGATCTATATGGTGACTATTCATTTTTAATATGATGAAAACAAACACTCGCTTTCGGCTCGAGATACAACCTTATTCCTTGTAGATAGCCAAATTTTCCCACAGATGCGTAATGTGTACTATTATGAGAAATAGGCAATGTAACCACATCCACCAACCTTTAGAGAACAGTTTTTTTTAAGAAAATATTTCAAAGATCAAAGAAATTTATTAATCAAAACCATTCTGTATTAACATAGCGTCAACGTGAGACATAGCTATCGAGATTCAACCTTTCTGTCTTATAACGAACTTAAGAAAATAATTTGGTTCATCTGGTGACTCGAGTTTTGTCCAGTTTACCTTTTTTTTAAACTCAAAAATGACATGAAACGTAAAACTTGGGAAAAAAATATTTTGCACAGGATAACTGTAATACGACATATTTTGCCATGACTTTTTATACTGATACTGATATCGTGCGGGGAAAAATTCATTCCTTTACGATTTATTGTGCGTGAAAGGAATTACATGAATTTATGCACTGTAGTGCGTTGCGCATATATATACATTTTGCGTGCGTAAATATTCATTCGATAAAAGTGTAAAATTGCTGCAGTACATAATAGTTATTTAAGACATCCAGTGCAAAGTACTTTATTAGTACTTTACATCGTGAGCCTAATAAAGTACTTTGCATCGTGATTCATACAACGTCTTATGCCATAGAGGCATCTAAACTTTGCAAATTTTGCATATTATGATGCTAAAGGCACATGTTTGCAAAATAGCTATTTTCCATGTCTATACGATTGATCAAATTTAATATGGTGAATGTGAAGTGTGTATATGTTTTCAAGTAAATTGATGTGTTTTGTCTATTTCGGTGCGCAAAACGTTGTTCGTACCTCGATAGGAAATGGATTTTTTCAGCACACGTCCTAATTTTCCTTCTGAGGAAAACTTAGACCTAGTGCTCAAAAAATCGGCTTGGTACGAAAAATACTATTGTACGCAGGAGCGACATTACGAGTTTTCTATACATTCTCATCTCTTCTCTTTCTCTATTCTACTGTCGCTTCGCTATTTCATGCCAATGCAATTTGAATTTGATTGATTTTTGATTAATTTTTCGATTTTAAGATTCCTTTGAATCGGCCGGAAACCAGACTTTGCATTAAATTTTAAGTTTTAGATTTTTATCATCCCACTTCAAGCATGAGTGGTACTCTAAATAGAGTACTGAAACTGGACAGTTACACTCTACGCTTTCATCAGTCATTTAACTCGGAATTGGTTGATCTAGCAACAGGTAAATTATTTTAAAAAAATATTATTTATCTTGATCGGAAAAATGAAAACTTGGTCACACAAAAGATATAAAAAAAACTTCTCAATATTTATTCAACGTGTTCCATGAGCTGTTTTTCTTTTTGTGAAATAAGAGGATAAATAATAAAACATAATGTAGAATCTACGCGTGTATCACGTGCCTCGATAAATTCTGTGGCCTTGTAAATGGAAATTTAGTCAGGTCGGACAAAAACATTTTTGTACATGAATGATTTTGTACAAAAAATTTCAGTTTTGTACAAACAAAAACCATTGATTTTTACGTCATTGATTGTATCTTTGCAACCTGAGGATATCCCGAGCCTCTTAGCCTTTTAGAATAAGTTAGTAACAACGGTTCTCCTAAACGACGTGGGTAATAAGCGATGAAGTCTCGACTCGATATGTCAACACTAGTTAAGAAAGTAAACAATCAAAAACGCTATTTTGTGCAGGGTTTCGCATAAGAAAATTTCTATCGCGCTGTATTTTGAATAAGCTCCACTTTTAGGCTGCAAGTCTTAGAACATTTCCGATTTTCATTCAATTACCTTAACTGAATTCGCGCTGTCGCGCAAAAAACGTTTCCAAAGTTTGCTTGTTTACCCTCAATCAATACTTATTTTTATATTCTATTTATTCTATTATTCTAAAGCTGAACAAATACATTGTCACATGTGACGCTCCTATTTAAGTCGAACAAATTGCGCAGCAACATATTGTTCTGAAGTGAGTTTCAACTAGTAACTTATCGCTTACAAAATGAAACCGGTAATTTTCACAGTTTTGTTGGTGCTCTGTTTCCAAGTGAGTTTTTTTTTTGTTGTTTCGATGATTACAAAGTATAGGGGGAAAGATTTTTTTTTTGTTAAGTGAAACTTTTGCGAAAGGGATGTCTAGAAAAAAAGCTACATCTGCCAAGAGTAACATAATGATGTGGTGACCCAAGAGTCGAAAATTTAACTTCTCTTGGGAGATGATTTTTTTTCTGGACCACTCCATTTCGCAAAAGTTTATAAAGCCCAATTCAGAGTCGTCCGTTTAGTTCATCCGTGTACTTTAAAGATGTATTTTAACAATAGAGCACGTGTTAGAAAAGGCGTTGCCTCACAATTTCGCTATTGTTAAAACACGTCAAGTACACGGATGAACATTTTTGTTTAAACGGATGAATTTATTTGAGACTGAAAGCACCTTAAATTAAAGAATCGTTCCCATTAGGCAACCCCTTCTAACTAATTATTTTAGCTTTGTAGAGCCAACTCTTGTTATAACTGCGAAGATGAACTTGCCAAGTTAACTGCGAATACCGAAACATTAGTCGCCAAATATAAGGCAGCATCACAAGATGCCCAGACGATCGCACAAGGAACTGTGCACAAACAATGTCCATTGTTATTTGCTGCGGAAATGAACTTGATGAAAGGAGAGTTTGCCAATAAAGAAGATGCTCTCTGTAAAGCGAGGACCTTCGTCGAAGAAAACAACGCTTTTACCAAAGTGTTTACTGATGAATTCAGTAAGAGTGAATGCGGCTGGAATACGTTACAAAATTTACTCAAGGATTTTTCGAAGAATAATAATTTAGTATGTCGCCGTTTCGTATTCGGAAAGGGATGTGAAGCTGCATTAAACTCACTCCGTTGTGCATTATCGACATTTATAACTCAAGCTCAATCTGCTGCCAAAAAAGCTCAGAGCAATATAAAGAAGTTGAATTGTGTCATTACAGATTTGAACAAGATAACGGAAAAGTTTACAAAAACAACTGATTTAACTGGCGGTAGTGGATGTGGTTGTAATGAAAATCCAACGGCGAAAATCGTCGCATTCGCAAGTGATTATAACGAAGCACATTGGGATGGTCATTACGTAATGATCGAACTTCAACGGGCTTGTGACACAGCGCTTAAATTAGGAAGTCTACTTTCCTCAAACTATTGTAATGTGTAATTTTTTTTAGCTGAAACTGTACATGATTCTGAGAAGAATAAAGAATGTTTTTGATTCACTGATGAGAAATTACTTTTATTTAGAACTGAGTACAGTACATGGTATGGCTTATTCAAACATCTCTTCTCTGATCTCTAAAACATGCCACCTGCTGACCGGACATTTGGAACTGACGTTGATTAGTCTCACTGACATTCCTTATGTTACGGTAGCACATACATTATTATACAGAGACAATCAAAATTACTTTTGAAAACTGGAAATTAGACTGTTACGAGCCCAAATGTGAGACTTGATACCTGTCACTTCGTTCGAAATACAACTCGCAAAATTGCCTAAAATCACCGTCCATCACAGATACGTAAATAACTATTTTACCGCTCTAACCAACTTATTCAATAGTTACATGACTATAAAAATTTGAATGCGAAGCCAAGGTCAACAATTACACGAAAACTAGACTTTTTACTTTGATCACGAGTTTCTTAATGAATTTTACATGCTTTTAATGCCCTGGGAATAAATTACAGATGTCTTCAAGTATTTTAGGCCCTAAGCATGAAAAGTTGTATACGTATCTGTGCTGGACGGTTGATTTCAGGCTTTCACTTCGTTGGGGCTACAACTCGCGAAATTGCCTAAAATCTACTGTTTATCTATTAGTACTTAAACCAATTTTATTGCTTTCCCTAGATGGGTAATAAATCACTTTCGACCCTAGAGAAAAATAGTATTTAAATTGCTTCATTGAAAGCACTGCAATAAATCGAAGTGATTCGCAGTCAACATCAGTGGTTTCCCTTTGTTTTTCTCCTGCTCGGCAGTATCTGAATCTACTTCATGTCCCAAATGATAGATTGAAGATGTGATCTTAAAAACGTTCACTGCTGTGAGAGTAACACCCATGTGTGCACTAAAAACCTAGTGATGTTGTCTACAAATCACACTAATAGGACATACTTGGTCAAGTAAGTGAGTCATGATTGCACGAGTTTGAATGTGTGCGTAAATACATATCCGGAGTGGAAAGATTTGTGAAACGAGTGAAATAACTTCACTGGAACAGATATTCAAAAGATACGACTCACTTATTTGCCAAATAATATTTGGCTAATTATTTACCATATTTTTTCACATCAGCGTTCGGTACGGTTGACGTCATGACGCTCCCTGTTGTTAAAATTGTGTGACTGCAGCTGTTACGAATGTTGTAACAGCAGTCGTTACGACAGGTACCTGTGATGGTATAGTCATTTGTGTACCTGTTTTGGACGATTGGTTTTAGGCAATTTCGCGAATTGTATGCCGAACGAAGTGAGTATGAAAGCATGGAAAAGTATGTACACAATCACAGTTACAATGGTGACGTTATGTGTTTTTTACCGAAGTGGGCATCAAGCAAACACATCTTACCGGTTCGAGTGAGGACTAATTCAAGTGAATCTCTAGTAAATCACTAAAGTCAAAAATGTTCTCGGACAAGACACTTAAAAATGAGATACAGTGTCATTCACGTAGGGGATAATGCTCGAGCAGGCACTTTAGGCACGCCAGAAAGCGCTAAGGGGGTCGAGGAATACCTCCAAATAAATTTCTAAAAATTAAAAGTCAAATTTTTGATTTTTTGAAATTTATTTGGAGGTATTCCTCGACTCCCTTAGCATTTTCCGGTGTACCTAAAGTTGACAAGTCACAATAACCGGCAACGTGTTAAAAAATATTTGCTGTGATTTACTGTGACTTAATGCTTAATTTCCTCTTACCAAAAAAGTACTCCATGTGAGAGTCAAAATTGATTTTTTTCAATTTTTGCTTTGTTTATTTGACAGCTCGCTCTCTCAAGGCTCTCTAACGGAGTACTTTTTGTTGAGTGGAATTGAAACTTAATGCTTAGTTTCCTCTTACCAAAAAAGTACTCCGTGTGAGAGACAAAATTGAATTTTTTCATTGTGTCCATTCTACTCAACAAAAAGTACTCCGTGAGAGAGCCGTGAGAGAGCTGTCAAAAAACAAAGGAAAAATTGAAAAAATTCAATTTTGTCTCTTACAGGGAGTACTTTTTTGGTAAGAGGAACCTAAGCATTAACTGATTTACTGACTACGAAGTGAACCCCCTCGTACGGCGCTGATGTGATTAAATCAATATATTGTCTAAGTCTCCATAACACGATTTAAGTTTTCACTCTCACACGGATATCAGCTTCGGCCCCCCAAAAGTATCGTTTCTTATAAAAATTTACTAAAATTGTGTTCCAGACATCGATAGAAGCATACCTGTTTGCAAAATCTTGCAATACCAAAGCTTTGATGTGAGTATATCTTACGGATTAAACGGAGACTCAAAACTAAAATTTCACCGAAAAATTTATTTATAAATTCAATTATACCGTCGGGATATATGTGGAAGTGAACGTTCGCCAAAGGTGGAAGTAAACATTTAACAATGCAACATATAAACCGCTGAATTAAAGAGCATACTGAATAATTTCGTATGATCTATGGCTGTGAACTGTGAAGCTCGTATGGAAATTATTTTCCACTCAATGATAAATTGATTCGATAGAATACATACAATTTAATGCATATGTAATAATTTAGATTAAGGCAAAGCAAATGTTTGCATTCATGATTATTCAAATCAAACCGGAAACGAGATATTTTGATTTATATCCTATGGTACACCGTACATGGCAATAACTTAATAACTTTATGACAAAAATTTTTTTGCATCGACATCAAGAACTTTACAACCAAAACTTTTTTATTGCGACGAAGATGGTCGTCAATTGCAACGAAAAACACATCGTTCATTTTATTTCATTTTTGTTCATTGTCCACTGTAGGTATTGATCATTGACCAATGGTCAAACTTCGTTTTTTTGTTGAAATTTTACACAAACTAAAATCTTTCAAACAATCGCACATAATATACCCTAAACACACCGATATAACATTTTACAAATGCGCAGTGCAAGCATTTTCACGAACGAGACCAGTCGAACACAACCACTGTTATGAAATATGATGTTTTAGGAATTGAATGCCATACTTAAACGTAATGTATGTATGACCATCAAAATGATTCAATTAACGCTTTCCGCTACGGATGTACAGAGGCAATTCAATTGCGTACCAAAACATTTACGAAACACAAATCTTGGCATTTTTTTATTGTAAAATTAGTGCGAAGAATTTTAAATTACTTTATGTCTGGATGGTTGTCTGTTTTCGATCAATGGAGTCACACTTTTTGGTTGATGCTATTGCATCAGGTGAAATTGATCACAGTGTGTATCAGATCTCCACTGAGACGTGTGTTGTTTCGAAGGAGTTTCTTCATAAATCATTTTACATTATGCTGGAGCATTGTGATCACAAAACTCAATTTTACAATCAAGAGTGTTGCTGCATATCTCGAGCATAAATTAAGGACTTATTGGCAATATTTATAGGTATTAGTTTCCGGAAAGGACTTCCTTCTACGAGAAACTATTTCTGTAAAATCATCGACTAGTTATAGGGCTATATACTAGACGCGTAATAAAGGGAATAGCTTAGGCATATTTGTATTACATTTTCTCGACGCTCCGTCAATTTGGTGTAGACATTTTTTGGAGCGGTATTCCGTCAGGAAAATTCAGAAACTTTTTGCAATATTTTATCATATTTCCCTACGCTTTTCCATATCTTTTAAATTCCAAAAACCAAATTCGGAAGAATTAGGAAAATTTGTAAGTTTCGACTGTGAATTATAGAATGATTTGCAATTGTAAATCGCAAAGAAAAATGAAAGAAAACGTCCAAATCAATAAAGATAATTGAATTATAGAAATTATTATTGATTAAACAGTACCTGGTATCAACAGAACATTAACCTTTAACCATTAACCTTATCAGTAGTTTTACTATCGGATCCATTACTTCATTTGATCTAAGAATTTTCAAGAGACTGATTCATAATCAGTCCTGTGGTTTGATACGTAGAACGCTTGCTTCATACGCAAGAGGTCTGGGGTTCAAATCTCGTCAGGGCGCGTAAAACAAAAATTTTATTTCCAAATTTCAATTTCATTGTCAAGTAACTTGCAATCTTCATGCATAAAAATTATTTCAATGTTCGGAACACCACCGAAGCAATACAACATTCAAAATAAAAATCTGATTCATAATCTTTTACTTCATTTTTTTAAACACGATTTTTGCTATATAACCGCATTATTCAGAGCTTTTAGTTTATTTACGAGGTCACACTGGGTAACACTGGGTTAAGTTACACAAAGTCAGCAGCTGCAACTTTTGCTTCTCTGTCGCTAATGGAAAAACCGATTTTCTTCCCGGGAGCAAATAGGCAAAAACTTCACGATTTTGAATAAAATAAAAATTTTTGTACCGAATGGGAAAAATTTCCCGGGAGCAATGCTCCCGTGCTCCCTATGATTTTCCATCAGCGTTCTCTGTAGCGAACTTAAAATTATGACCATGTCGCACAGTGGCTAAAAGGACCTAGGGAACGTCAGATTTCTCGCCGGTAAATGGCCAACAATAACGCTAACACTAGATCTTAACCATAAAGGTAAATGTCAAACGATAAAGGCAGATGCATCAATGGAGCGAAAATAATTAAATTTGGTTATACAGATTTTGATCAAACGAAATGCCACTGTTTGACACATTGATGTGGTTGATATTAGCAAGGCTATAGACTGTTTAGGAGGTCACGCAGACCGTCATTTTATTACATACGCGGAAACACACAAAACCGAATTCAACTACTATGAAATTGTTACATTTGAGAATCCATCTTCTATGAAAATGTATGAAAATTTCACATTTTGTGTGTGTCACTGTGTCACCCGTGTATCTGCGTGACCTCCCCAAAGTTGACAGCCTTGGATATTAGTCCGATTGACAAACTAATTACTTTCCTGAGATTTCGCGCTGCACATTGACATTTTGTTTGATCAAAATACGTCTAGTCAAAATTTAATTTGCCTAATGATTGATATCAGTGAAATTAGCTTGAATCATCCAAAACGTATCAGTCATGAAAATACGAATATATTCGTTCTGATTTTTGATCACTTAAAATATAATTTTTAGGAAGATAAAATTGGTGAGAGCAAGATGCATTGATGAGGTTTCGTTCCGCAAATTCCATTATTTATGTGAAAACAAGTTGGTTTATATTCAAACTACCAAGTTTTACCTTCGGGAATGCAGATTCACTTTACCTTGTTCGGGAATGCAGATTCAAATAGCTTTGATAATAGAAACGAGGCATCAGCTGAACTGTTTTGTTATTATTAATCACGTTATCAGCTTGCATCTTCTCTAATAAGTCACTAAGATATCACGCAAAAAAAATAATATATTTTTGATGTCTTCGTGGTGCAAGGTATCTTAATCAACTGTGGTAATTTTTTGCGAATACTAAATTTTGGCAGTTAAATGCTAATTAACGCTCTTATCCTCAACAAATGATCAACGGAAATACATTGCGATGTATCAGATATTTAAGTCTGAACGGCAAAAAATAAATTTAGTAAATTATTGGCTTCCGTTTAATTTAAAGGTAGGAACATTTTAACCGACAAATACTTCGGAATGTCACATAAGCGCATAATAATAATGGTCGTTTTTTGTCATCATAAATACGAATGAAAAAGACTACAAAATTGATGGGAAAATGACCGAATCTACTGAGTACCGATGACTCAATTGAGATGATGATGCTTGATCAAAAGTACCTTGGGTTCTCAGTAGAGAAGCGTAGAATGATAGGTATTTTCCGAACACCTGTTTTAGTGAATATTTTCACTGACAAAAAAGTTTCCAAAAACTCACCCCTCGTAGGTAACTTTGTCTCCAGCTAATCTACATTATCTGCCGCAGCTGTATTTTTTGTATGGGGCGCTACAGCTGTGGCAGCTATTGTCGATTACCTGGAGACAAAGTTACCTGCAACAGCTGAGTTTTTCCAAACTTTTTTGTCAGTGTTCGAGGATCTTTTGTGCGCAAAAGATACGAAAATTTTTAACTCCGAGGCGCAGACAATTAAAAAATTAAATTAACAATTAAAGTACGGTAAAAACGAATTTTGACAGGCCGAAAACGACCGACCGTCATCTACATAAGGAAACATAACCGCAACTTAAACAAATTTGTTCATTAAAACTTCAAAGTGAGGTTGTGTTGGCTTCTCTGTGGATGACGATTTTCATTTTGAACGGCTTTGGAAGAAACCTACGGAATCCTTATTTTTACAAACGTCACTTTTCCGCAATAGTACATTTGCCCATCTCCCATTAAGGAACTCCTTCTGCACATATTTTTTTAACGTTACTCAAACCCAACTTGACATTCCTGTTTTGTTCCTGTTTTAGAGTAAAACGACTCGCTAATATTGTTCTGCAGTAAATTTTACACTCAAAGCTTCGTTCCTGCACGGGTACAGGTAAAAAACTCGATAAAAAAATTGAAAAAGAACGATATGCCTTTCCAACGGGTAAGATCATTTTACATTTTACCCGAGAAACTGAGGAAGGAATTAGTCATTTATGGCATCAAGTACGAAGTACTTTATTAGGCTCTAGAGATGTGTAATTATGACGAGGCCGTGTGTCATAATACACATCGTGAGCCTAATAAAGTTCTTTGCACCGAGCTTCATACAACGTATTGTAAAGGTATTGATTGGACGCAGTGTTTCTACGAGTCGAGTATTGTTGTGCTTTGTGACTTGTGAATATTTCAGATTCAGATTCAATACAGTCGTAAACACCTAAAAGTGCCGCCGTGCTATCAATCTATTATTGTCATTGTCACGACGGCACGTTCTGGTGTTAATGACTGTAACTTGATATTTGTTGACAGAAATATTTAGCCCAGGGTCTAGGCGCCCTGTTCATCGAACATTGCTCAACATGCACAATTTATGGAAAATTCTATCACTTCATTGAAAGCATCATGCCCCCACGGCTGTCTTTTTATTCATTTATGATTGCTCACCTAAATTAGCAAACTAGTTTTGTATCTTTACACACACAAGGTCATTGGCAGAGGAACGTCTCCCAGCTACCAAAATTATAATCCAATATATCTCCTTGCTAACCACTTCTTAAATCGTTGAACTCGTTGCTGAACTCTTAGCAGTATATGAAAACACAAACAAAACCGTTGAATAAAAATTGGTTTTTCCACTTGAAACTCTAACCGACATTTGGCACATTTTTTATTTATCACACACCACACGAAAAAAAAATATTGTCACGCTAAACCTCGGTGTTTTTATTTGTAAAATTTCCACATTCGTTCCCGTTTAATATTTTTTTTTCTTGCACTTTACTAATAAAAAGAAACGTTTATTGATAAATTCCGGTCGGATCTCATCATTTCGTGTGTCATAATAATAATATCGCACACATCGAGAGTGGATAACGGCGACGTGCAAAAAGACCTCAGTCTACGATACTGGATATCCGTTTGGAAATGACTGCCAACAACAACGAGAAGATCATCCCCTATAGCTTTATGTATCGAAAAGATCTTTTTTTTCGGTGAATATCTGTTAATGTACACATGACTTTTACATAGGCATGTTTCCATGTACATCAGCAAATTATTTGTTTGTATATCTTATATGTATAAGAGCATAGATGAGGGGCTGTAATAGTTGCTATCTACATTACAACAAACATCCATACATAATATATACAACGGCATACATTCGTGGTGGATCCATGAGGCGTGGTTAAATGCTATGTATAATTTTTGTATAAGCGGGGATGAACAAATATTACATCCATCATGTCATATATAGTTAGCCAGCCTTTAAAATGTCCTTCGTGGGAATAGGTGAACGAGAAAAATTATTGCCATTTTCATTCATTTTTGTGGTGGAATTTGTAAAATTAGTTTCACTAAATCGAAAATATTTGCTTACATTGTCCACATTGTTTCATTTTTTTTTTGTCAAATAATACGGATTACAAAATCAGTGAGAAAGTTACGTTTTCCAATCAGAATGCTGGTTTGATATCTGGACATAATTTGTTAAAATCGGGTCTCAAAGTTTAACCATTTACCTTTGAATATAAATGGAAGTTATCAATAAGGACGATGTTTTGTTATTCGTCGAAAACAAGGCATCAGAACAGTCGGAGCGTTTGCTGCGACTTAGCCCCGTACAACCCGTAATCCTATTTCGTCCGCAACCATAATACGTCCGTAGCCCTAATAAGCCCGGAACCCTAATACGTCTACAACCCTCTAATGCGTCTGTTACCAAAATGCAAGTCAAGTTGGGAATTGTCAAATTTACTGAAAGTTTTCATTTTTAAAATTGCGCATAGCGCAATTACGAAAGCCCGTACGAAGTACCTCTCAAATAAAACCAACAATTTACGACATTATTTTAGAAACCCAAAATCTTTTGCCAACTTTCCATTGGGTATTCAATTACCTCTCAAATGAAACAAAAACTAGCAAAATCGGTTGAGATTTACTCGATTTATGTGCAAAAAGCACTTAGGGCCGAGTAGCGGCCTTAGTGCAAGGGCCCAAATTTGAAACTTTTTTTTGCCATCATTCTATTCGGCATTCAATTATCTCTCAAATGAAACAAAAACTAGCAAAATTGGATGAGATTTACTCGATTTATGTGCAAAAAACACTTAGGGCGAGTGGCGGCCTTAGTCCAAGAGCCCAAATTTGAAACTTTTTTCGCCACGTTCTTTTCGGTATTCAACTACCTTCCATAAAAAACTAAATCTAGCAAAATCGGATGAGATTTACTCGATTTATGTGCAAAAAACACTTAGGGCCGAGTAACGACCTTTGAGCCCTCCCAACAAGCCCACGTTACATCTTACCCAAAAACAATGTTCAGCAACTTTGTTCTACTCGTCAATACCTTTCATTTGATATATCACAAGCAGCTATTGCGTGCGTATTTCGGTAGATATCGTCGAAAGACTGAAAAACACCTATAGGGCCCTAGCTCTGGAGGGGCCGACCCTACCATGCCCATTTTCGAACTTGACCTTACTTTTGTCGATACCAATCGGGGAAAAAAAGAATTTTGAAAAAAGGTTGTGATTTGCTCAAGCTAGAGGGGTCACGGACGGACGGACGGACGGACGGACATTTTTTTTATTGCGGATTCGTCATCTATGAACATAACCAAATGCTTTGCCCTTACTGTCTGCTTCCAATTCGACGTGTTACAAACGGCATATTAATCTTATAAGCCCCCAGTACTTCGTACGGGGCTAAAAATAGATTTTGCTCACGGACTGACGGATATCACAGTCAAGCTCGTTTTATATCTTATTTTATAAAGCTAAATACATGTTAAAACAAATGAAGTAGAAGATTTTACTTGGATAAAGCTAAGAACAAACGAAGTACCAGACTCTATATATTCCTCCACTCACTGTCTGTTGCTCAGTCAAAAATGGTAATATGTGATGAATGAATAGATAAGGTAACAATAGTTTCCTAAAATAAGGCCCGACCTAAAGACCCAAATGTTTCGACTCGGATCCATCTTTGATCTGTATGATTGGATTAATCTTGAGCTCTAAAAAACTTTTGGCCTCCATCGGTGGCTAAACTGGTATGTATTTAAAAGTCGAAAAGCAAGGTTCACGCATATTTGACGCTTAAAGTAACCATGTTGTTTGTAAAGGTATAAGAGCCAAAATTCCATCAATATTCAAAAAAAAATTTCTTCGTTTTTTGCTCTGAAAGTATATGACAGTGAAGCCATGGTCATGCCGAACGCTCACTTTTAGTGTCAGTGGTGTACATTCGCGAAATAGTAATTTATGCAACTAGTTGCGGAAAGTGGTAGTTTTTGTCACTAGATTTGATAACCACATCGTGTGACAAAAGCTACCACTTTCGCAACGTGTTGCATACAACGTTTTCTGCGAAAAATGAACTTTTAAAATGCAAAACTAAACTCTACCTTTAACATACATTCTTCTGTATGAACGAAATATTGTATGAACGATCAGGTATTATTTATGTTCGCTTCAAAAATTGGTTCACTGCGATTATATATCTCAATAGCCGAATGGTTAGAGGTGTTGCTCGATAAGCATTGGGTTTTGGGCTGTTCGGAATTTGGTTAAGGCAGAATTTTTAATTACGGTTAATGGTTCAGATGTTCAGAAGGAGTGGTGAAACGTAAATCAATTTCACCACTAGTGGTGAAAAGTAAAACATAGAAAACCAGAGAAAAAAAGACCCTTCGATCGCCACCCAAATCACGCATGAAAAAGTTCAGTTTTCGCAGCGCAGTTGCAGAAACGTCGACTTTTAAATTCCTACCAAAAATTTTAGGCCTCCATGGAGGGAAAACATTTTTTGAGAGCGGTTCCGACTCAAGATATTTCGACTCATGTATAAAGCCACCAGATTATGAATTGATGAAGTCCTATCTTATATTGAAAGACAGAGAATAATAACAAAGACCTGCACTTTAAACAGGTCAATCTAAATTTGATTCGAGCATTAATGTTGGAATATAATGTAAAATTAAACAAACGAGAAGAATGTAACCTTATTCTATGTCCATAAAACGACCACAACAATATATATAACACAAATTTATTATCATCAATGAAAGTCTAGAACAGGTCGATCGGCGAATTCGTCTTAAACGCACTCACATTTTATGTCAAAATAATATGAAAATGAGTGCGTTTAAGTACGAAAATCAAATGTTTATGTCCTCCGGGCGGACAATAGACCATACCTGTTTTACACTTTCATTGATTATCATGACGAAAAGAGAAAAAAAATATTGGCTATAATGTGCTATAGTTATTTGTTAACCAAGCGGAGAAAATATGAAATTTCGCCAAGAGTTTGCGGGCAGAGAAAAGCTAGGGCTGACATTCGTTCAAGGAGAAATTTCCTATTTCTCACCGAAAGTGAACACAACGTTTTCCATGTTTGAGTTTTGCGAATATCCGCATTTTTAGGTTTTTTTTTCTTCTAGAAAAAATACCCTATTATGGCCGCTTTGTCTGTCTGTCTGCCTGTTCCACAAATTTGGTAGCTCTCAGTCGGTAGTTGGTAGTTTTGGAAGTCAGTAGTTTTGGTAGCTGGATTGATATTCCAAATCGCAAAGCCGCTATGAGCAAATCAACACCAGGCAAGTAATAATTATCTGTTATCTGATAACCGATAGCTCACAGTTAACATTACTGACTTCCTTAGCAGTCTTTGTCAACCCAAGCGGGTTTTGGCTGACTCTTCTAACTTCCTCCACTCGTTCCTGTCCTCGGCCAGACTTTTCCAATCCGAGACCCCCAATGATCTAGTATCTTCGACCACACAGTCTATCCACATCTTCCGTGGTCGCACTCTCGGTCCACGTCCTTCAAATTTCCTGTCGAGGGCTTTCTTGGCAGTTCGGTCATCATTCATCCTAGCCACATGCCCCGTCACGGTTAACATTGCAATTCGAAAATTTGGTAGTTGGTAGCTGACTACCAAGATTATTATTGACTACCAAACGTAATTTTCGACAGAGATGTTTACTGTTGAAGAACTAAGCACTGACTGACGAAATGATTCTACTTGCTAGCCTATTTATAGACAGAAAATTTGGTAGTCGGTAGTTTTGGTAGTTATGGTAGTTGCGAGCTGGATTGACCTTCAAAATTGCAAAGCCACCATGAGCATATCAACACCAGGCAAATAATAATTGTTTGTTATCTGATAACTGATAGCTCAGAGTTAAAATTGCAATTCGAAAGTTTGGTAGTTGGTAGATAACTACCAAGGCTATAATTGACTACCAAGCGTAATTTTCGGAGAAGAGATGTTTGCTATTTGAGAACTACACGACGAGTGACAAAATCACATGCTCGCCTATTTAAAGCTTAATTTTTGGTAATTGACTACCAAACTGGTAGTTGACGACCATGCTGATAGAGATGTGGAAGAGATGTTTATTGTTTGAGAGCTGCACAGTGCACACCGACTGATGAAATTATTTAGGCTGCTTGCCTATTTATAATTCGATAATGTGGTAGTTGACTATACTAAATTGGTGAAAGTTGGTGGAGATGTTTATTGTTCAACATCTGGATAACGACTAATGATACTATTCTTCCTGCTTGCCTCCAGAAAAAATCGAGAAAAAGAAAAAAAGACCTCACCAGGCTTTAGCCGGTCTATTCCTGTTGTACACTTTGAGGAAGTGTTTTAGTGATCACATTTTCTCACCCAATATGGCAGAACCCGCCAGTTTAGAGGAGAAAATGGTTATTTACTAAACAAAACGCCATTTTCACAACGCTTCATAGTGGGCAAAATAAGGATTTTGTAAACAAAGGTAAATATAGTTGCTGTGATAAATGTCGAAGTAAGGATCCGACATTCAATCCATCATAAAACTTTAAAACTAAAATTGAATATTTGCATAACACAATGAAATCGGCAACGGTTTGTACACTAGAGTCTACAGACTCATGAGACGAGATAATTATTAAGCATCAAAAGGAAAATCATACATATAATCACAGGAATTGCAACCGCATAACAAGGGAAAACTGAAATATATTGTAAATTTTACATACGTATACCAATGAATATCGTTGGTATCATTCATAAATAACCGATTTTAACAATGCCACTTAAATGAACCGTCGTGACGCGTGTCACGTTATATATATTTCTAGCCATATACATACCGGATGTCACGTGACAATTCAGTCTTTTTTATGGATGTTTTTTTTTCTGAAGTATTTTGTATTTATTGATTTAAAGGGGGCTTATAAATTATGTTATTATGTTGTTCCACAATATTTGCAGGATTTAGACATACACACTCACACAAGAGAGGTCTTGTTTGTTTTTGATATGATTAAATCTGATATTCGACAGATATTTTCATTATTTGAGTGTTCACAGTTGATACAAATTCTATTACATCGTTTGTCTTAACTTATATTGCCAAAAAAGATTTTAAAATCTCACCTGTTGTTAGACGGAAAAAAGCCTAACTCGGATCTCAAATATTCAGTCTTCTCTCTAACACCCAAGAGTTAAATGAGTTAAATTAAGTTAAGGGAAATGACAGGACAGTTTTCAGAAAATGTATGGAAAATTCTATAACAAAAATTCACCAAAAAAATTCAACGAAACTCACCTATTATGCTTTCCATTATATTCGGGCATAGTCTCTTTAGGTCGCAAAGGCATATTTGAACACTAAAACACCTTTTACTCGATGGAAAAACATTTCTGAACATTCCTGCCTGTGATAATTAATTTGACTAAACGACCGTGTTTTTAATAATTCTTTTTATAAACTTTAATCTAAAAGTACAAGTCTCATAAGTTATTTTAGTGTGTGTCCATGCTTAGTTGAAATGTTGAACCCGATGTAATTAGTGAGATAATTCAAGATGTATGCAATTGAACGATTCATAGATTATTGTTTTTAATCAACCGCCATAATTGATTTCAGAATGAACACACACGTAAAAGTCAGAATTAGAATGAGAACGTACTATGACGAAGACAATGTAATTGTTTAACACATAGGGTATGATGATGATGTTTATGTAAGTTTGGGACAACTTTTGTAATTAAAATTTTTGTTAATTCCAGTCAACAACCATTGATAATGACTGTGAATTACAGTCGAAATATTTGGTGACCATTAAATGAAACTTGAGCAATTCCGATATACCAATCTTTAATTTACAATTGCTGCTCATTACCTACGAGGATTTCGACACAACTATGACACTCCGCTATTATAAGTACTAGAATGAATGTTTGCTGTGTTCACTTCGGCGGTACAATATTTTCATTCAAAATAGTGTCCGACACTTCAACGATGGTAGACATTTATTAAAATTGTAACCTCTCCCACTTCTTTAGTAAGCTAACAAGACTTCGCTGAGTGCCAACTGTTTGAATAAAAATATCGGCTGAGGTCGAATAATTCTCAGCTGAGCTTAAACAAACCTTCGCTGAGCTCTAATAATCCTCTGCTAGGCTTCAGTAACAGTCCGTCGGACCTTAGCACGTTGTAGTAAGGCAATGCAGCTAACCGAACACTCAATAAGCATCAGCGGATACCTAATAATTGTTGCTATGATTTAATAAGACTCCAATTAGCTTTGGCAGATCTCCGAAATCATGTTTTCAGAACACCCGAGAAATTTCTCCTAAAAGTCTACTATTCTCCAGTAAGATTACAGATCGAAAACTTAAAAGAAAAAATTCATAAACAATGCTTTATAAGTTGCAACTCATAACGCATTGAATTAACTGTTGTTTATTCCCCTATGTAGCCACTGATACACCTGGTCTATTATTTTGCTCAATAAATCTATCTAAAATTGGTTGAATTAATGGGTTTTGTTGTGGGTTATCTATGCTTTTCCATCAACATTTAAAAACGGTTTATAATGCATGATGATCCTTATTTTAATTTATTGCAGTGATTAATGTAGTAAGTTCCCCACTCATATTTTACGTATTTGTGGAGAACTCTTTCGTGGAACCGTTGTTTTGTGTATCGATATTTCATGCTTTTTATGCCACTGAAAGTAAACTAAGTTTTGCAAATCTATGGAATCAACAATGGGACACTCCCTCCATTATGATTGAATATAATTTTGATAATATCGTTAATATCGAAGAATTCTTTTTCTGGAAGATATGTTTCAGTGCGGACCTCGTAGCTGCAAAGACCTTTTTGCTCTAGACGACTAAAGGCTGTTAATTAGTTGTAGCGAACTCTCAAAACGTGGAAATACTCGAGAAGTTTCAACTAAAAACTTCTTGTTACTTATGGAAGTAAGTTACTATGTAAATGGTTGGTAATCGTTCACCAAACAAAATTAAATCTTTAGGTCAAATATTAGTGAAATTGACGCTACTGAGACGCATAACAACTTTGAAAGTTATTTAAGTGGCATCGGGACAACTATTTTACATTCCTCATTTTGAAAAAGCCCACATCCAAATAGCATACAAAAGTTTACATCCATTCTTTGTCAATCGTTACCCCGCTTTCCACAACAAGTCCATTCTTTTGCATCCTCAATAAATACGATGGAAACTCAATTGTGCATGTTCATTCAAGTGGCCATCTGTGTTGACAATTTTTTACCTTAGTTAAAATTCATGCTTCTCTTTATAACTTTAGCAATTAGTGCTGTCGTTACAATAGAATGATTTTTTTCGCTACACCAATCAAAGAACATTATTCATTCATCAGTAAGGTTGTCTATTGTGTAAAGACAAATTGCCGTTTATCAGAAATGAATTTCATTTTGACTTTGAAAGAAACAAAAAGTTTATGGACGGACATTGCTTGATTTTCCGACAAGGGGAGGGTTAAATGATTTATCATAAGAAATGCATTCATCAAGGATGAGCATATCTTTAGCAGAATCTACGTGAGGTTGACCTTTGAACTCAGAGATCGAACAAATCGCGTTCATAGCGTTGATCTGAGCGGAAGACTTGATAAATTTGCTATAAAGACACTACTATTAAATCTGTTAGGTCTATTGTTTTCAGTGTTTCATACACAATCTTTTACTTCATCAATTTTAACATGCATTTTGTGGACATCGGAATCATTGCTTATTTTTGACAACAGATGACAAGCCGACTCTGGAAGATATTTAATGGAACTACAACTACCACCTAATCTGAAATTCGGTCTCCGTAGTCTTCTTTGTACAAATTCAATTATTTTTACTATCTCGGGATATTTATATCTCCAAGTTTTACAACCGCAAACCAGCAAAAATAAATAATAACCTGGGTGTAATGACTGAATTACAAAACCTTTTTTTCAAGAGTATATTACATTATAAATATTTTAATCAAATAAAATTTATTGACCCGAAATATTTGTAGGTTTCCATGTTATAACTACCGTGTACGTATAGTACACTGAAGTATTTTATGTTAATTTGAAAACACCGATTGACCGCTTGAGATAGATTTTTAGAGGAATAAAATTATGTATTTTTTCACGATAAGAATCTTGAACTAAATGTTTCTGAAATTCATGTATGGTAACCTATGTGCTACACAGCGAAAAAAAAACATTTTTATTTAATAAAAGAGGGTTATTATATGTATCGTGTATCGCATACTCGTATCATAATACACGAATAAATCTAAATTCAAGGAAAATGTTAATTCATATTACAAACAATATTTAATTTTTTTAAGGGAGCAAATGGTTTACAACAACCTGGTTGGGGTGTGGGAGATGAATTATGTTCACTAAAATGATAACACAACATAGGAAATACATGCAATTAGTGTGTGATAGGTGAGAGAATATGGCAGTTTGACATGAAAGGTGTGGATATAGCGGTTGATCGTTTTAGAAACCACGTGTGAAAGAACGAATTTTAGAAAAGTATGCGGTTGACGATTTGTTGTCCACTCACTACTTACCGACGTTACAATAGTTCCATTTTCTTTCTCAAACTAAAAAATGGGGAGATATCTTCCCGTTGCGTTTGTGCAGTGTGGTTCCACTTCAAAAGCAGTAAGCGAGCATATTTGAAAATATAGGAAGATAGTTCACTTCTTTTTCAAAAATCTGTCTATTTTCAGTGAACCATGCCTTGAGCCACCAGAATTTATCCAAAATAAACAGATTATCAAAAATCTGTCTATTTTTAGTGAACCATAACTTAAGCCACCAACATTTATCCAAAAGAGACAGATTAGTGAACTTGTGAACCTTGAGCCACCAGAATTTATCCAAAGAAGGAAGATTTTGATTGAGCTATCATAATTTATCCAAAATAGACAGCTTATTGTCGAAGTTACATTTTCAAATAAATTAGCTTGTTCCCTTGAATGTAAGTCATGGGTTTTACAAAAGAAAATACACCGTACATAACACGTTCACGATAACTTAAGTAAATCTCAACCGATTTTCAAAAACTCTTTTTTATTCGACGAAGTATTGAATCCTCAGATCAAGTTCGAAAATGGGTGGAATCGGTTCAACCATCTGTTAGTAGTTATCAGAAGAAGCCTTTTCTGCTCTTTGTTAACACGATAACTTGAGTAAATCTCAACGGATTTTCATTTTTTTTTATTTGATGAAGCATTGAAATCCTCAGGTCAAGTTCGAAAATGGGTGGTATCGGTTCAACCATCTGGAAGTAGTTCTCAGAAGACGCCTTTTCTGCTCTTTGTTAACACGATAACTGGCGCAAAGTTCAACCGATTTTCAAAAACTTTGTTTTATTCGACGAAGTATTGAAATCCTCAGGTCAAGTTCGAAAATGGGTGGTATCGGTTCAACCATCTGGTGGTAGTTCTCGAAAGAAGCCTTTTCTGCTCTTTGTTCACACCATAACTGGGGTTATTTTGAACCGATTTAAAAAAAAAGTTTGATAAAGCACAGAATTCCTGAGGTTAGGTTTCAGGATACATTATATTCGTCTATCGATGTAGCTGCTGTTGCTAAACGGATTTTTAATCATTTTTTCTGTTTATTTTATTTTATCTTGGGGCTGACATTTAGGGTTTTGCAAAATGTCAGGATTCGCCACATTTCAAGTGAATAACATAAGCGTTTAAACCACTAAAAATTAACGAGTGTGAAGTTTCACACACAAATTTAATTTTTATTGAAGGCATTCATCATTTTATAGACAATAACGGTGCAATATGAGCATAAAACCAGTCCAGTAACAGAAAATGAAGTTGTGAATCAAAAATTAGTATCGTTTTATAACGTCTCAAGACTTTACAAAGATTTTCAGTAAAAACAGAATTAAATTATTATGGAGAGATTTAGACCGTTCTAGTAGTTCTTCTTAATCAACCAATAAATCATTACCAATACAACATCTATTAAGAAATTCAGGATCAGACAGTCAAGGGATTTGACCCACCCAACAGGTGGGACCTAGTTTTAGTGCTTGATCTGGATTGATTCACAACATATTGTCGAAATTGCATTTTCAACTAAATTAGCAAGCTCACTAAATTAGTTAGAGAAGAGATTACACTTTGAAAATTTGCTTGATTTAGATCGAGTGGCACTTCTTCATAGAGACCAATTGGACCATGGTCCAGGACATACTTTGCATGGAAATTCATGGGATGTTGATTCAATGCAAAAAAAATTCGCTGCACGGCATTTCTATAATACCAACAAGCTCATAGTGTAGAAGTTGAAAATTTGCTTAATTGTTACTGATACAATAGTAAAATAGGAAAAATGATGTAGAACACAGTTGGAAAAATACACCACACCAGAAACACTATAATATTATCATAGAATCGTCAAGACTCAAGACCGAGCTCAAGACACTTTACTTGCTGATCTAATGACACTTTTTAGATCATTATAATTGATTACACACCCTCGAAAGAATTGCCGAAACATCCGGTAATTAATAGGAATTGAAGGAAATATACTACAAATTGAAGGAATTAGAAGGAATTGACTGGAAATATGAAAAATTGAACGTAAATGAAAGGAAATACGGATAAGTATGGTGAACGAAAGAACTAAGCGAATGCCTCAAAAAACTTGATCTTCTCAGTCGCTGCAGGTTTCCAGTCTTGGCTATTCGGTTTGTAAAATACAGTTCATTCACTGATTGTTTCCTTTCATTTAATTTCAATTCCTTATAATTCCTCCAATTCCTTGTAATTCCATCAATTGCTATCAATTTCTTCTACATCTACATTTCTTCAATTCTTATTAGTTACAGGATACTTCGGCAGCTACGAAACTGCAGTAATTTCGACGGGTTTCGTGCAGTTTCTCTTTAAATGTGAAGGAAATCTTAGAAAATTATCGGAACAAAGTAAAGAAAAGGTAGACAGTGAGTAACAAAAAGAAACAGAAAATATCATGGAATTATTAGAAATTTATAGGAATTATGAAAAATAATATGAATAAAAGTGCAAATCCTCCAAAGCGGAATTCATTCGGTAATTGAAGGAATTGAAAGGAATTAGACATTGATTTGTCACCCTTTCGGCCAGTGGTTTCTCCCTCGTCTCTGGATCTATTTAACCGATTTTTTTTTTTCGAGTTTAAACTTAACCGCAGACAAATGTGAATCGACTAAGGGAAGTGAATTTGAACCTTAATTAGAATTCCTGCTTTTTTTCATGTATCTCAAAAAATGTCCTACATGTCCTGCGTTTTTTAAACAATAGATTAAACTAATCTTTCAAAATGAAGAACCGCAATAAGGAGCACAAGTGTGTTAGCTTTCAACATAAAATAGATTTGGTTGTAGCAGTTTGACCAGCTCTGAGAAAACTGAGCAGTTTATTTGAAATTTCGTTAAAATTTAACTGCTCACTTTTCTCAGAGCTGGTCAAACAAATACAACCAAAACTAAGTTATTGTCGAAGTTACATTTTAAAATAAATTAGCTTGTTTTAGATAGTAGAGAGATTATACTTTGAAAATTTGATTGATTTCGATCGACTCACAACTTATTGTCGAGAGATTTTTTGACAAATCTTTTTTAGTGTACCATGCGTTGAGCTACCAGAATTTATCCAAAATAAACAGATTTTCAAAAATCTGTCTATTTTTAGTGAACCTGGACCTGACCAAAATATATTTCAAATGACAGAAAGTCACGGATAGTGATGGTTGTGGTACTTCATTTTTCAAAGTAGTTTGCCCCTCGTACATATAGCAGCTACATGAATTTGTTTGTGACCCGAGACTTTCGAGCATTATATTGTCAAATCGGACAACGGTGTCAGCGGATTTTGCTAAATCTAAAGTCTACTCTATGATTAATTCCCATTCGGTCTCGTCTTGGAGTATCCAGAGTAAAATGAAAGACAATTTATTTGCAAATCAGTGGTAAATTAGTACTTTTAATGTTCAAATGCAAAGTTTTGTTTTGTTCTCCATTAACAATTCAATTTTGTGACAAAATTCAAGTTAAACAGTGGTACAATGGAAAAAATGTTAAATAAAATTCTAATTCATTTTTAACAAAGAAAAAACATAACAAATTAAGGAAACTAAAAAAAAAATTGTCCCAATAAAATCGACGTAATTGTGTGTAGCACACGTGTAACAAAAAAATAATGTTTAGAATCATTTGTATGTAGTGACGAAGAAAAAACCATTGCAGTTAATTTAACCGGAGATATATTAATCTGAAATAATAATTTTCATTTTCAACATTCCTAACATTCACTTTTTAATTAGAATAATCTCAGTTAACAATATGTTATACTACTTAGTCTTAAAACTATCTCTTGTTCAATTATTCCTCCCAATGCAGCTAATTGACGATGACCAAACACGACAAACACACAAAACATAGTTCCTACCATTAGATTAGATTAACAAAGAGCTTAGATCGTAATCGTTTCTTGCTTTCTCTTCACTGCGGACACATTCACTATTATAACGAAAAATTTGGTACCATGACCTTGGCAATGCTTGGAAAGATTTCACCTTGAATCGGCCCATATTCGACCTTTTCACCATCCACCGTCAAATGGCCGTATTTCTCCTCCGACGAATCAACTATCGGATCGATTCGGAACGCCATCACCGGTATCATGCTAATGTAATCGCTCGGTACGTTCGGTAAATGTGTACCGGAACTCATACCCAGAAAGAATTTCAACAGCTCCTTGCGACTAGCCCCACCGCGAATGATGCATAACCAGATGACGCCGTCATTTAGAGCCGATGATGGTGCGAAGAAGCAATCGGATGATATGTGGGTTTGCGACACGGCATGGACCATCAAAAATTCACCAGTTTCAATGGTCCAATCGTCTGGGATGGGTGTGATGAGCGATGGAATAGTTGCGGCTGGTCCGTACATTTGAGCAGGTACACTTGAATCGACTTGATCGCTACCGTTCGATGTTTTCTCGGCCACGCTCTGATAGTAGCTGTCAGTTGTTGAGAAATAGGCGCTCTTCCGTGAATTGGCAGAATACCAACTGTCCAGTCGCGGACGGAACGAGTCGGTTTCCGCACCGCCACTCGTTTCGAGTGATAATACGTCGCCGAAACCTGTATCACATGCTTCACATTCGCCATCTTCACTGCAATCCATACATTCCAGCGTATTGCCACAGCTGATGCTGTGCTTAAGATTTGTTTTGTAAATGCGATTCGGTTGAGGAGTCTGCTCGATTTTGTAGCTACTGGCTGGTAAATACGACACCGTACCATGGTATGTGCGAAGGTTGATCAAACGATGAATGGACCAGAGGGTAAATCGTGGATAACCGATCAAACGTAGCCGTTCGCTTTCGATATCAATATCTGATATCAAGCCCCATCCAACGGATAGAAAGGAAAACATTATCTGAAACAGAAGAGAATGAAAATGAGTTCGAGATCTGAATCAAATTAAATAAGAAATGTTTACCTGCGACTTCGTTTCAACTCGCACTAAATCGATGGGGTTACATTTGCCACGGACATTTGTTAATGTTGCACTCAGTATAGGCTTTGCATTATAAGGTTCGCTAAAAAAGAAAATCGAGAAATTAATCAGTTTGTCGAGGAAAAATACAACAAAAATTGATGGGTAATTGGTCGTGTAAGTTGTCAAGAAGTGTACAAAGTGGAAGTGGAGTGTACAACCACGAAAATGGTAAGTGTGATTTCCGTCGTAGAATATTCTGTCTAAATGTTCAAAACTTGGAAGAACTCATGTGGGGCGTTAGTGGTAGTACATATAACTCAAGTTAAAAATGAAACGATCGAGTTGAGGGAAAATGAATGAATCATAAACTAAAGACGTAAAGAATGGCCAAAGTCAAATCACAAAAAAAAAACGGGAAAGTGTAAAGAAACACCAAGAATAATTACGAAAGTTTGAGAAACACCGACAGAAACAAAGAATGGTAAATTTGTCTTTGTGGCGTTTCTTCACACTTTTTACACTCGATTCTTCAAATCAACCAAAAATTATGATGATTTTGTTCAATCCTAGGGAATTTATCCTATTACAAAGGTGACGAAAAGGTTCTTGGTTCGATCCTAAGGAAACTATTCTTTTACAAAAAGTAACGTTAAGCCGTTATGTTCGATCTTAGGGAATCTTTCCTTTTACGAAAGGTAACGCAGAGGCGGTAATCCTAATGAAACTCTTATTTTACGTTAGGTAATTTTAAGGCATCTTGTTCGATCCTAGGGAATTCATACTTTTACGAAAGATCCTGAGAAAACTATCATTTTGCTTTTGATTATCACTCTGGCGATACTTCACGGCTATTAGTGCGTCCGCTAAGGCAAAAGATTGTGCAAATCGAGGTAGTATTGATTTTATGATTTTATTATGATCTGTATGGAATGCTGATTCCAAAATCATCAGGGGCAACGCCGGTAGCTCACTCGTTCCGCCTGGAGCGGCCGTTATGTCACTTTGGCTTCACTGAATTTTCATGCCAGTTCCCAAACAGATATCGATATGGAATAAGCTGTAAAATATTCTTAAAAGTTCAAAGTTTTTTTTAGAATAATTATTTTGTTGACAAAATATTCCAAAATTGCCGAAAAAAAATGGCATGGCGGAAGTTGAAGGATCATTTTTTTTCTGCATAAAACCTTGAAATCTGATCGAAATACTAAAAAATCCTGAAAACTTTCTTCAGGAAGTTTGTAGCCAATTCAAAATCCTATACTTTACGCTTTAAAAAAATTTAAATCGGTCAAAAACTTCAAGATATATCCTGCCTAGAGTGCACTTTTTCAGAAACTTTAACAATAAATTGAAACGTTATTGTTCGTCTGTCAATAATAAGAAGCATACTCAATCTCACAATCCGTAGCAGATTTATCAATAAGAAAAGAAAATTGAACCAACAACCAGAGCTATACGTTTCCATTAAAATTGCATAAAACTTCTGCCGGCTCATACAAATACAAAATCATTGACCGGTTTTTGAAAAGGAAATATCCATTCATATGCAGACCGACATAGTTTTGTCGTGTATAAATACTGAAAAATCTACTATAGAAAGAGAGAATATTTTGTTAGCTGTGCCACAACAGGGACACATGCGAGAGTAAACACCGATCCAAAAAAAACTCATGCGCAACAACTGGAAACATTAAATTTTCTTTTATGCTCTCAAAGAAACATTTTTCATTCTATTTTCGTGGTGCTGTTGTGTGCGGTTGTCTATAAATATTTGAACCTCAGTCTTTTTTTGCGGCTTGAGTCGGCTTTTCTAAAATCACATGGTTGCAGCATATTAAATAAACAAAGAGTTTAAACCCCAAATCACAGCTAGAAAGTAATCAAAATCGATTATCAATACATTTGGTAGTAGTTCGACTAAGTGAAAAATATTGTGTTGATAGAAAAAGACGACCAGCAATCCATTCGTACTTAATAAGAATTGGATACAATCGAACCAATGACAGATGCAAGGAAATCGAGTGGACAGGGTGATGGAATCACTCGTACGAGAAATTTGATTTTACGAGGAATGTCAACGATATATCTAATTGCTTTTGTGTCCTTCTATTATCAAAGTACAGGTAAATTTGTAGCATTACACAACAGCAGGTTAAATTAATGTACGAAACAAAGAACTATTCGGAGCATAACGATTCCAGAGTAGCATTTTGTGTAGTGTAATTTGTAATTCAATATTATTGATAAATGAATTCAAAGTCATGCTGTGTTTGAAGAAAGTTTGTTTGGAGAAACTTAATATGATTAAAATGTAGAAGTAACGGAGTTCAGTTCCAACTTGTCGTGTAATTATCCAATATGAATACAACTAACTCCCTTAATGAACTTGCATAATTCAATTGAAGTTTCTAAATTAAGTAAAGCTCGGAAAAAATCAAAAAATTGTAGGACCTGAAATTTCAGGTCGGGTATGGTCAGGTTTTTGTTTTGAAGCAACCTGTTCTGACCTGAATTTCTCAAATCTGTCAGGTCATTTTTCAGGTTGACCTGAAATTTAAAGAAACTTTTATACAAAGTCAAACATTTCAGGTCGACCTGGAACCTGACCTGACGACAGGTCAGACCTAAAATCCAAAGTCATTTCAGGTCAGGTCAAAATTCATTCAATCGCGTTACATGTCAATCAGGGTTCAGATAAATCCAAGTAAAATTCAGATTGACCTGACCACATTCCGTCTGTACCGGTGACTAAAAATTTACGCAGATATTTTCTTCCCTACCCACTATTAATCTTACAAGATCAAAAATAGAGAGAAGGCATTTACAATCGTCATATCATGATCCACACGCTCACTTTATTGAATTGCTTCAGGTCTGTTCGGCAACAATGGAATATCTCCAGCCCGATTACAAATTGAATCACCAGCGAAGGATTTACGTTCCAATATAGTTCGTAAACCAACGCTTTTACATTTGGCTCCATACTGCGGACTAGATGTCGAATATATGATCGACATGATTGCTCTACTCGGATCGATAATTTCGTTCGCTGGGTATAATTATTACAAACTTGTCAGTACGCTCTAATGGATATCTGTAATTTCGATTATCTATAGATTAATGACACAGAGGGTATGCATTTTACCAACGTTTGCTGTGTTGTGGTGTTTGTATGGTTCACTAATACAAATTGCTCAATTGTTCGCAAGCGATTCCGATTATTTGTTGGTGGAAGCTGGATTTATCATGATTATGCTGGCACCATTAACTCGATCGAATCAAGCAAGTTCTTCGGATAAAGTCATCTTAATAGTGCTTCGATGGCTACTTATGCGGTTGGATTGTTTGACTATGAATAATTCGAATGACTAAAGCATACAGTCTGACGTTATTTCAGATACTTTTTTGCAACCGGAGCAGCAAAGATTCTGAGTCGCTGTCCACATTGGTGGAACTTTACAGGTTTAGTCTACAAAATATGTTCAGAAATTGAGCAACCAACAAATAAAATTCTACCGAAAATCGTATAGCTCTTAGCCACTACTTTGAAACGATGCCCTTACCAACAGTCCTAGCTTGGGTTTCGCATAATTTTCTGGCTAACTGGTTGAAAATAACGACCATCTTCTCAAATGTGACAGAACTTGGTGCAGTTTGGTTGTTTTTCTTTCCACATCGAACAATCAGAAGATATGCCTTCTACTGGCTGGTACAACCAAAGCATTCATGAGATGTCCTCGAATTTTAATGTCCCTTTTTTAATGTGTTCAAAGGTGTTTTTTCAACTGAACATAATAATGACGGGAAATTTCGGATTCTTAAACTTAATGCTGCTGGTCTTACTGTTATGCTTGGTTGATGATGCGTTCATAACTCAGCGAAAATGTGGATGGTAAATTCCTCAATTGGTAAACCGATAGCCCTAACAATCATTGGCTGATTCTATTTTCAGGACCATTGTTCATATGGTCAAGGTCTTGGTCATTTCGTATGTAATGTTCTTTGGAATTGGTTGGATAATTTCGTCATCAGTAGATGCACGTAAGTGGTTTAGAAGCAACTCATTGATTGTGAAAGACTTCGAAAAAGCACTCCCAATGTTTATTACTTTCAGTTAAGTTCGAAGAGAAATATTTGGAAATCCTCCGTCAATCGATTAAACCGGCTCCGTTACTCGCCACATTTGTTATCATTTCAACATTTCTGATCAATTTAGTATCGCATCGAACGATTATTCAAACGGTAGGTTAATGGAAACATAAGTATTATTCACTTTAAGAGCTCATAACCTCTTCTTATATCGAGTAGCGAACATTCTTCCAAAAAATTTACGGAGCGAACATACTGTTGTCGTTCAGCATTATTGCAATATCAATGGTCCTTGTGTCGATGGTAAAGATCAATTCGAAACGTGAATTCGCTTGTTTCACTCCATTTGGGGTACGTTCACATATTACGTAAGCACTTGAGTGGATGGGGCCGTAAAAAAGAACAAAAGAAGTCTAGGCATACCAAGAACATTGTGACGGTAATCGGACGACTGTTGTTCTTTCATTCATAAAAAAAAGTTTATCAATTAAAGAACAGCATGTGTCTGACTACTGATACATGTCAGCAGACTGGTGCACTCACGCATACGTAATATGTAAATGGTCCCTTACTTTTCGTTTAGCAAATCTTTTCTTTGAATTTAGTTATTTTATCAATCAAAAAATCTTGGACGGGTGGTAAATGTTTGAAATGGAGAATTTAACTGTGAATTCACGTTACATGGAAGTACAGCAAGAGACAATGAAATTTCAGCATGAATTTTGCTTCAGCTGTTTTTTCAACTGATCGATTGTTTGTGTGGATCAGCTGAAAAACAGCTGAAGCAAATTCATGCTGAAATTTCACTGCCTCTGACTGTGTTTCCACTGCGTTGACTATTAAAATTAATTTCAGGTTCCCCATGGAAACATAGATTCCAGCACAAATATAACCAATTCTGATGTAAGACCCCCATGTAAACGTTAAAACGTACAGCTCTTAAACTTGTTTCTTATTTCGAAAGCTTGGAACATTCTATCAGCAAATCAAAAAATTCAACATCATTAACGAGTACGGTACAACGTTTCGGAGAATGCGTACCGAACGCTTTGAAATCATATACGAGCATTCGGACAATTTAGAAGGACCATGGACGGAATATGATTTCTTGTACAAGCCATCAAATGTAAATTCGACACTGCCGTTTGCCGGTTGGTTTCGTCTCTTATTTACAAAGTATTGTTCAAACCATGGCTAAGTCGCTAAGTCTTTCGTTTCAGGACCGTACCTTCCTCGCATCGATTTTAAATTATACGAATCCGCAACATCGCATTACCGTAAAGAAGTGTGGACAATGTCTCTGGCCTACAGGCTATTGCAAGGAAACCCACATGTATTGGCCTTACTGGGAGATCAATCAACTGTTGCAACGACACCGAATTATGTGCGGGCTGTTTTATACAAGTTCCGGTACACGACACACTTTAGAACGCCTCAAATCTACTGGATACGGCTGAAAATGATCGAATACTTCCCAGCATTTTCGCTGGACACTATATCACCATATCTTCGATCGATGAAAATTTCTCCGAATTTTAGAGAGACCGAAGTGGAAAGCAAAACGGTGAAAATGTTGTTGGATAATCTACGAATTCAAATTCGTTCAGTTGAAGGAAGTGCATTAATATTTGGAATTTTATTGGCGGGATTTGCTATTAATGTCAGCAAGAGAATGTATCGTTCGCTTAGTTATGTGGAGTAGGTACGAGGTTTGTTCCATAACAAGATAATTGATTGATGATCAGAAATACATTCGCACGTATATGGTGAACATAACAACCACAATAAATCTGTTTTTTATTTCATAGATACCGGGTCATGTTATCTTATCGCGCAGGTAAAGTCTTTAAAAAAAACTGTCGGTCACTATGTGATACGGGCAAATTTGAATTTGTTACCTCGAATTTAAATCATTTAAAAAAATCGTAAGACAGGCTTAACTACACAATCAACCTTGAACGTTGTAGATTCGAGCTTACGTAATTCGATGCCTAGAATACAATTCGGAGAAGTCCAACGAGTTTCAGGATATTTGCAAAACAAATGCACGCAATAAATGCAATTTTGTTTGTGCATTTAATTAACGAAAAAAGAACCTTAACGACTCTGCCAATTGTATTAGCAAACCATTTTAAACGGTTTAGTGGTCAGCGATTTTGCATCACGTTCAGTAGCAACAATGTATACTTGAACTGTCTGTTTCTATTAGCTTTTTCCGAATGCATCTGCATCTAATTACAGTTAAAAAGCGTTAATTCATTGGCTTTAATAACAATAACAATAACAAAACAGTTTTGCAATTCATCAACACACTGTGACTGATGGATGTGTAAAGGCAATTTGTAAGTTTTAATTGATTGGACATCTTTTCATCTTGAATTAACGAACCATTTTCGAATTGAATTCAATAGTTGTTTGCATGCAACGCGGATGAAAACGGGAGGTTTTGAAAAACTATTCTTGTGTGAAGAATTACGGACCTATCTGTATTCGTCTTTTTGATTCATTGCCTTAAGAAGTCGCTAGAAAACTATCTTGGTTCTATTCGTGAAACAATAATCAAATATTGAACAGGAGTGCAGTCAGAGGTAGTGAAATTTCAGAATGAATTTGCTTCAGATGTTTTTCAGCACACACACAATCAAAACTGTTTATACGGTTGAAGCTGCTAAAAGCACGCGCGTGTCAGCGGTAAAACCATATAAACAATTTTGATTATTTGTGTCGATCAGCTGAAAAACAGCTGAAGCAAATTCATGCTGAAATTTCACTGCCTCTGACTGTAGCACAAACATTTTGGTGGTCTTCATGTAAACTACACATAAATTAAATATCGAATCAGCGATGTACTTTCGAGTAGTGTGATTGAACTTATTTTTGCATGCAATTGAAGAGCAACGACTCCGTAAGTGGGCATGGACAACAATATTGTCACCGAGACTTATGCAAATTATAGTAAGAAATATCCATTATACTGTTTCACTGTACACACAGTGTATTGCCTGAATTAAATTTGCAATTAGCATAACATCGAGGTTTTTTTGTTAATAAAAAATCAGCAAATCAACTACACTTCAAAGCAATTCGAATTAATTTTCGTTAGAAGCTTGTCAATAAAGTCATTGCAATGAAAATTGCAGAGTGAAAAATTATAGTACTGACGATTCATTAAATTTAATTTTAGTAATTTTAGTACACAACACAACATAAATTTCGATTAAAATAATTTTCAAAACATAAAATTAGATTTAAGCACACGTATTAGAGGGCGGTCGATCAATCATTATAAGTAATTTAACGTTAATTACATTGGAATTTACACAGTGGACAGGGAAAAGAAATAGAGACAGAGAATCAAATCACCCGCATGAGACCCTGATGTTCAGTTTTTTTCCACATTAACTCGAACTATGTAGTGAGTAGTGAGTAGTGAGTAATATTACTCACTAAACGTGGAAATAGATCGGCTAGTGGAAGAGTCTTAGACTCAACTTTGTTAGTGTGAATGTAGGTGGAAATAAGCCTTTAGCTCAAACTTGGTAACATGCAAACGATAGGTGGTATTCAGGTAATAATTTCTTAGACAGGTAGAATGGAAGTCAAAAATAATTTTTTATGCGACCCTCGTCAAAAATTGAGGTTTGAGTCCAGCAAAATCAGTATTGCGCTTAACCAACCAGTTCAAGAATTTAAATTCTTAAAATTCTGCGGAATTTCCGAAATTCTCGAAAAAAAAAAAAATCCTGAAAGTAAGCCCTGCTATACACATAGGGACTGAAAGAACAGTTCCGGTTTTTTTTTCATTTAAAATAGAATTATCATTCACTAAACGTGAAAATAGATCAGCTAGTGGAAGAGCCTTAACTCTGTTAATGCGAATGTAAGTAGGAAGAAGCTTTTAGCTTGAATTGGGAAGGCATTCACAGGTAGACGAGAGGTCGTGTTTAGTAATAATTTCTTACTGGAGACCTAGAGACCTAGAAACCTTTAGATTAGTTTTATATATATTTCGTGTGGAGGTTTTAGCCTTTTTTCCTCCGACTTCCACCATGCGCTCTTAGCAAGAATTTTTTTTTCATATCCTGTTTGAAAAGAGATCATGTTCATTTGTTGCAAAGTCTTTGTAGAGGAAGATTGATTCTCATTAATGAAGTTTTTCATTTTTTTTAAATGTTATAAGATTGAATTCTGGGTAAAATAAAGAAACTGAAACTGAAACTGAAGAGACCTAGAAACCTAGGTAGAAGTCCAAAATATGTTTTTTTAGGACCCTCTTCCTAACGAAAATATTGAGTGATCTACAAGTTGTTTTAACTTGTTCTTTCAGAAACTATACTGTACTTTTCAGCTTGAACTTAATCAATAGATAGTACTCTATTTGACAGCTGTCAACTATGATCAGTTTTGCTTGAAGTGCGATGATTCTGATAATTTTTTGCCGCGATAAATATCTTTGGCTTCATCCAAAAATGACCATAAAAAATGTTTGTTATGAATATTGTGCTGACCATCATGCGATGTAACAAGAAATTTTTATTTAAAGAAATAAAATCGATGCTCGCCATAAAATACATCATGGTGACTAAGTGGAAATAATAAAAAAAAAGGAAACAAAATCAGATATAATGACATGGTTAGTAATATTGCTAATTCAATAAATTTAATAAATTTCCGTATAATGAGATGAGGCATGCAAATAACGGTGACGAAGACTTAAGTAAGAATAAGCAAAGTTCAATAAAAAATAAAATAAAAAATATTTATTGACTCGATGGTGTTTAACATGGATTGAATCTTAAGATTTTTTAACTTCTTTTTTTTTTGGTATTTTGTATTTAGCCTTCAGGGGTTTTTGTTTGTTAGCCATTAAAAAAAGCTCAACTACTTTCTATCTCAACAAACTAGAAATACAAGTAACATTTAATTGCGTCGTCCACCGTCGACGACGGCATAATATGTTTATGCAACAACATAAATTGAATGCTAAAACACTACTAACTAAGCCGTGTATCTAAAATAATGATATTTCATGCTGCACTAAATTCCAAACATGTTATGAATGTATTGTCAATGCCATTTGCGTTTACTTTAGATCGATCCATACAAAACAGTGTGTACTTGAACTGTAGTGGTTCAACGAATTTGTACTCAGGTTGGTAAATAGTTAAATCGAACGAAAAATGTGTTCAGATTTTTTGCTTTTTTGCTTCAGTCTCAATCAGAAAGATTTTGTTTATTAATCCCTCAACGAGCTGAAAAAATCTCCGTTCTAAAAAGATAATAAAAGCTAAATACGATGCACTTCAATCGCCTGCAAAAAATATCACTATCGACTGGACTGCAATTGGTTTTAATTGCAAAACAATAAAATGTTCAGAAAAATACAGAAACTCCAAGTAGAAAATCAATAACGACAATAAATAATAGATGAAGGAGACCAAAGGTATTTTATTTACTATGTTAAGCTCTACAATTAATTTCAATGTTTTCAACAAGTGACTGCAGATAAATGTCTTACTCGAACAATTCGTAGGTTTGGCTAACGTGCTTCATTAATTAGATGTTTGATTATGACCTAGTCAAAATTTACCTCTATAATTTCGACTGACATTCACGTCAAGGTCGTCGAAAGTAATTGGTTGACTTTTAAAAATTGATTTCCAGACAATGCAACTGGAGTCCATTGATTTGATTATTAAGTTTCAATTAGGAAAGTTTAATTTTGAATTTGATTACATTATAACGAGACTGACGATCGTTAAGTACATTATAGGACGACATAATTAGATAAGTCACGAGAAGGTTAGTCAGGCTTGGTATTCTTCCTGCATATTTTAGAAGATTTTCAGAGAATTTCACTTAGGACATACACTTCGAGTTAGACATGTCTTGACAAAAGTGTAGCTGTGAAAAAATGGAAAACCACCGACCAATGCTGTGCAGAAGAAGATACGTTCCACTCTTCATCATATAGAAGATACACATTACTCCTAAACTAGGGAGCCTAGGAACCGTTCACCAATTACGTACTCCCTTTAGGATAGAATGAGCGGTCTGACAAAAGCTTACGTTCCGTATCCGTATATTCAGGGCCGTAGCTAGAGAGTTTTCACAGGACATGCGAAAACCGATATTTCGCAATTATTAGGGCAGGCTCTGCCTGCACTTGCCTGCTCGTTACTACGTCCCTTCGTATATTTTCGACATTTTTCCTTCATACAAATTCAGAGTGAGTCAAAAATTCGAAATTTTTCGTGTACGTAATTTGTGAAGAGCTAATGCTTGTCATGGGCTTCCACACTTTCCGTTCAAATGAGAGCACTTCAAACAATTTTTCGAAATTTTTCAATTTTATCTTACCGCACGGCGACAAGAGAGTCGACATCAATTGAAAAGCAATGCCTTCGTACACAAGCACTCTCATTTAATCGGACATACGAAATCACATTGCGACAAACAAACGAAATTGAATGATTTGAGCAACTTACTTGTAGCTATGAGCAATACTTCTGGCTAGTCCATTTCCTGACCCGCAGGGAATTATTCCGATACAAATTTCGGCTATTGCACGTTCCCAATCAACACGTTCAAACATTCCGTTTATTACTTCGAAATACAGGCCATCACCACCAACCACCACTATGTACTTATAAATGTGAATGTCTTTGTTTCGCACGAAATCTCGTGCATAGTTTGCATGTTTTGTAACATGCAATTCGTATGGAATTTCCGCTTCAACGAATATTGGTGCCACACGCTGTTGAAACGTTTCTCTGGCTTTGCCCGATCCAGACTTCGGATTGACCAAAATCAATACCTTTCGCATGTCTTTCACTGTGTATCCGTGCGGAGTAATGGACATTCTATCGGCCAGCAGTTTTTTGATTGCTGCTCGCCACTTTTGAGCTTCTTTGTTGTTGTCCTCATATTTGTCGAAGGAACGAAACCGAAGCGTAAGCGTTGTTCGTTCGCGATGACCACCTCGTCGATTTTTCTTCAAGATGTACGCATAAATGTACAAATAGGCGCTGACATCTGTTTCATCCAAATCAACCGAACTATCTTCAACGACTCTCAATTTCGATTCATTCCCTGGCACCGACGAACATGCACACGATGCATTACGTTTTCGCTTACTACGTAAACAACGGCAACCGATTATATCCTCCAGCAGAATTGTTTGCTCTTTCGACGAACCATTGCTCTTTTTACGTAGACTTAGACCCTTTTCGGTTAATCGAACTTGAAAAACGGTGTTCTTCTTCGATGTTATGTAGAATGTTTCGACTAAATAAACGGACGGCTGATCTTGGGAAGTTGTGGTCATCGGTATGTCCTGCGACACATTCCCCAATGAAAAATCATGAGTTTTTTGTGCTTCATTCATTATTTGGCTGAATCATACATGTATGCACACACGGAGGAGTTAACCTTCAAAATTGTTTTTCTTTTTGCTCAAAGGCTCTTCACTGAATACTCACAATCGAAAACGTTTAGAGTTTCGTATACTTTAAAAACCACTTAAACAATTGAAAGTGTCATTGCCTTCGGTAATTAAAATCCCCGGAAAATTTCCACATAGAAAAGAAACGTTTTATCGATTTCGTCAATACGTTGAATTGACCCGATTTTAACACAACAAAATGCTCAGCAGTTCCAGCACTCAAGTTGCAAATTCAAAAAAAAAAATACTCATGATAAGTTATGCTTTAATGTGTGTACCAGCTACTGTCGCCTTTCGTTGGTTTTTTATACAACTGAATGGATGTATGATGGATATTCAATAAAAACAATATTTTGCTTGATATCTATGGATGTGTGTATGGTGTATGTATGAATGACATTTTATATATCGTAGGTTTTGACGGTTTTTCTACTGTGGGTTGACACTATCATCACCACTACATTAACACATCATGCTCACATTTATGTGATATGAGACGCCGTGTGCGCACCAAAGCTTAAAATCTTATCATCATAACTTCACATTAGATAAGGTTGAACTTTGCAATGATAAATGGCAAAAAATTTAATGATTTTTTACATGTGATGTTGATAAAATGTTTTATTTAAAGAATTTGATTATTTTGTTAAGAGAGAAATCGTCTCGCTATGAAAATGATTACGCAAGTGACACGAGGACCTAGTACAAAGACAATACCACAGTGGTAGCATACGACGAGTATAGATGGTTATGATGAGAGAGAGGGAAATATAAATTGGATGAGTTATTTTAACTGTCAAAAATGTATAGACTGTTATGATGAAAGAGAAGAAGATAGTTTGACAAGTACCCCAAGGCAAGTTAAAATAAACTGGTCTTCTGTCCTTTTGCTCTCAACGTACCACGTTGAAAGAGAAGCAAATACTTTGACAAGTACCCCAAGGCAAGTTATAATAACTAGTCTTCGGTTTTCTCGCTCTGATCATAACAGTCTATAACAAAATAGACAGTTATGATGAGAGAGAAGGATATATAATTTGGATCAGTTATTTTAATTGAAACTGGTCGTCGGAACTCTCGCTCTGATCATAACAGTCTATAAGCAATGTCAAGTACCCCAAGGCAAGTTATAATTAACTGGTCTTCGGAACTCTCGCTTTGATCGTAACAATCTATTTTCTCGAATCTGTGATGGACGATTGATTTTACGCAATTTCACTTGTTAAAGTCTATCAGCAATACTCTCCCTAGCAACCAAACTACAATTATTAAGGTGGTAGATACGTTTATGAATCACTGCTACTTTGTTCGCTCGTGTTGTTGTTGTTGTTGTTGTTTTTAAGTCATATTAAAAATCAGCGTTTCTCAAACTTATTTTCCCCCCTACATCGATTTTTTGAGAGAGTTTGAATGCTAGAGAGAGTATTGCTATCAGTCATATTTCTAAAAGTGATTTAGAAATCTGTACTGTGTTGTGTTTTGATAAATTGATAAACGTCAGTGTTGTCAGCCAGGTCCCGTTCAAATGACTAATACATATGAACGGAACGAGATACTTGAGAAATTGCCTAAAATATTTTAGCTATTGTCCTATCAAATGTCTCGATCAAAGAGTTACGCTCATTGATATAATATGTGTTAAAAGAGCGTAAAAACAGGGGGACAGTTAATTTAACAAAATTTGTCAAAATGTGTATGTAAAAATGGGAAAAACCAGTTAATTTAACTGATCTCGATGGGTGGGTGATATGTACTCTCTTCTACTCTCTTTAAACACTGTATACTGAAGATAAGAAGACACAAAGAATGAAATTTCGGAAATGTGGAACACATACAACTACAAAAAATAAGAATCACAACACAAAAGGAAGAGAAAGAGACTGTATACAGTGTTCAAAGAGCGTAAAAGAGAGAAAAATTAACTGGTTCCGTTGGGTGATACGTCAAAATTTGTATGTAAAAGTCCACTTAACTAGGAAAAAACCAGTTAATTTAACTGAGCTCGATGGGTGAACACTCTTTTTGACATTCTCTTTATATTATATCGATTGTAACGCTTAGTTTCCTCTTACCAAAAAAAACACTCCGTGTAAGAGACAAAATTGAATTTTTGCAATTTTTTCTTTGTTTATTTGACAGTTTGCTTTCTCAAGGCATTCTCACGGAGTACTTTTTGTTGAGGGGAATGGACAACACTATGGCCTTGATATTTTTTGCATAATTTTTGGCAATATTTAGGACCAATATTTTGTGTGTATACGATCAAAGTAGTGCGTAAATGGTTTTTACACTAGTGCGTAAAAGTGACGTTTCTTAAAAAATGAATTGTGTTTAAACTGACATTTTACACATACGATGTCCACCTCACCTTCGGCACCCTTCTATTGCGCAAAATTTCCATTTTCGGCATATAGTAGATAGTGCTGCTACCTAAATTACGTGAGAGAAAAACCAACAAATGTTTATAATTCGAAAGCTCGAATGTTTTTGAACAGTTTTGATATGGTAAGCATCGTAATCATTAATAGTTATTTACATTACAAAGGGGAAGAGATTTTTTGACGAGTATGCTGAGCGTGCCAAAGCGAAGGCTAGTGTTGCATGCATACTCGCAAAAAACACTGATCATGTTTCAGTACCTAAAATAAGGGTTCTTCAATAGCCTGTAAGCTTTTTCGATCCCTCACATGACCAAGGCGACCAAGGCTGTAAACTTTGGGGAGGTCACACAGCACAGATACGCGGGTGACACACCACAGTTGACGATAAAATGGCGGATTTCATACAAAAATTGACATACTGTGACGATTCTCGTCGCTGTGACGATTCTCGTCGCTGTGACGATTCTCGTCGCTTTGACGATTCTCGTCGCTGTGACTATTCTCGTCGCTGTGACGATTCTCGTCGCTGTGACGATTCTCGTCGCTGTGACGATTCTCGTCGCTGTGACGATTCTCGTCGCTGTGACGATTCTCGTCGCTGTGACGATTCTCGTCGCTGTGACGATTCTCGTCGCTGTGACGATTCTCGTCGCTGTGACGATTCTCGTCGCTGTGACGATTCTCGTCGCTGTGACGATTCTCGTCGCTGTGACGATTCTCGTCGCTGTGACGATTCTCGTCGCTGTGACGATTCTCGTCGCTGTGACGATTCTCGTCGCTGTGACGATTCTCGTCGCTGTGACGATTCTCGTCGCTGTGACGATTCTCGTCGCTGTGACGATTCTCGTCGCTGTGACGATTCTCGTCGCTGTGACGATTCTCGTCGCTGTGACGATTCTCGTCCTGGCGATTCGTCCTGTGACGATTCTCGTCGTCTTGTTGACGATTCTCGTCGCTGTGACGATTCTCGTCGCTGTGACGATTCTCGTCGCTGTGACGATTCTCGTCGCTGTGACGATTCTCGTCGCTGTGACGATTCTCGTCGCTGTGACGATTCTCGTCGCTGTGACGATTCTCCGTCGCTCGCCTGTGACGATTCTCGTCGCTGTGACGATTCTCGTCGCTGTGACGATTCTCGTCGCTGTGACGATTCTCGTCGCTGTGACGATTCTCGTCGCTGTGACGATTCTCGTCGCTGTGACGATTCTCGTCGCTGTGACGATTCTCGTCGCTGTGACGATTCTCATCGCTGTGACGATTCTCGTCGCTGTGACGATTCTTGTCGCTGCGACGATTCTCGTCTCTGTGACGATGTGGTGACTTTTTTATATGTGAAATCTTCAGAAGTGGTGTGTTCCCGTATATCTAATATAATCTGTTTTGGGCGGTTGATTAACAGCAGATACACAAATACCTATTTCCCGAGTTATGTGGTAGTTCATGCCGAGGTTGCTGAAAGTAGATTTATATTCGTTGGCGGGGCGAAAGTGCAAGTCAGTTTCACCACGACAAATGAAAATCTGTTCAAATTAATTTTTGATATAAAATCTCTTACTTCATTCGTTTCAACAAACATTTTGTTACATAAGACCGCATTACGTAGATATCTTATTTTTGACGTTGCTGTCCATAACAGAGGCTGTTTCTTAAAAGTACACACTTGACCCACTTTCAAGTTTAAGTGCTTGAAGTGCATTGAAGTACGATAAAAAAGTACACAGTATCCTGCGAGGACCCATGCATCGATTCTTTCAGTCAAGCGATGTTTAGAACAAAACAGATATCTAAAGAACCGTTTGGTGTTGAATATGTCAAACGTGGATTATTTATGTGTGCGCGAGTGTGTGTGGATGTTTCGTCGATGGGCTGGTGTTTGTCAAACGATCTGTCAATAATCACACACGCATCGAATCAGACGTAGACGGGATAAACGTTACGAATTTGAAAAGTTTCATTTAAAATGGGAAAAACGAATTGAAAAATTCGAATGTAAGAAAATTTACGATGGAAACCTATCTCACATGGTTTAGTGCGTTGATATTCTCTGCTGAACTGATTGTTGGTAAGTTTAAAATAATGCACAGACCTGCAGCAACATGTTGCATTGTCTTTGTTTACGTTTGATGTTACAAACCAATCGACAAGTGTGTCCATGCAATGCAAGTGCATTGGAAATGATTTTATCGATCTTTCTCTGGTTTCGCAGATGCTACTGTCGCCACTTACTACTTTGTTACAAATCAATTGTATTGGGGCCTTTCCACACTGATCATAATTGTTGTGCCATTAATTTTGTGTCAAATTTATTCGTTATGGCTGCTAAAAAGTGAAAAAAGTCAAACCAAATCGTCGGCCATATGTTTACATCTGATGCTGTGCGGCATTCCGTACAGGTAATGTTGAAATTGTTCGCATAAAAAATCGATTGATTGATTGATCGGTTTTGCTGTCTTTTCAGACATTATAACATATTGAAGGCGATCGACAAAGACAAAGCGTCCAATCAAGAGGCGAATGCCATAAGAAAAGCTATTACCAACGTGAATTCCGTCCAAACATTAAATGCCATCTTCCAGTACTGTCCCCAATTTCTACTGCAGTCGTTCCTAATAATTTATCGAGAAAATAAGTCGGTGGTGACAGGTAAGCCAATCGGTTTATTGGCCAAAGTTCTCATATTGGTGGGCATAGTCCTCGAGAACGTTGAGGGCATAACCTTACTTACGACACAACTCACTTAAGGATCCTATGTTGCAGGTATGTCAGCTGGCTTGGCAGCATTTTCCTTAGTTTGGCATCTGTTCATCCGTTTCTACTATTGGTCGAATCGATACAACGAAGAAATCACGTTCGATTGTCAACAGAGTGGCAATGGTCCCGTTCAAATAATCGACAATTTGACAACATCATTCCACGAGACCAGCCAAAGTCGACAGTCGAACTCTCCATCGCACATGGCCAACAATTTCCATCAGCCGAATTTGACCGACCTCAAACATTTCGAAAAGTCAATTTTCACAACGGACGAGAACAATCTGAGCTCGACGCGTCACAGCACGAACAAAAATACGGAGAAAATGAAAATTTTCAATTTCAACAAACGCAAACCGATCTACCAGAGCAATGGCGATATCTCCGAAAAGCATGACAATTCGTTGATTTTCTTCGAATTTGAGGACAGTTTGGCATCGAGTAAATTCGATCTGTCTGCCGCGGCACCGAAGGAAAATGCTAGCTATGCCGACGATTGTAGCATGATGAAAAAGCAACTGGCGAAGACAACTGGAGACGAAGAGGAAAAATTTGTCAGCATCCCGGGCAATCGGAACAGTTTGTTGAAACGGAAGGGCATTTGTTCGTCACAGGAAATGCTGTATCTGGTCGACATATTGAACGACAACATATCGCCGGATGAGGTGGACATATTGGCGAAAAGTCTTGTGGACATGGGCGGTGATTGTAGTTTACAGACGGAATCCGACAATGACACGTTGGACAATTCGAAATTGCTGGAACATTTTCCGGCTGTGATCGATGACAAATTGTTGCTGGAAAATATTGACGCGGTCATCTACGAGAATCAGATCATTTTCCAGGAACGAATCCGAAAGAACAAATTGACCATCCAAAATCTAAAAATTCAGGATCAGATGCTGTCGAAATGCATGGAAGATATGAAGGCGCTGCCATGCTGTGAAATACTAAGTATTAGAGACTACGAGAACATGTGCTTCCAAAACATCAGCCGACAGAACCGCGGTATGAAACATTGGCGTAATTATTTGCACGACATCGACACAAACAATCACGACAATTCAACCGTCCAGCATAGTAGTTACTACGTCAACACCACCAACACGGACACGTTGACCAATTCGTTGTCCGATCTGTACATTAACGAAAAGGCTCTCACATTGAACGCATGCGATCGACAGAAATCTTGTGATAATGTTGGAAGTGAAAGAAATGCCGGCAGACGGAATGTCCGCTGGATAAGTAAACTGAAGACTGAAAACGAAAGTAATTGTGAATCGTTGAGTGATGATCTGTATATTGTGATGGATAGTGGAGCGTATGCAATACCCGAAAAGAATATTCTCGTCGAAACCATCAATTCGATAAATATCGATTCGCCGGTAAAACGAGGTGGTGCCAATTCAGGCACGAATAACTAGCCGTTCAGTCCAGAGTTGTACGACTGTATGTGAAAATTGGTCATAGTCTGGTGAGTGATTTTTTGTATCCCCAGTACCCCAGTCTACATTTCTTTAGTAAGATTCATTTTGTCATGTCAGCCTTTCAACATCAGTGAATCCCAAGCAACCAGATTTTCTTGTGACCATGTAAATAGTATTACTTTAAGCATCGCAATGCTTTCAACGCATCGCAAACATTTAAATTTTGAATCCTATTGTTGACCTACTCATTTATAGAATTATCTAAGACTCGAAATATTTGCGAAATTTCTTCTTTTGTTGAAATTCCCCTGATACATCACTCTAGGCGATACACTGGTTTTAACTTCAATGATCCTGACAATGATCTCTATCTGTCTTCACTTCTTACGTGTAATCTTTCACAGACGGCAAACATAAGTGTTTTCAAGAGTTTGATTTGAAATGCACTATTTCATTTCCTTGAACATGATCTTTGCAATATAAGGTCGCTTTAGTCAGAGCTTGTCGTTTATTCGTGTAGTCATTATCCATAACAGATGATGTCCGGTCGTGACAGGTTCTATAGCCAATCCAACATGTTCCAATGATTGAGACAACGTTGGCTATCTTAATGTGCATGTGCAGTCAGTTGTTGAACCATCAAATTGAAATTTTGGCGATAAAATTCCCTTCCTGAATACAATAAACAGTTAAAATGTTTGTCGAATCTACAAGTTAGACTTCGGTGATTTTAATATTACTACTGATTGCTCTTCAACGTATAGAATGAAGGAGCTAAGTTGAGTTGAGTTAATTTCTTGTTGATTGTGTAGCAATACAACAAACTAGTAAATAGAGTTGAGTTAAGATTAACTAGGAATTCACAATTGAAGAGAATGAAGAAATTTTCTCAATCTTAGTACGTAGACGTTAGTATTACTTAATATTTAAGTAAATTGTAAAAAAAAGTATTTGCAGGCTACCACAAAATCCATCAATATCCCTTTTTATACCCATAGAAACTAACGTTGACACACCTTAAGTGACTATATAAGAAACATTTTTTTGATATTCCAGATCAAAACTTTAAAATTTAACAAAGAATCAGATCTGATCGAATGTGTTGGTAATTTAAAAAATGGTGCCTTTTGTTGTATTTGCAGAAAGTCTTGCCAAAAGTATTATTAAATGTAAGTTTTAAATAAAAGAAAACATTTTCGTAAAGCCAAAATCTATCTTTTAAGTCTTCTCCTCGTCAGCGATTTATGCACAGCAAATCATTAAATCTATTGATCTGCAGTTTCATACTGTTTCTGAGTGTTCAACATAAAATCTATCTTCCGAGATACTTCATACACTGCTCATTTTTCTTATTGTTGTGGTGGATAAGAAATGTGTATACTCTAAAATTCCACTCAACTTCACACACTTATGGTAATCGAAGCTTCATTTCATCCAAGTTTTGAACAAAATAAATTTACTAATAGCGGAGAAGGTGGAAGGTCTGTAGTTCAAATTTGCGAAACAATTCCAGTAGTCATGTCAAGATCTTCTGAGGGATTCTTTTGAAAATCGGACCCATTTCGTCTGGGATTGTTATATACATGGTTTGAAAGGTCTTTGCCAGTATATTCATTGATATATGTTTGCAAAAATTTGCAAGAAAAATTTTCAAAATCTGTGTGAACTTTAGACAGGTCTGGGCTGGTACTGATGACGCTTAATGTGAACCTAACATGATAGTTGTAACATACATTGTCTAAGGTTTCCGTTGATACCTCATTTGTAGTGCTGGTGATTGCTGACATAACAGAACTTTATGTTAGTACAACCGCTACTTGTAAAACTCGCCAGCAATCACCAGCGCTGCAAATGAGGTATCAATGAAAAGCTTAGACAATGTATGTTACAACTATCATCTTAGGTTCACATTAAGCGTCATCAGTACCAGTCCACCCTTTGTAAAGTTCACACAGATTTTGAAAAAAATTCCTTGCAAATTTTTGCAAACATATATCAATGAATCTAATCAAACTTGGCATGACCCGAAAGTACTTGAGCTAAGCTTTCCAACGAGCCCACTCTCACCCGGAACGATCATTTATAACGGCCTAAAATTTCGGATAAAAAACACTATTTTTCCAACTTCGGAGATCTTCCACCAGCAACCAGGTGTGGCTCGAGACTGTGTGAGGCCTGCTTTGAGGTCTACTGGCAAAGACCTTTCAAACCATGTGTATATCCATTACAGACAAAATGGGTCTGATTTTGATAGGTGGATTATCAAAAGAATCCCTCTGTAAGATTTACTTTAATCATTTTGCCCCACGATTTGAATATTTATAATTTTGTGGCAGATAATGTACATTACATGAAGTAGGGTGTGTCGATTTTACCAAATTGAAAATCCACATCCAGTAGCTAGAAGAAATTCTTGTGGCATCAATACTTTTTCGTTTCCGCACACTTTTGAGTATCAAACTGATGGCTAAAGTTCGTATGAAAAATCGATTTTCCATATAAAAATCGAGGGGGAAACCACTCCTTTTTATTGCTGTGATTAACATGATTAACCAGTGATGAACATGATGATGTATTGGTGATTTACGAGCATTTGACCGGGGGAATCGTCGCAAAACTACAAATAAACGTAAAATATAGCGGTTAATCAATGTTATTCACCGATTAACCGTTTAGATTCACAAAACTTATGTTTCTGATTAACAGATTAACTGATTAACCATGTTAATAACGTAATAGTGGTTTCCCCCTCGATAAAAATCAGATTTTCAAATGCAAGTGTGATATTCAGTAGAGATTTTGATCCTGCAAAATCAAGATCATAATTCTTTAAATTTAAATCTAGAGAGTCATATGCAACAGAGGACGCAATTATTAATAAAATAATTCAGTAATGGACAATGTGTTACGTACAGATGTACCTAAACAGGAAAATTATGAATTAATTACACCGAACGAATCTTGCCGAACAGACCTTGTTACGTCATACCCATTTAAGGTTGTCTGAAAAAGTTAATTTTGTTTAATAATTCGCAGTACTTGCTAGACATTTTTTCAACAAAATTACCTGTTTCAACCTGCACTTTGTAAATTGGGTATGATATGACGTGTTCCGCCTTTTAAGTTCATTTTCTTGACACATACGGTGCAAATCGCAATCAAACCACCGACTCGTCATTAGCTTTTATCTAATCTGCTAGATAATGGGTCGCATCAAAAGTTGAATTTTATTTCGAACACAAAAAATTCAGTTGTCTACTGACCGCCACTATAATTGTGGAAAATGAGAAAACATTGATGGTGGACATGGGAAGTAAGCTATGTTGTTGTGTGAAATCGGACGACAGTGACGACACTGCCGAAACCGGCATCCCATTGCAAGATATCGATGACTATGAACCGTACAATTTCAACAGAAACGTTCATCGAAGTCAACAGCACATACGTGGAGATGTTATCGATTTCCATCGTTCGTCGAATTAAATTTTAAAAATTGAGCCAACCGCATGAATGTGTAGTGTTAAATAAGTTGTGAAAGAAAAAGTGTCTCGACTATTTCGAACGTAAATCATCGAAACATTTCGTTTAATTTTGTGGTGACGATGACAGATGAAAATCGTAAAAATTGTGAAGTTGAAAATATTGGAAAAAATGAAATAATTTTTCCTGATTGTGATGGCTCAGCTGGACAAACGGCAAATCACTTTTGGGTATTCGGCTATGGATCTTTGGTGTGGAAGGTGGATTTTCCGATAGAATGCAGTCGTGCCGGGTATATTAAAGGTTTTCAAAGGCGATTCTACCAAAACAGTATCGATCATAGAGGAACTAAAGATAAGGTGAGTGGCCCAATCCGACCCAAATGAAGCAACCGTAATGACTAATGCATAAATTCTTTCAGCCTGGACGTGTGGTCACATTAATACCTGCAAACGATACCGAATCTAGAGTGTTCGGAATGGCATACAAAATTCCAGCCGACAAAACAAAACAAGTGCTAGACCATCTGGATTTCCGCGAAAAGAACGGCTACGAAAGACATTTCGTTCAGTTTTTCCCATTGAATGAAAATGAATTCGGTGATGCACCCACTAGTCCAATTGTAATTTATGTGGCTACAGATGACAATGAATCGTTTGCTGGTTCGGTTGGTGGATTGACTGCAATAGTCGATCAAATATCCGACGCTGTTGGACCTAGCGGAACGAATCGGGAATATGTTTATCAGTTGGCTGATGCAATGCGACGTCATTTTCCCGATCAGAATGACGAACACCTTTTTGGTATTGAAAAGTTACTTAGGGAGAAAGAGACGAATTCCACATTTTGATGAAATAAATGTTTTTAGTTCAATTGAAATTATTCTTTAATTTTGGGTGAGACTGGAGACTTTATTGTTACCGGTTAAGTGTAGAATCGAAGTTTGTTGTCCACTGTATTTTTTTGAAAGCATAATCTTTTTTTTTTACTTTCTCTTATTTGTCGTTCACTTTCAGTGTAAGTGATTGAGTGATTGTTTCCACGATTTCAACTCTTTTTAGACGGCAAGTACATCACGAATACTATTATCGAGTCTGTTGCTTCTTGAGAGTCAAATATTTTGGCAGAATGATATAAATAGAAGATTGCATAGAGTACTGTGTGGTTACATCGCTTTCCTTCGCTTCGTCAAAATAAAAATGTCCAAACTATTACGTTGTTCACTATATTCACAAAGAACACTACTGTCGCTAATGGAAAACACGTTTCCAGTGGTTGCAGCGAGTAAAATTTTCATGAGTCGAAAACCGTACTTTTAATGTTTCAAATACTACTTTTGGGCCCCTCAGCATGTAAAATGTGTTTATTGAACTCGGCTACGCCTCGGATCAATTACATTCACACGAAAACTCTACTTTCATATTTGTCTTACTCAATGGGGCAAATTATGGAAATGGTACTTTTTGTATGAAATTTGCCGAAATTTGAAATGGTCCATTTCCATCATCGCTATCGACAACAGATGACAATAGAGATTGGTTAAATCTCGGGAATTGAAATTAAAAGACGGAGGTATGATTATCTGGAACTAAAATTCATTCAAATTTTTAAAATTGATCTACGAATCTCTCAGTTTTTATTACTTCTTTTAAAAAGTTCGCACTTCTGAACCCCTTTATAGTGTCCAATGAACGTCTACCGACACAAGGTATGGTCGAATGTCACACTTTGTATGGAGCGGAGGACATAGAAATTTCATATAAAGAAACTCACCTCTCATGAGACGTGAGTTTGTTTATATGAAATCGCTATGTCCTCCGGTCTGTATGAATAGACCATACCTGGTTTATACTTTCATTGATAGGGTCGACGTCCGACCATAAAAGCATACACCTACGGCCTTGATCATAAGGTAAACCTTGACTGAATTCACTTTCTAAAAAGAATATCACAAGAAGACATGTACTAAGTGAACGTTTCCTCATTTAATAAAGACTTTCGTCATTTCGAAGATAAGAATAGAAAATTTTATTTAATAAGAAATAGCTCGGCGCGGAGTTGCTTTCATTTTACATCACGAAAAGGTATGTTAGGGTTGGGAGAGCATATTTGCATGCCATAATTTTTGTGGTTTTTTCGCATTTCTGTGCAAAATCATACAACCTTATCATAATAACATATATTGGTTTGGTACACTAAGGTCTTGCCGGTCTTCACCGCTATCAGCTGACAAATATTTGTTATTGTTCACAAATGTGTGTTTGTGGTGATTCTGTTGATTGTGGTTGTAAACCAAGGTTCAAATATCGAAGAGTGATAGAGTGTTTCAAGTTTGGTTACCGAATTTTATTTACCATAAATGCAATATATAGTCAGTTAATGCTAAACTAGACCTTGTTTGCCAAAGGTATATAAGACCAACCGCATTTTTTATCAAGTTTTATTGTCCACAGTAGACGTACATGCTATTTTATGCACTTTCTTCGAGTGGTTAGCTTGGGAAATGTTTATCATCCACTGTATAGAATAGCCAATGTGTTAAGTGTGTAGAGCAAATTGTTTAAGTGGTAAAAACGTTATCTACCAATTAATATACACATCTCATAAGCCTAATCTGCCCTGATAAAAACGTTTGAAAATTTTTTAATAATCATCTTACCGGGTTATATTTCCATACGATAACATCTACACAAATCGTCAACGTCTACACAAAAGTCATTGGCTACCTTCATTAATGAACAGACTGTCCAGAATGTTGGCTCGCAAATTTGTGCTGGTAAAACCTTTTGAAGGTTTGCCTAAACTTACGGACTTCCAGATTGTTGAAGAAACTATTCCGACTGAATTGCAGGATGGAGGTAAGTGGACGGACATGCATTTCGGGCAGCATATTAACATTGGAATAATTAAAAAAAATATTATCAGAAATTTTGGCAAAGGCAGAATGGTGGACAGTCGATCCATATATGAGACTTCGAACCGTAGCGAACATGAAAGTTGGAGATCAATTTGTCGGAGGTCAAGTTGCTCGGTAAATTGAATTGAATCAGAACACTTCGTTGAATGATAACAAATTGATGTGTGGCATTATAGCGTGCTCAAAAGTCGCTGTGACGAATTTCCCGAAGGAAGCCAGGTGGTCGGATATTTCGGTTGGAGAGATTTGACAATTTACAAACCGGTTCCCGGTGGACCGAGAATCTATTCAAGTATTCACGCAATGCCGGACATGAAAGGCCTTCCAGATTCTTATGCTTTAGGTTGCTTGGGAATGCCCGGGTACGATCTCATCACAATTAAGAATTCGAATGGCAGCATTCATCATCATCCAATTACAGAAACACTGCGTACCATGGTCTGTTGGACATATGCCAACCGAAAGCCGGGGAAACTCTGGTTGTGACGGCTGCTGCAGGAGCCGTTGGTAGCCTTGTGGGTCAGATAGGAAAAGTCAAGGGTGAAGGATATTAAGTGACAATTAGGGAAAGTATTTGTGAACATATTATCTTCGCAGGATGTAAAGTTATCGGATTTGCTGGAGACGACGACAAGGTGAAATGGTTGACGAACGAGTTGGGCTTCGATCACGCTTTCAATTACAAAAAAGTCGGGTTGGACGAGACGTTTAAGACGTACATCCCTCAGAAAATCGACTGCTACTTCGATAATGTAATTTCTTGAATCAGCCGGGATGAATGGCAATCTCAAATTAATTTCATTAATCGACAGGTTGGTGGCGAATTCATGTATCACGTCGTCCAAAATATGAATGAGTTTGGACGCATAAGCCAATGTGGCTCAATTTCGGCCTATAATACTATACGAAAGCCGGGAGAGCTACCACTAGGTTCGTGAAATGCACTTTTTTCTTTGACTATTTTTATTCAATTTGTCGTGGAACTCTTAGTACCGTTCGACTATCCTCTATTCCGTTTCAACCAAATGAGAATGGAAGGTTTCAACGTTCGTCGTTGGGCTAACAATTGGTTCCAGGGCATCAACGAAATTAGAGATTGGATTCTAGAGGTAAATTGGGCTGTAGTTTTGATTTGCAATGAAGTGGTTGCGTTGACTGATTTAATTCGTAGGGAAAAATCAAAGTTCGTGAATCCGTAACCGAAGGGTTTGAGAACATTCCAAAAGCATTTATTGAATTGTTGGAGGGAAAGAACACTGGCAAGCAGGTCATTAAAGCAACTCAATAATTCCGTGTCTGATTGAACGATGTGAAAATAAAATATTTTTGTCAAAGAAAGAGTCTTTTTGCATCAGTGAAGCTGTAAGGAGCGATAGTCGCCAGAACCGCAACGGTTACATCGGAACTTCGGGCAGCCCATACAAAGATTTCGAAGCCGGTCCAAATACATATAAAAGTGTTGGCGACTCCCGAGTGCCTAATATGGCAAGTCCGGGCCTGATAGTCGTTGTTTTCTACTGAGGTTGTGTGAAATCTCGCTACTTACGAGTTATGTGGACGAGTTTTTTTTTTTAAATGACAACTTCGAACAATTTCAATTCACACCCAACACTACAACCATTCCAGTTCGGAACATTCAGACAGTTTAACTAAAGAAAAAGCAAAACCTTCAACACTGACAGATGGATGTGCAGGTAGTTATTTAATTGTCAATGGTGCTACACTTTCAAACAAAATGATATCGGGATGGAAGGAACCGAATTCTCCTGTGCATAAACTATGGAAGCCAGAATGTAAGTGAAATGCAAAGGACAATTCGGAGCGATCAATGAGAAGCCATCGAATTTATCTTCTAGTGTACAAAATCCAACTGGAAGCGCCAACACCTAAGGCAATCATGCGAAAAGGCGATGCTCAAAATGATATTGGTGCTACAGAAACTAACACTTCGTATGGACGATGCTATTGGGGAGTCATGGATCATTTATCATCCGAAAAGGTGCTGAACGAAACAGTCGATGGATCGTATTTGGTGCGAAAGAGTCCCGGTGCTACAGATTTCTTTACACTTAGCCTGCGTTTCGGTGGCCAAACAAAACATTACAAAATTTACTACAAATCGGATGCGGGTCACTATTTGAAGGAGGACTTCAAGCGATTCGAAAGCATTCACGATTTGGTCGCCGATGGTTTGGTCAATTTTTACATGCAGAAACATGCTGGTCCAGTAATTCAAGCGATAATGACACAGAGCAGAAATTGCTATCAGCAGAGTCCGTACATGACGCTGAATCGTCGGAAATTGCGAGCATTTTCGAATGATATGAGAAAGTCGTTGAAATCTGAAAGTATAGAAAAGGCGGATGATGCATGCAATGATAATAGTCACGAAGATACGGCCAAGATACCACTGACGGCTCAGGAAGAAAACGACGTTCTTCCAATAATCTATGAAAAATCTCATAATTTTAAGTTGCACACGTTCAAAGGTCTGAATTGGTGCGAGTTGTGCGCAAACTTTTTGGTAAGTCAAATTGTTGCAGATAAGAAATTATCACAGCGCTTAATCTTTATGATTCAATTGCAGTGGGGTTTTACTGCGCAAGGCGTTAAATGTGAAGGTAATTTGATTGTTTTAATGGGGGAAATTTAGATAAATTGAGTTGAACGTATCTCTGTATCTAAAATTAATTTTTTCTTTGTTCTCGGCCTTTACGTGAATCGATAAATTCTGTAATTCGAGAATGAATAAGGGGTTTTTTCAGGGAAAACTCCCAAGATTTTCTTGCTGTAATCATGCCCCAACCTACTTACTCACCAGCTAATGTAAAACTGTGACTTTCTCCGGAGACGGAGACGTAAGAGATTTTTCTCCCCTCATGAACTTGCCACTATATTTTAAGCTTATGTACGGCCTCTACTTGAGATAGATTCCCACTTGTGGATAGAAGCTCATTTGTTGAATCTTGTCGACTTCAAACAAAACTTTCCGACTGATCGGTGACAAAGATGTAACGAGTAGGATCGACTCTCTCGAACACCGCTGTATTGTAGGTGCCGGTACTCTGTCACCAAGACCTATGGTGTGTCTTCTAGATTCGGTCTCATGGTGAATCGCCATCCAGCACGTGTTTTCGCTTCCCAATACAGTCCCCAAATTTTTAAGAAAAATATCCTATTTTCTCAACTACACCCTTTAGGCTAGACAGTCCTCGAATAATTAGCATCAAAGAGTTAACAATTATCTTGTGTCTACGCTCCCAGCTTTCTTTAGTACCCGTACAACATTCTTCAATCGTTTTCTGAATTCTTGGCTCAATTTCTGCATTTTTATATTTAAATTTTGAGTTCCGAGCTCATTTTTCTTATTCTTAATTTTCATAGCTCTTCAGCTTCCCCCGAAAATCATTCATGTTCAAGCGAAAACGTTCTCAATTTACCTTTCTCCTAGATTGTGGCTTCGTTGCACACAGTAAATGCTCTGAGTTGGTGCCAGCTAAATGTCTTCCCGATCTGAAACGCATCCGTGGCGTGTTTGGCGTTGATCTGACAACATTATCAGCAGCACATCAATGCAGCATTCCATTCGTCATCAAACATTGTGTCGAAGAGGTCGAATCGCGAGGCATGATGCAAGAGGGCATTTACCGAGTGTCGGGCTTTGCCGATGAAATTGATGCGCTGAAACTAGCGCTGGATCGAGACGGAGAAAAAACGGATATGTCCGAGTCGGCATTCGGTAACATTAATGTGGTTGCGGGAACGTTGAAAATGTATCTGAGATTGTTGCCGGTGCCGTTAGTTACATTCCAAGCATATCCAGCGTTCATCAATTCAACAAGTAAGTGAAGATTTTTTGGTGAAAAATATTTGTTTGACTGAGATCAAATGCGAATTCAGCTATTGCGAGTGGATACGAGCTGTCGTCGATAACTTTCTTAAAAAAATGGGTCGTCCCTAAAAGAAGTTTTCCGTCAATTTTCAGGATTAAATTCAGTGGGCGAACAAGTTATCGCAATGAGAGATGCGGTTAAACAGCTGCCCCAAGCCCATTTCAATTGTTTAAAGTATATGATCGAACATCTAAACCGAGTGGCATCACATCAATCCGTCAACAAAATGACCGAACATAATTTAGCAACCGTATTTGCGCCAACCTTAATTGCGATACCACGTCACCTGACTGATTTATCGCAAGAAATATTTATGCTGACATCCTTGATATCGCATTGTCAAGCTGTTTTTATGAATTAATGTTTGCATGCAATGCGCGAGCGATTTGAATGCATTTTTAGAGCGAACATAGTGGGTGGAGTTGTGTGTTGATGAAAATGTGTAAATGCTTCCCGAACACAATTAACAACAATTAGCTTAACGAAAGCAT